>NC_086448.1:575796255-576118478 GCF_028390025.1 Pseudophryne corroboree
GAGAATCATATGCAGTGACTGGAGACGACATGTCAGTAATCGTTGGCAGGTCCTTCAGTCCGGACAAGATGTCAGCACTCGCTCCAGACTGCTCTGCATCACCGCCAGCGGGTGGGCTCAGAATTCTTAGCCTTTTCCTCGCACCCCCAGTTGCGGGAAATTGTGAAGGAGGAGCTGTTGACGGGTCATGTTCCGCTTGACTTGACAATTTTCTCACCAGCAGGTCTTTGAACCTCTGGAAAGAGAGATACAATGTAGGTTTTAAATCTAGGATCGAGCACGGTGGCCAAAATGTACTGCTCTGATTTCAACAGATTGACCACCCGTGAATCCTGGTTAAGTGAATTAAGGGCTCCATCCACAAGTCCCACATGCCTAGCGGAATCGCTCTGTTTTAGCTCCTCCTTCAATGTCTACAGCTTCTTCTGCAAAAGCCTGATGAGGGGAATGACCTGACTCAGGCTTGCAGTGTCTGAACTGACTTCACGTGTGGCAAGTTCAAAAGGTTGCAGAACCTTGCACAACAATGAAATCATTCTCCACTGCGCTTGAGTCAGGTGCATTCCCCCTCCTTTGCCTATATCGTGGGCAGATGTATAGGCTTGAATGGCCTTTTGCTGCTCCTCCATCCTCTGAAGCATATAGAGGGTTGAATTCCACCTCGTTACCACCTTTTGCTTCAGATGATGGCAGGGCAGGTTCAGGACTGTTTGCTGGTGCTCCAGTCTTCGGCACGCGGTGGCTGAATGCCGAAAGTGGCCCGCAATTCTTTGGGCCACCGACAGCATCTCTTGCACGCCCCTGTCGTTTTCTACATAATTCTGCACCACCAAATTCAATGTATGTGCAAAGCATGGGACGTGCTGGAATTTGCCCAGATGTAATGCACGCACAATATTGGTGGCATTGTCCGATGTCACAAATCCCCAGGAGAGTCCAATTGGGGTAAGCCATTCTGCGATGATGTTCCTCAGTTTCTGTAAGAGGTTATCAGCTGTGTGCCTCTTATGGAAAGCGGTGATACAAAGCGTAGCCTGCCTAGGAACGAGTTGGCGTTTGCGAGATGCTGCTACTGGTGCCGCCGCTGCTGTTCTTGCTGCGGGAGGCAATACATCTACCCAGTGGGCTGTCACAGTGATATAGTCCTGAGTCTGCCCTGCTCCACTTGTCCACATGTCCGTGGTTAAGTGGACATTGGGTACAACTGCATTTTTTAGGACACTGGTGACTCTTTTTCTGAGGTCTGTGTACATTTTCGGTATCGCCTGCCTAGAGAAATGGAACCTAGATGGTATTTGGTACCGGGGACACAGTACCTCAATCAAGTCTCTAGTTGCCTGTGAATTAACGGTGGATACCGGACACACTTTTCTCACCACCCAGGCTGACAAGACCTGAGTTATCCGCTTTGCAGCAGGATGACTGCTGTGATATTTCATCTTCCTCGCAAAGGACTGTTGGACAGTCAATTGCTTACTGGAAGTAGTACAAGTGGTCTTCCGACTTCCCCTCTGGGATGACGATTGACTCCCAGCAGCAACAACAGCAGCGCCAGCAACAGTAGGCGTTACACTCAAGGATGCATCGGAGGAATCCCAGGCAGGAGAGGACTCGTCAGACTTGCCAGTGACATGGCCTGCAGGACTATTGGCTTTCCTGTGTAAGGTGGAAATTGACACTGAGGGAGTTGGTGGTGTGGTTTGCAGGAGCTTGGTTACAAGAGGAAGGGATTTAGTGGTCAGTGGACTGCTTCCGCTGTCATCCAAAGTTTTTGAACTTGTCACTGACTTCTAATGAATGCGGTCCAGGTGACGTATAAGGGAGGATGTTCCTAGGTGGTTAACGTCCTTACCCCTACTTATTACAGATTGACAAAGGCAACACACGGCTTGACACCTGTTGTCCGCATTTGTGTTGAAATAATTCCACACCGAAGAGGTGATTTTTTTTGTATTTTGACCAGGCATGTCAATGGCCATATTCATCCCACGGACAACAGGTGTCTCCCCGGGTGCCTGACTTAAACAAACCACCTCACCATCAGAATCCTCCTTGTCAATTTCCTCCCCAGCGCCAGCAACACGCATATCCTCATCCTGGTGTACTTCAACAGTGACATCTTCAATTTGACTATCAGGAACTGGACTGCGGGTGCTCCTTCCAGCACTTGCAGGGGGCGTGCAAATGGTGGAAGGCGCAAGCTCTTCCCGTCCAGTGTTGGGAAGGTCAGGCATCGCAATCGACACAATTGGACTCTCCTTGGGGATTTGTAATTTAGAAGAACGCACAGTTCTTTGCTGTGCTTTTGCCAGCTTAAGTCTTTTCATTTTTCTAGCGAGAGGATGAGTGCTTCCATCCTCATGTGAATCTGAATCACTAGCCATGAACATAGGCCAGGGCCTCAGCCGTTCCTTGCCACTCCGTGTCGTAAATGGCATATTGGCAAGTTTACGCTTCTCATCAGATGCTTTCAATTTATATTTTTGGGTCATTTTACTGAACTTTTGTTTTTTTGGATTTTACATGCTCTCTACTATGACATTGGGCATCGGCCTTGGCAGATGACGTTGATGGCATTTCATCGTCTCGGCTATGACTAGTGGCAGCAGCTTCAGCATGAGGTGGAAGTGGATCTTGATCTTTCCCTATTTTAACCTCCAAATTTTTGTTCTCCATTTTTTAGTGTGTGGAATTATATGCCATTATCTATAGCAATGGCCTACTACTATATATACTGCGCACAACTGAAATGCACCACAGGTATGGATGGAGAGTATACTTGACGACACAGAGGTAGGTAGAGCAGTGGCCTTCCGTACCGTACTGCTATATATACTGGTGGTCACTGTCAGCAACTGCAAAACTAAAATGCCCCACAGGTATAGAATCTAGATGGATAGTATACTTGACGACACAGAGGTAGGTAGAGCAGTGGCCTTCCGTACCGTACTGCTATATATACTGGTGGTCACTGTCAGCAAACTTCAGAACTAAAATGCACCACAGGTATAGAATCTAGATGGATAGTATACTTGACGACACAGAGGTAGGTAGAGCAGTGGCCTTCCGTACCGTACTGCTATATATACTGGTGGTCACTGTCTGAAAACTGCAAAACTAAAATGCACCACAGGTATAGAATCTAGATGGATAGTATACTTGATGACACAGAGGTAGGTAGAGCAGTGGCCTTCCGTACCGTACTGCTATATATACTGGTGGTCACTGTCAGCAAACTGCAAAACTAAAATGCACCACAGGTATAGAATCTAAATGGATAGTATACTTGACGACACAGAGGTAGGTAGAGCAGTGGCCTTCCGTACCATACTGCTATATACACTGGTGATCAAAGTCAGCAAACTGCAAAACTAAAATGCACCACAGGTATAGAATCTAGATGGATAGTATACTTGACGACACAGATGTAGGTAGAGCAGTGGCCTTCCGTACCGTATTGCTACATATACTGGTGGTCACTGTCAGCAAACTGCAAAACTAAAATGCACCACAGGTATAGAATCTAGATGGATAGTATACTTGACGACACGGAGGTAGGTAGAGCAGTGGCCATCCGTACCGTTCTGCTATATATACTGGTGGTCACTGTCAGCAAACTGCAAAACTAAAATGCACCACAGGTATAGAATCTAGATGGATAGTATACTTGATGACACAGAGGTAGGTAGAGCAGTGGCCTTCCATACCGTACTGCTATATATACTGGTGGTCACTGTCAGCAACTGCAAAACTAAAATGCACCACAGGTATAAAATCTAGATGGATAGTATACTTGACGACACAGAGGTAGGTAGAGCAGTGGCCTTCCGTACCGTACTGCTATATATACTGGTGGTCACTGTCAGCAAACTGCAAAACTAAAATGCACCACAGGTATAGAATCTAGATGGATAGTATACTTGACGACACAGAGGTAGGTAGAGCAGTGGCCTTCCGTACCGTACTGCTATGTATACTGGTGGTCACTGTCAGCAAACTGCAAAACTAAAATGCACCACAGGTATAGAATCTAGATGGATAGTATACTTGACGACACAGAGGTAGGTAGAGCAGTGGCCTTCCGTACCGTACTGCTATATATACTGGTGGTCACTGTCAGCAAACTGCAAAACTAAAATGCACCACAGGTATAGAATCTAGATGGATAGTATACTTGACGACACAGAGGTAGGTAGAGCAGTGGCCTTCCGTACCGTACTGCTATGGTCACTGGTCAGCAAAACTCTGCACTGTACTCCTCCTATATAATATACTGGTGGTCCCCAGTACCCACAATAAAGCAGTGTGAGCACAGATATATGCAGCACACTGAGCACAGATATGGAGCGTTTTTCAGGCAGACAACGTATACTGGTGGTCACTGGTCAGCAAAACTCTGCACTGTACTCCTCCTATATAATATACTGGTGGTCCCCAGTACCCACAATAAAGCAGTGTGAGCACAGATATATGCAGCACACTGAGCACAGATATGGAGCGTTTTTCAGGCAGACAACGTATACTTGTGGTCACTGGTCAGCAAAACTCTGCACTGTACTCCTATATAATACTGCTGGTCCCCAGTCCCCACAATAAAGCAGTGTGAGCACAGATATATGCAGCACACTGAGCACAGATATGGAGCGTTTTTCAGGCAGAGAACGGATAAAACTAGTGGTCACTGATCAGCAAAACTCTGCACTGTACTCCTCCTATATAATACAGCTGCTCCCCAGACCCCACAATTAAGCAATAAGCACAAACGGAGAGGACGCCAGCCACATCCTCTCCCTAACATTTCCAATGCACGAGTGAAAATGGCAGCGACGCGCGGCTCCTTATATAGAAAACGAATCTCGCGAGAATACGACAGCGGGATGATGACGTTCGGGCGCGCTCGGGTTAACCGAGCCATACGGGAGAATCCTAGTATGCCTCGGACCCGTGTAAAATGGGTGAAGTTCGGGGGGGTTCGGTTTCCGAGGAACCGAACCCGCTCATCACTAACACATACACATATTTAAAATAAGGGAGGTGTGTCAAAAAAGGAATGTGGCCTTGTGGGGAAGGGGCGTAGTCACACAATGGTTTTTCCAATTCAAATTATGCCACACAGTATCACATTACACCGCACAGTAGTGTCCATTACTCACATTACAACGCACAGTAGTGTCTCTTATTCATGTTACGCTACACAGTCATACAACTATAGAAAACACAGTCTATAAAAGGCATAGGGGGAATACAAATAGAAAATGGAAATGTGGACCAGTGCTAATAAATATATATTCCTAATTTTATATGGGGAATGCGGTCAAACCACATTTGCCATTAGTATATCTGATCCTGCCCATAGGCACACACATATACACTTACATACATAGTCACACACAAAACACATACATATGATACAGTACAGTCACACATACAGTATATACAAATACAGTCACATACATACTGTACATAGTTAAACACTTATTCACATACATAGTCACACACTAAAACACACATAAATACAGTAGAAACTTATAGACACACAAACATACATTCATACATAGTCACACACATACATAAATTCAGTCACAGACACACATACAGACAGACTATATAGTACCCCCCCCCCCCCACTCCCCACATTACAGACAGGGTACGCTGACTGCATGTACTTTAGTAGCTCATTGTCCTCTCTCCCTCTCCTCCATGCTGCTGGGCTCCCTGGCAGTGAGTGTCGTGTAGTACCACCCCTGTGTTTCCACTCCGTCCACGGCCCTAGCCCAATACAGGGCAGTGCAGTCCTGTGCCTTGACCCCCTCCCCATAATCCGGCTCTGACTGTACCTGGTGACTGTCTGTCACTGCCGGCGCCAGTGTCCAGCGGCACAGCTCAGCACTAGTGATCAATCAGACTCAAAGTAAACTACAGCTCCTAGCAGCCCTTGGTGCGGGGAGCTCCCAGCAACAAGGGCTGCTGGTAGTTGTAGTTTATGTTGAGTCTGATTACAAGCGAGGTGCGGTGCGCTGCTGCAGGACACTGGCGCCAGCACCAACAGACAGTCACCAAGTCTAACAGTACCACTTGGTTCTACCCCCTGGCCAGTGGCGGATCTAGACTTAACTTTTAGGGGGGGCGGTTTAAGAATTATGACTCCTCACCCTAATCATAGCCCCTCCCACTTAGTAATGCCATTCCCGTTCGCTTCTAAAATTTCCTATTGTTGCCATTACTAATAAAATGTTGCCAGTTAGTGGAGAGAACCCTGCGCACTGGTGATACAGACTGGCGAATCGCCATTCCTTCCATCAGGGGTGGTAGAGGCTAAGACAGTAGGGCAATTTAAACATGCATGGGATAGACATAAGGATATTATTACAAAGAAATAAGGATCAGATAAGGTTAGAGATAAAAATAATGTAAAAAAAAAAGGGGCAGACTAGATGGGCCAAGTGGTTCTTATCTGCCGACAAATTCTTTTTCTACAGCACACAGAATGAGCCGAAATTCACATTATAGCACACTGTATGAGCTGAAATTCACATTGTAGCACACAGTGGGGTATATTTACTAAGGTCCCGATTTTGACCGAGATGCCGTTTTTTCTTCAAAGTGTCATCTCGGTAATTTACTAAGCCAAAAACACGGCAGTGATGAGGCCATTCGTATTTTTTTGGAAGTTCATGTGTAAAATTACGAATGAATACACCATCGGTCAAAACGCGGCTGTTTAGGTATGAATCACGGTCATTTACTAACCATTCGTATTTGTAATGTCTACCGTGATAATGCATTTGCGGTCGTGAAAAAATACAATTCGTACAAAAGTCCTAAAAAAAAGTAGACCTGCTTTTGAGAAGCGTGTTTACATGTGTATTCAATTATTCATTAGTCACACCTGAATGTTTGGCCCTATAAAAGGCTCCCAGGCACATTTTGAAGATCTCTCACTCTGAAATGGCGGCTGTTGTGTGTGTTTCAGATTTTTTTGGTTGCTGGGGGATACCTGAGAGTGCTCCATGACTCTTCAATAAATCAGGGCCAGGTAAGTGCACATGGTCAGCAGGTTGAACAGGTGCCGCGGAGGCTGCGCCAGCCTCGTTTTTTTAGGGGACGTTTAAACTTAAACACATTGTCTGATGATAGGGTCATACAGATGTTTAGGCTAAATCGAAACAACATTTTCCGTCTGTATGACCTTGTCAAACTGGGACTAGACCCTGAGACAGCACGCTCTCGCTCTGTCTCAGGCCTGCACACACTCCTGGCTGTGTTGCACTTTATGGCTACTGGGAGCTTCCAGGCTGTGACAGGCGACGTCATTGGTATCTCCCAGCCCACCTTTTCAAAATATTTGAATCAGGTGAGTTGAAATATACATACACGTCTATGTCTAAGTGTTGCTTCTGTTAGGTCTTAGAACACAGTATTGTATTGAATACAGATCATGACACTCACCTTATATTTATTAATGTCCACTCAGGTTTTGGATGTCTTGGACCCCCATATAAATGCCTCTATCTGCTTCTCTACCCAGGAGTCGCAGTGGCATGCAGTCAGGGTAGCTTTCTATGAGCTTGCTGGCATGCCCAATGTGCTGGGGGCCATAGATTGCACACTCGTTGAGCTGAGACCACCTAGGGGCCGACAATATATTTATACTAATCGACATATGGACAAATCCACTAATGTCCAGGTGGTTTGTGATGCAAATCTAAAAATTATGAGTGTGGTTGCAGGTTACCCTGGCGGCTGCCATGACTCCTTCATCCTCAGTCAGTCATCTCTCTTCGATAAATTTGAGGACGGACAAATGCCTGATGGCTGGCTGCTGGGTATGTTCCAAGTGTGTTGTGTGTATGTGTGTTAACTTCAAACTCCTTTTTTTTTAGGGTAATTATTCATCATACACATGTACTAATGTTGCCTATATCTGTTTTTCAGGTGATGGTGGTTATGGCTGCTACTCTTGGCTACTTACTCCATTGTCCCAACCTGATTCTCCTGCTGAACACAGTTACAATCATGCACATAAGTCTACGCGGAACGTGATAGAAAGATGTATTGGAGTGCTGAAATCTAGGTTTCGGTGTCTGGATAAATCTGCTGGGCTTTTGTTGTATAGTCCCTCTAAAGTGACTAGGATTGTGTTCTGCTGCTGTTTTCTCCATAATCTGTGTTTGCAACAACATCTGCCACATGATGATGAAGAAAACAGTCAGCAAGCAGAGGAGTTAGAAACATCTGGTGACAGTGTGAGTACAGATGTAGGGAGGCAGGTAAGGCAAGAAGTTATTCAGCGATATTTTACCCGTAAGTATTATTTTGTTTAAAATCACTTTGCCTAACCACTTTTATTACATGTATTGTAGGGGGGGAATGTTTGTTTTGTTCGTTAGTGTTTGTTCTTTATACTGGTGTGTATGTTTATTTTTCTTTTAATTAAATAAACATTGACAATCATTACCCCATTAAACCATACACACATAGCGTGTTTTAAAATGATTGACACGGACACAGGTTTTTTTTGGGAATACAATAGGCAAACATTTATTGTGTTGCACAAATTTCCTGCCTTAATCATTTTTTTTTTGGTGTTTGTGCTTGGTGCAGAAGTTTGTCCTGGTTCGCTGGCCTGTGTTCTGCTTGAGTGTCGAACAGGGGAGGTAACTGGGGTCTGGCTAGGGGTCGTTGTTCCGGAGCTGGAGCTGACTTGTTGTGCTGCCAGCACAGTAATGCTTTGGCTCAGGTTGTGAATACTGGCATTCAGCTGATTATTGGTGGCAGTGTGGCTGGCAACAATTCTGGACAAAGTTTCAGTCACTACTTGGTTGTGCTGGATGACTTGTATTAGGGCTTGTTGCTGCCGCTGTTGCTCATCGATTACTCGAGATAAATTTGTCAGCATTTGCATGTTGTCCGCCCTGATTTGCTCCATTGAAGTAGCTATTCTGCCTACCTGAACAATCAGTCTGCCCGAGTTCCTACTAATGCGAGGTAGATGATGCGGCAGACTGGCAAGGTGTTGTGTGTGTGTGTTCAGGTAGGCAGTGTTTTGGACCTGCTGTGTGGCCCAACTGCTCCAAAAGTCTGCGGACATTTGTTGCTGTGGTGGAGTTGGGATCAATTGGGGACTTACGGAGGCTTGGGGCATATCCTGCTGCTGGGTTGGCTGGGTAGGAGCAACGGGCTGCAGGTGCAGTGTAAAGGTAGCCTGTTGGTCAGGTTCCTGCTGGTCGTCCTCGCCCATGATGGTTGGTTCTGTATGGGGGTCACAACAGCCACTGATTATTTACAAATATATTTCTTTGCTTGTCCTAAACATGGCATACTTAATAATACTCATGAAAATGTTAAAGATTGTGTGTTGTCAAAAAAACTTGGAATATTGCCTTAAGAAACACATATGTGCCTTCACAGGCGTGCGCAGACACTGACTGGCGGGTTCCGCACCAAACTCCCCCCCCCCCCTACACAACATTATAGTGTTCTCTATCCTCCCCTGTCCTGGATATAGACTGCTCACCTGGACGACCCAGAGGAGCGGACCAGGTAAGCAGTCTACATCTAGGACAGGGGAGGTGTGAGAACACTATAATGCCGTGGAGGGGGTGGGGGGGTGGAAGTCCTGTGCGAAACCCGCAATTCAGTTTCTGTGCACGCCTGTGTGTGCCTTCTAATTTACCCAACACAATTTTATTTAATTTGTTTTGTTCAGAGACTCTAAGACATAATGATATGTGAAACACGAAGATATGTCCCCATTTAACATTAATGCCTGTAAAAATTGAGTATGGCCCTTCCTTTAGAAAAACACAAACAAGGCAGTAAATGTGGTTTCTAACAAACTCATTAATTTGTAAAGGCAGTCATTTTTAACAAATTAAAATTATTATAAATTTGAATTGTGTATTATTCACTAAACATGCAAATGTGTTAAGTTGGACTATGTTTATAACTGGTGATGTGGGCCATGTTAAACATTTGTCTTAACCAATGGTTTTTTTTAAAATTTTTTAAACAAAATGTTATAACAAAAACAAAATGGATGCTAGGCAAAACATTACATCTGAAAATGGGTGCAGTAATTTTTGCAAAAAAACACATGTGCTTGGTAATTGACATTATGGCCATGACTAATAATATGCACAAATATAATTGTCCAGACAATACTCAAACAGTGGTGCAGCTGAATTAACCATGAGAAGACCTAAGGATTTGAACAGACAATGATATGTGCAAGGTGATAAAGGCACAAGGAAAACAGATTATTTTTTACATTTATAAACAAAAACAAAAAACATTTTCAGCATATAACACCTTGAACATATCAGTGCTTAGTAAAATTAATATGACTTAGCCATGTTCATTCATAGTCCACACTGTGAAAAACTTTTATTAATTTTTGCATAACATTTTTTACTCACCAGACAGCTGAGGTGATCGTGGCTCATCACTTTGAGGACTTGCCAAAATGTCCAGAGGTGGCTGGGGCAACACTGCGGAGATGCGCCGCCTGGGTGGTGAAGATGGAGCCGCAGACTCAGACTCCACACGACGTGACTTACTGGGCCTCGTAGGCAAACTCACAGAGCCCTGTGATGTCCGCCTTAGAGGAGGGCGGCTTGCAGAAGAAGAACCTATGTGAAAAGAAAAACATTAATATTTTTTTGCTTCTATGTGTTTGCCGAATATGTGAATACAGTGAATTCTTACCTGCATTCCCACCATCATCATCAGTTGGCTGTGGCGTGTCTGTGGTTCTTCTCTGGCGTACTGTTGATACATTTGAAAAAACATTATGACCATACTTTAAATACTCCTTGTTATCTGAACTTCCTTATTGTGATGTAAACATCTGGAACCTAACGTTAAGTAAATTATTTTTTGTTTAAGCTATTCTGTATTCATTAATTGGGTGTGTTTTTTTATAAATAAGATGGTGTGGCACTAAATAATCCTTATCCAAAGGTTAATTCTGCGCAATATTTTTAGTAAAAATTACAACAACAAATTGACACAAACAGCATCTACAAAACAATTTAAAAAAAAACACATCAATAACCAAAAAAAAAAAAAAAAAAAACTTTAAAAAAATTAGGGACAAGCAAGATCTCTGATTATGTATTAGAACTACACATACCAGCATGCACTGCAACAGATGTAACATTCACTAATAACAAAACTCAGGCAATGCATGATGGGACTTGTAGTTTGGAAACACCTTTACAGCTACAGGTTGCACAGGCCTGCACTACATCACCAACACAATGATTCTAATTTTAAAAACACAGTAACAATTAGCAGCATAAATATATTTCAAAATGCAATATCACAAAATAATTTCAAACAAACTCACCATCCTGCCTTGGCCGGTCCGAATCCCTGACATGAGTCGCAGCAACCACTTCGGAAGGAATAAGGGACCGAACAGGCTCCTCCCAATCCCGATAAGTAGCACGGAAGGGGTGTCCACCCCCGGTTTGGCGGGCTGATTTGGCCTCCTTGGCCATCTTGGCCTTGACACGGCGCTTGATGTCATAAAAGCGCTTCCGGCACGTGTCCTCAGTCCGCCTCACCACACCCTCACTATTCACTGCCGCTATAACTTTACCCCACAGGACAGCTTTCCTACGTGAGGACACCTTGGCAGCATCCTGCCCAAACAATTGGCGATGATGCCTCATCAGCTCCCGCACCAAAGCCATGTTTTCAGCATAGCTGAACTTAACATTGCGCCCAGTCTTGGTAGTGGTGCGTGGCTGCGGAGCCACAGCACCATCACTATCACTGGATAACGCAGCAACAGGCACCCCCTCCTCCTCCTCACTAAGGCCCTCATTCCGAGTTGTTCGCTCGGTATTTTTCATCGCATCGCAGTGAAAATCCGCTTAGTACGCATGCGCAATGTTCGCACTGCGACTGCGCCAAGTAACTTTACTATGAAGAAAGTATTTTTACTCACGGCTTTTTCTTCGCTCCGGCGATCGTAATGTGATTGACAGGAAATGGGTGTTACTGGGCGGATACACGGCGTTTCAGGGGCGTGTGGCTGAAAACGCTACCGTTTCCGGAAAAAACGCAGGAGTGGCCGGGGAAACGGTGGGAGTGCCTGGGCGAACGCTGGGTGTGTTTGTGACGTCAACCAGGAACGACAAGCACTGAAATGATCGCACAGGCAGAGTAAGTCTGGAGCTACTCTGAAACTGCTAACTCGTTTGTAATCGCAATATTGCGCGTACGTCGGTCGCAATTTTAAGAAGCTAAGATTCACTCCCAGTAGGCGGCGGCTTAGCGTGTGTAACTCTGCTACATTCGCCTTGCGAGCGAACAACTCGGAATGAGGGCCTAAATTCCTCCCTCTCACTAACCTCCTCCACCTCACTCACCTCCTCCCTCTCACTAACCTCCTCCACTACACTGACCTCTGACTGAGACATAATCCCTACAAACTACAAGAAACACAGAGAAAAAAAAACAGAAAGCACACTCCTCCACTACCACTACACACCACACAACCAACACACACACACACACACACACACACACACACACACACACACACACACACACACTCACTCACAAACAATGACAATAGACTTTAAAAAAAAACAAGGACAAAAAAGTAGACAAACTATGAAAAAACAACACAACAAGTAAGACAATACTACTTACACACACACTACAGCACTCAACAATCGATAAACTCCGCAACAAATCCACCAACAACTCCAACAAACTCACCAACTCCTAATAAACCTTCCTCTCTCCTCTCCACTAGCTAAACCCACAAGGTGCGGACGGTTTGGGGCGTTTTTATAGTAATGTGCACAGAGACTCCTCCATCACGAATACAACCAATCACGGACGAGTGACAAAATCGAAACTTAGAAAAAAAAACGCGGCCGGAAACGGACAAACACTGCCGGAACAGACATGTGACGCAGTCGTAATAAAAACCAAAAAATACGGCCGAAAAACATCAAAATCGGCCGCATTCTTACAAAAAAACCCACGAATGACATCGACATCGAACAACACGAAAAATACAAATACGACAGCTTAGTAAATTAGGCGTAACCAATTCAAAAAGTTGCACAAACACTCTTTCGATGTCATTCGTGGTGATTTTCACACCAAATCGGTAGTAATACGAATCTTAGTAAATTTACCCCAGTATGAGCCGAAATTCACATTATAGCACACTGAATGAGCCGAAATTCACATTGTAGCACACTGAATGAGCCGAAATTCACATTATAGCACACTATATGAGCTGAAATTCACATTATAGCACACTGAATGAGCAGAAATTCACATTACAGCACACTGAATGAGCCGAAATTCACATTACAGCACACTGTATGAGCCGAAATTCACATTACAGCACACTGTATGAGCCGAAATTCACATTACAGCACGTAGAATGAGCCAAAATTCACATTACAGTACACTGAATGAGTCAAAATAATGCAGGCACTGGGGGCAAGGGGAATCCTACCCCCTAATTAACTTACACTGGGGCAGCGAGGAAAAAAACACAGGCCCCCTTCTTTACTCCGAGTATTGTAGCGTAAGGGCTTAAACAGTATCTTACCACAAGCTGCGGGCCTGCGGATCTTTGTCCCATGTCTCACTGTCTGAGGTCCGCTTCTGAACTGGAGGTCCTCTGCCAGATCAGTCATGTGTCCCACCACTCCACTCAAATGGCCATTGAGCTGTCCCTGTCTTGGAGAGACGTTAACCACCTAGGAACATCCTCCCTTTTATGTCACCTGGAGCGCATTCATCAGAAGTCATTGACAAGTTCAAAAACTTTGGGTGACAGCGGAAGCAGTCCACTGGCAACTAAATCCCTTCCTCTTGTACCCAAGCTCCTGCAAACCACACAACCAACTCCCTCAGTGTCAATTTCCTCCTTAGGAACGCCAATAGTCCTGCAGGTCATGTCACTGGCAAGTATGACGAGTCCTCTCCTAACTGGGATTCCTCCAATGGATCCTTGAGTGTAACGCCTACTGCTGCTGGTGCTGCTGTTGTTGCTGCTGGGAGTCGATCGTCATCCCAGAGGGGAAGTCGGAAGACCACTTGTACTACTACCAGTAAACAATTGACTGTCCATCAGTCCTTTGTGAGGAAGATGAAATATCACAGCAGTCATCCTGTTGCAAAGCGGATAACTCAGGCCTTGGCAGCTGTGTTGGTGTTAGACGTGTGTCCGGTATCCACCGTTAATTCACAGGGACTTAGAGAATTTCTTGAGGTAGTGTGTACCAAATCCCATCTAGGTTCCACTTCTCTAGGCAGGCGATACCGAGAATGTACACAGATGTCAGAAAAAGAGTCACCAGGTGCAGTTGTACCCAATGTCCACTTTAACCACGGACATGTGGACAAGTGGAGCAGGGCAGACTCAGGACTATAGGACTGTGACAGCCCACTGGGTAGATGTATTGCCTCCCGCAGCAATAACAGCAGCAGCGGCACCAGTAGCAGCATCTCGCAAACGCCAACTTGTTCCTAGGCAGGCTACGCTTTGTATCACCGCTTTCCATAAGAGGCACACAGCTGACAACCTCTTACGGAAACTGAGGTACATCATCGCAGATTGGCTTACCCCAATTGGACTCTCCTGGGGATTTGTGACATCGGACAATGCCACCAATATTGTGCGTGCGTTACATGTGGGCAAATTCCAGCATGTCCCATGTTTGCACATACAATTAATTTGGTGGTGCAGAATTTTTTTTAAAATGACAGGGGCGTGCAAGAGATGGTGTCGGTGGCCCGAAGAATTGCGGGCCACTTTCGGCATTCAGCCACCGCGTGCCGAAGACTGGAGCACCAGCAAACACTCCTGAACCTTCCCCTCCATCAGCTGAAGCAAGAGGTGGTAACGAGGTGGAATTCAACCCTCTATATGCTTCAGAGGATGGAGGAGCAGCAAAAGGCCATTCAAGCCTATACATCTGCCTACGATATAGGCAAAGGAGGGGGAATGCACCTGACTCAAGCTCAGTGGAGAATGATTTCAACATTGTGCAAGGTTCTGCAACCCTTTGAACTTGCCACACGTGAAGTCAGTTCAGACACTGCCACCCTGAGTCCGGTCATTCCCCTCATCAGGCTTTTGCAGAAGCAGCTGGAGAGATTGAAGGAGGAGCTAAAACGGAGTGATTCCGCTAGGCATGTGGGACTTGCAGAGGTTCAAAGACCTGCTGGTGAGAAAATTGTCAAGTCAAGCGGAACATGACCCGTCAACAGCTCCTCCTTCACAATCTCCTGCAACTGGGGCTGCGAGGAAAAGGATAAGAATTCCGAGCCCACCCGCTGGCAGTGATGCAGTGCAGTCAGGAGCGAATGCTGACATCTGGTCCGGCCTGAAGGACCTGCCAACAATTACTGACATGTCGTCTACTGTCACTGCATATGATTCTGTCACCATTGAAAGAATGGTGGAGGATTATATGAGTGACAGCATCCAAGTAGGCACGTCAGACAGTCCATACATATACTGGAAGGAAAAAGAGGCAATTTGGAGGCCCTTGCACAAACTGGCTTTATTTTACCTAAGTTGCCCCCCCTCCAGTGTGTACTCCGAAAGAGTGTTTAGTGCAGCCGGTCACCTTGTCAGCGATAGGCGTACGAGGTTACTTCCACAAAATGTGGAGATGATGTTCATCAAAATTAATTATAATCAATTCCTCCGTGGAGACATTCACCAGCAATTGCTTCCAGAAAGTACACAGGGACCTTTGATGGTGGATTCAAGTGGGGACAAATTAATACTCTGTGAGGAGGGGGATATACACAGTGAAAGGGGTGAGGAATCGTACGATGAGGAGGAGGTGGACATCTTGCCTCTGTACAGCCAGTTTGTGCAAGGAGAGATTGATTGCTTCTTTTTTGGTGGGGGCTCATTTCAGCCACAGTCGTGTGGCAGACCCTGTCGCTGAAATTATGGGTTTGTTAAAGTGTGCATGTCCTGTTTATACAACATAAGGGTGGGAGAGAGGGCCCAAGGACAATTCCATCTTGCACCTCTTTTTTTATTAAATTTATCTTTGCATCATGTGATGTTTGGGCAGGGGTGTATCTACCTATTGGCCAGGATGGCACTCGCCAGGGGCGCTAGGCAAGGAGGGGACCCCATCCGGCTGTGCCATCCATGGCCAGGGGCAGTGGCGGATTTAGGGGGGGGGGTGATTAGGGCGAACGCCCCCCCCCTACACATACCGGCACGGAGATGGAGGCCGGGTCCCGCCGCAATGTTGGGAACGGGGTGGAAAGCAGTGCAGCGCGGCGGGGGAAGGGGAGAGAGAGAGAGCGTCCTGACGCGCATACAGCGGCCTCTGTTCTGACCACGCCCCCTCCTCCCTGTACGCGCATCAGGACGCTCTCTCTCTCTCCCCATCCCCCACCGCGCTGCACCGCTCTCCGTTCCCAACACCGCGGCGGGACCCGGCCTCCATCCTGACTCCTCATGCTGCTGCGGACAAAATACAAGTAGGTGTCAGTGTATGCCATGTCTCCTCCCCTCCAAGCTAAAGTAAGTGTGTGTGTGTGTGTGTGTGTCATATCTTCCACACCCCCTTCTCCTCCTACCTAAAGTGTGTGTATGCCATGTCTCCCCTCCTAGCTAAAGTGTCTGTGTTCCATGTCTCCCCCCTCTGTTCCTAGCTAAAGTGTCTGTGTGCCATTTCTCCCCCCTCTTTTCCTAACTAAAGTGTATGATATGTCCCCCCTCCTAGCTAAAGTGTGTGTGTTCCACGTCTCCCCCCCTCCTCCTAGCTAAAGTGTGTGTGTGCCACGTCTCCCCCCCCCCTCCTAGCTAAAGTATCTGTGTGCCCTTACCCCTACTTATTACAGCTTGACAAAGGCAACACACGGCTTGACACCTGTTGTCCGCATTTGTGTTGAAATAATTCCACACCGAAGAGGTGATTTTTTTTGTATTTTGACCAGGCATGTCAATGGCCATATTCATCCCACGGACAACAGGTGTCTCCCCGGGTGCCTGTCTTAAACAAACCACCTCACCATCAGAATCCTCCTTGTCAATTTCCTCCTCAGCGCCAGCAACACCCATATCCTCATCCTGGTGTACTTCAACAGTGACATCTTCAATTTGACTATCAGGAACTGGACTGTGGGTGCTCCTTCCAGCACTTGCAGGGGGCGTGCAAATGGTGGAAGGAGTCACCTCATCCAGTCCAGTGTTGGGAAGGTCAGGCATCGCAACCGCCGACACAATTAGACTCTCCTTGGGGATTTGTGATTTAGAAGAACGCACAGTTCTTTGCTGTGCTTTTGCCATCTTAACTCTTTTCAGTTTTCTAGCAGGAGGATGAGTGCTTCCATCCTCATGTGAAGCTGAACCACTAGCCATGAACATAGGCCAGGGCCTCAGCCGTTCCTTGCCACTCCGTGTCGTAAATGGCATATTGGCAAGTTTACGCTTCTCCTCAGACGCTTTTAATTTATATTTTTGGGTAATTTTAATGAAATTTAGTTTTTTGGATTTTACATGCTCTCTACTATGACATTGGGCATCGGACTTGGCAGACAACGTTGATGGCATTGAACCGTCTCTGCCATGACTAGTGGCAGCAGCTTCAGCACTAGGTGGAAGTGGATCTTGATCTTTCCCTATTTCACCCTCCACATTTTTGTTCTCCATTTTTTAATGTGTGTAATTATATGCCAGTAATATTATTATATCAATAGCAATGGCCTACTGTACTGTACAACTATATACTGTTGGTCACCAAAATGCTGCATTGTACTACTATATATATACTGCTCACAACAATGCAGCACAGATATGGATACTTGAAGTGACACGGAGCTGCAAGATACAGCAATGGCCTACTGTACTGTACAACTATATACTGTTTGTCACCAAAATGCTGCACTGTACTACTATATATACTGCTCACAACAATGCAGCACAGATATGTATACTTGAAGTGACACGGAGCTGCAAGATACAGCAATGGCCTACTGTACTGTACAACTATATACTGTTGGTCACCAAAATGCTGCACTGTACTACTATATACAGTATACTGCTCACAACAATGCAGCACAGATATGTATACTTGAAGTGACACGGAGCTGCAAGATACAGCAATGTCCTACTGTACTGTACAACTATATACTGTTGGTCACCAAAATGCTGCACTGTACTACTATATATACTGCTCACAACAATGCAGCACAGATATGGATACTTGAAGTGACACGGAGCTGCAAGATACAGCAATGGCCTACTGTACTGTACAACTATATACTGTTGGTCACCAAAATGCTGCACTGTACTACTATATATACTGCTCACAACAATGCAGCACAGATATGGATACTTGAAGTGACACGGAGCTGCAAGATACAGCAATGGCCTACTGTACTGTACAACTATATACTGTTGGTCACCAAAATGCTGCACTGTACTACTATATATACTGCTCACAACAATGCAGCACAGATATGGATACTTGAAGTGACACAGAGCTGCAAGATACAGCAATGGACTACTGTACTGTACTACTATACTGGTGGTCACCAAAATGCTGCACTGTACTACTATATATACTGCTCACAACAATGCAGCACAGATAGGGATACTTGAAGTGACACGGAGCTGCAAGATACAGCAATGGACTGCTGTACTGTACTACTATACTGGTGGTCACCAAAATGCTGCACTGTACTACTATATATAATATATATATAGTATATACTAGTCACACAACAATGCAGCAGATATTGAGCACTGATGATCAGGAAACTGTCTAGAACTGAGTCTGACATGGAGCTGCAAGATACAGCAATGGCCTACTGTGCTGTACTACTATAATTATATACTGGTGGTCCCCACAATGCAGCACACTGAGCACAGATATTTGTAGCACACTGAGCACAGATATGGAGCTTTTCAGGCAGAGAACGTAGATATTTGCAGCACACTGAGCACAGATATGGAGCGTTTTCAGGCAGAGAACGTAGATATTTGCAGCACACTGAGCACAGATATTTGCAGCACACTGAGCACAGATGCGGAGCTTTTCAGGGAGAGAACGTAGCCACGTACTCTCCGTTCAATCTCCAATGCACGAGTGAAAATGGCGGCGACGCGCGGCTCTTTATATGGAATACGAATCTCACGAGAATCCGACAGCGGGATGATGACGTTCGGCCTCGTTCAGGTTAACCGAGCAAGGCGGGAAGATCCGAGACTGCCTCGGACCCGTGTAAAATAAGTGAAGTTCGGGGAGGGGGGGGGGGGGGGGTTCGGATCTCAACGAACCGACCCGCTCATCTCTAATATATATATATATATATATATATATACATATATATATATATATATATAATGTGTGTGTGTATATATATATAATGTGCGTGTATATATATATATATGTGTGTGTGTGTGTGTGTGTGTGTGTGTGTGTGTGTGTGTGTATATATATATGTATATATACTATTTATATATATATATATATATATATATTATACCAATCGTGTGGTCTGGCACTCTCGATTAAATCCAACACTTTCACGGGTGCCCTCACAAGTAGAGACATACGACAACATAAAGTGCAGTATGCCGCAATTACAAAGAAACACACTGCGCAGTGGATTGATTCAACATTTCAATCTTAAAGATTTTCATCAGAATAACCTGATATTCTGATGAAAATCATTAAGATTGAAACGTTGATGCAATCCACTGCGCAGTGTGTTTATTTTGTAATTCTGGAGTGCCGCACATTGGGGGTCATTCCGAGTTGTTCGCTCGTTGCCGATTTTCGTTATACTGCGATTAGTCGCTTACTGCGCATGCGCAAGGTTCGCAGAGCGCATGCGCTTAGTTAATTACACAAAAGTTAGGTATTTTACTCACGGCATAACGAAGCTTTTTCATCGTTCTGGTGATCGTAGTGTGATTGACAGGAAGTGGGTGTTTCTGGGTGGAAACTGGGCATTTTCTGGGAGTGTGCGAAAAAACGCTGGCGTTTCTGGGAAAAACGCGGGAGTGTCTGAAGAAACGGGGGAGTGTCTGGGCGAACGCTGGGTGTGTTTGTGACATCAAACTAGGAACGAAACTGACTGAACTGATCGCAATGTAGGAGTAAGTCTGGAGCTACTCAGAAACTGCTAAGAAATTTCTATTCGCAATTCTGCTAATCTTTCGTTCGCAATTCTGCTATGCTAAGATACACTCCCAGAGGGTGGCGGCTTAGCGTGTGCAATGCTGCTAAAAGCAGCTAGCGAGCGAACAACTCGGAATGAGGGCCATTATGTCGTTTTATATATATATATATATATATATATAAAGTCCAGAAAAAGAACGGCACTGGAGACGGTCGAATGCAGTGGAAAGAATGTATTTTAAACAGGCTACAGCTGTTTCAGGGCTTCTGCCCTTTCCTCAGGCCAAATACATAATAGACAAACCTATTATGTATTTGGCCTGAGGAAAGGGCAGAAGCCCTGAAACAGCTGTAGCCTGTTTAAAATACATTTAAAATACATTCTTTTCACTGCATTCGACCGTCTCCAGTGCCGTTCTTTTTCTGGACTTTACATGATGATTGTTTGAACTGGCACGGAGCAAGCTGTTTTAAGAGCCTGGGAGTGCCGACTGCTTTGCAAGTATATATATATATATGGGAAAAAAAGGGGGGATAGGGATATCAGCGACTTGCAATGTCTAATATATTGATATATATATATATTGACCTGAACAAGGGACTCCACACCCGTCATTGCTACTTAAGTGAACCAGAGTGCCGCATCTCCAAGTCTGTATCTTCACGTCTATGAAGGCACCGGTGCAGGTGATTTTTTCTTGTTGAAGGGAGTGCCAGGCTGACACGGATTGTAATATATTGATATAAATATGAAGAATATAGCGGGATACGGTTTAGAAAAAAAAGGTAACAATATATTTATTTATACAATTTGAAACATAATGATGGGATAAAAATAGAAGATAAAAGCTTGGTAATACAAAAGAATAGATAAAAAAATGTATAATTTAGCTAGAACCCAGAATCACATAAAATCAGTAAAAACAATATTGTACTGATAAAAAATATTTTAGGATAAGAGAATAATGCTTATCTTTAAAAACGGAGAGTCAGTAGAGGTACACCCAACGCGTTACGTCCATCAGACTTGATGAAGTCTGATGGACGAAACGTGTTGGGTGTACCTTTACTGACTCTCCGTTTTTAAAGATAAGCATTATTCTATTATCCTAAAATATTTTTTATCAGTACAATATTGTTTTTACTGATTTTATGTGATTCTGGGTTCTAGCTAAATTATACATTTTTTTATCTATTCTTTTTGTATTACCAAGCTTTTATCTTCTATTTTTATCCCATCATTATGTTTCAAATTGTATAAATAAATATATTGTTACCTTTTTTTTTCTAAACCGTATCCCGCTATATTCTTCATATTTATATCAATATATTAGACACTGCAAGTCGCTGATACCCCTATCCCCCCTTTTTTTCCCCACATTTTAACTCTAAAGGCAGCTTATTACTGCTGAGTACTTAGGGGTTAGCTGACACCTTATATTATTAAAAGGAGTGTCTTTAACCAAAGTATTATATTGTAATAAGTATCTTCTCACACACACCTGTGGCGCCATACCCCCACTACTCAATATATATATATATATATATTAGAGATGAGCGGGTTCGGTTTCTCTGAATCCGAACCCGCCCGAACTTCATGGTTTTTTTCACGGGTCCGAGCAGACTCGGATCCTCCCGCCTTGCTCGGTTAACCCGAGCGCGCCCGAACGTCATCATGACGCTGTCGGATTCTCGCGAGACTCGGATTCTATATAAGGAGCCGCGCGTCGCCGCCATTTTCACACGTGCATTGAGATTGATAGTGAGAGGACGTGGCTGGCGTCCTCTCCATTTAGATTATAAGAGAGAGAGATTTACTGGAGCTTAGGACTAGGAGGAGTACTGTAGAAGTGTAGAGAGTGCAGAGAGTTTACTAGTGAGTGACCACCAGACAGTGCAGTTTATTTAATATATCCGTTCTCTGCCTGAAAAAAGCGATACACACAGTGACTCAGTCACATACCATATCTGTGTGCACTGCTCAGGCTCAGCCCAGTGTGCTGCATCATCTATATATATTATATATCTGTCTGACTGCTCAGCTCACACAGCTTATAATTGTGGGGGAGACTGGGGAGCACTGCAGTGCCAGTTATAGGTTATAGCAGGAGCCAGGAGTACATAATATTATATAGTGAGTGACCACCAGACAGTGCAGTTTATTTAATATATCCGTTCTCTGCCTGAAAAAAGCGATACACACAGTGACTCAGTCACATACCATATCTGTGTGCACTGCTCAGGCTCAGCCCAGTGTGCTGCATCATCTATATATATTATATATCTGTCTGACTGCTCAGCTCACACAGCTTATAATTGTGGGGGAGACTGGGGAGCACTGCAGTGCCAGTTATAGGTTATAGCAGGAGCCAGGAGTACATAATATTATATTAAAATTAAACAGTGCACACTTTTGCTGCAGGAGTGCCACTGCCAGTGTGACTGACCAGTGACCTGACCACACTGACCACCAGTATAGTTAGTAGTATACTTATATTGTGATTGCCTGAAAAAGTTAAACACTCGTCGTGTGACTTCACTTGTGTGTTGTTTTTTTTTTTATTCTATAAAAATAAAACTCATTCTGCTGACAGACAGTGTCCAGCAGGTCCGTCATTATATAATATATAATACATACCTGTCCGGCTGCAGTAGTGATATATATATATTTTTTATATCATTTATCATCCAGTCGCAGCAGACACAGTACGGTAGTTCACGGCTGTGGCTACCTCTGTGTCTGCACTCGGCAGGCAGTCCGTCCATAATTGTATACCACCTAACCGTGGTTTTTTTTTCTTCTTTATACATACATACTACTACGACATCTCTTTATCAACCAGTCTATATTAGCAGCAGACACAGTACAGTACGGTAGTTCACGGCTGTGGCTACCTCTGTGTCTGCACTCGGCAGGCAGTCCGTCCATAATTGTATACCACCTAACCGTGGTTTTTTTTTTCTTTCTTCTTTATACATACATAGTTACATAGACATCTCTTTATCAACCAGTCTATATTAGCAGCAGACACAGTACAGTACGGTAGTTCACGGCTGTGGCTACCTCTGTGTCTGCACTCGGCAGGCAGTCCGTCCATAATTGTATACCACCTAACCGTGGTTTTTTTTTCTTTCTTCTTTATACATACATAGTTACATAGACATCTCTTTATCAACCAGTCTATATTAGCAGCAGACACAGTACAGTACGGTAGTTCACGGCTGTGGCTACCTCTGTGTCTGCACTCGGCAGGCAGTCCGTCCATAATTGTATACCACCTAACCGTGGTTTTTTTTTCTTTCTTCTTTATACATACATAGTTACATAGACATCTCTTTATCAACCAGTCTATATTAGCAGCAGACACAGTACAGTACGGTAGTTCACGGCTGTGGCTACCTCTGTGTCTGCACTCGGCAGGCAGTCCGTCCATAATTGTATACCACCTAACCGTGGTTTTTTTTTCTTTCTTCTTTATACATACATAGTTACATAGACATCTCTTTATCAACCAGTCTATATTAGCAGCAGACACAGTACAGTACGGTAGTTCACGGCTGTGGCTACCTCTGTGTCTGCACTCGGCAGGCAGTCCGTCCATAATTGTATACCACCTAACCGTGGTTTTTTTTTCTTTCTTCTTTATACATACATAGTTACATAGACATCTCTTTATCAACCAGTCTATATTAGCAGCAGACACAGTACAGTACGGTAGTTCACGGCTGTGGCTACCTCTGTGTCTGCACTCGGCAGGCAGTCCGTCCATAATTGTATACCACCTAACCGTGGTTTTTTTTTCTTTCTTCTTTATACATACATACATACTACTACGACATCTCTTTATCAACCAGTCTATATTATTAGCAGCAGACACAGTACAGTACGGTAGTTCACGGCTGTGGCTACCTCTGTGTCTGCACTCGGCAGGCAGTCCGTCCATAATTGTATACCACCTAACCGTGGTTTTTTTTTCTTTCTTCTTTATACATACATAGTTACATAGACATCTCTTTATCAACCAGTCTATATTAGCAGCAGACACAGTACAGTACGGTAGTTCACGGCTGTGGCTACCTCTGTGTCTGCACTCGGCAGGCAGTCCATAATTGTATACTAGTATCCATCTCCATTGTTTACCTGAGGTGCCTTTTAGTTGTGCCTATTAAAATATGGAGAACAAAAATGTTGAGGTTCCAAAATTAGGGAAAGATCAAGATCCACTTCCACCTCGTGCTGAAGCTGCTGCCACTAGTCATGGCCGAGACGATGAAATGCCAGCAACGTCGTCTGCCAAGGCCGATGCCCAATGTCATAGTACAGAGCATGTCAAATCCAAAACACCAAATATCAGAAAAAAAAGGACTCCAAAACCTAAAATAAAATTGTCGGAGGAGAAGCGTAAACTTGCCAATATGCCATTTACGACACGGAGTGGCAAGGAACGGCTGAGGCCCTGGCCTATGTTCATGGCTAGTGGTTCAGCTTCACATGAGGATGGAAGCACTCAGCCTCTCGCTAGAAAAATGAAAAGACTCAAGCTGGCAAAAGCAGCACAGCAAAGAACTGTGCATTCTTCGAAATCCCAAATCCACAAGGAGAGTCCAATTGTGTCGGTTGCGATGCCTGACCTTCCCAACACTGGACGTGAAGAGCATGCGCCTTCCACCATTTGCACGCCCCCTGCAAGTGCTGGAAAGAGCACCCGCAGTCCAGTTCCTGATAGTCAGATTGAAGATGTCAGTGTTGAAGTACACCAGGATGAGGAGGATATGGGTGTTGCTGGCGCTGGGGAGGAAATTGACCAGGAGGATTCTGATGGTGAGGTGGTTTGTTTAAGTCAGGCACCCGGGGAGACACCTGTTGTCCATGGGAGGAATATGGCCGTTGACATGCCAGGTGAAAATACCAAAAAAAATCAGCTCTTCGGTGTGGAGGTATTTCACCAGAAATGCGGACAACAGGTGTCAAGCCGTGTGTTCCCTTTGTCAAGCTGTAATAAGTAGGGGTAAGGACGTTAACCACCTCGGAACATCCTCCCTTATACGTCACCTGCAGCGCATTCATAATAAGTCAGTGACAAGTTCAAAAACTTTGGGTGACAGCGGAAGCAGTCCACTGACCAGTAAATCCCTTCCTCTTGTAACCAAGCTCACGCAAACCACCCCACCAACTCCCTCAG
Organism: Pseudophryne corroboree; assembly: GCF_028390025.1. Classification (NCBI taxonomy): domain Eukaryota; kingdom Metazoa; phylum Chordata; class Amphibia; order Anura; family Myobatrachidae; genus Pseudophryne; species Pseudophryne corroboree. The sequence continues at coordinate 575,821,586 of NC_086448.1, forward strand.
TGTCAATTTCCTCCTTCCCCAGGAATGCCAATAGTCCTGCAGGCCATGTCACTGGCAATTCTGACGATTCCTCTCCTGCCTGGGATTCCTCCGATGCATCCTTGCGTGTATCGCCTACTGCTGCTGGCGCTGCTGTTGTTGCTGCTGGGAGTCGATGGTCATCCCAGAGGGGAAGTCGTAAGCCCACTTGTACTACTTCCAGTAAGCAATTGACTGTTCAACAGTCCTTTGCGAGGAAGATGAAATATCACAGCAGTCATCCTGCTGCAAAGCGGATAACTGAGGCCTTGACAACTATGTTGGTGTTAGACGTGCGTCCGGTATCCGCCGTTAGTTCACAGGGAACTAGACAATTTATTGAGGCAGTGTGCCCCCGTTACCAAATACCATCTAGGTTCCACTTCTCTAGGCAGGCGATACCGAGAATGTACACGGACGTCAGAAAAAGACTCACCAGTGTCCTAAAAAATGCAGTTGTACCCAATGTCCACTTAACCACGGACATGTGGACAAGTGGAGCAGGGCAGGGTCAGGACTATATGACTGTGACAGCCCACTGGGTAGATGTATGGACTCCCGCCGCAAGAACAGCAGCGGCGGCACCAGTAGCAGCATCTCGCAAACGCCAACTCTTTCCTAGGCAGGCTACGCTTTGTATCACCGCTTTCCAGAATACGCACACAGCTGAAAACCTCTTACGGCAACTGAGGAAGATCATCGCGGAATGGCTTACCCCAATTGGACTCTCCTGTGGATTTGTGGCATCGGACAACGCCAGCAATATTGTGTGTGCATTAAATATGGGCAAATTCCAGCACGTCCCATGTTTTGCACATACCTTGAATTTGGTGGTGCAGAATTTTTTAAAAAACGACAGGGGCGTGCAAGAGATGCTGTCGGTGGCCAGAAGAATTGCGGGACACTTTCGGCGTACAGGCACCACGTACAGAAGACTGGAGCACCACCAAAAACTACTGAACCTGCCCTGCCATCATCTGAAGCAAGAAGTGGTAACGAGGTGGAATTCAACCCTCTATATGCTTCAGAGGTTGGAGGAGCAGCAAAAGGCCATTCAAGCCTATACAATTGAGCACGATATAGTAGGTGGAATGCACCTGTCTCAAGCGCAGTGGAGAATGATTTCAACGTTGTGCAAGGTTCTGATGCCCTTTGAACTTGCCACAAGTGAAGTCAGTTCAGACACTGCCAGCCTGAGTCAGGTCATTCCCCTCATCAGGCTTTTGCAGAAGAAGCTGGAGACATTGAAGGAGGAGCTAACACGGAGCGATTCCGCTAGGCATGTGGGACTTGTGGATGGAGCCCTTAATTCGCTTAACAAGGATTCACGGGTGGTCAATCTGTTGAAATCAGAGCACTACATTTTGGCCACCGTGCTCGATCCTAGATTTAAAGCCTACCTTGGATCTCTCTTTCCGGCAGACACAAGTCTGCTGGGGTTGAAAGACCTGCTGGTGACAAAATTGTCAAGTCAAGCGGAACGCGACCTGTCGACATCTCCTCCTTCACATTCTCCCGCAACTGGGGGTGCGAGGAAAAGGCTCAGAATTCCGAGCCCACCCGCTGGCGGTGATGCAGGGCAGTCTGGAGCGACTGCTGATGCTGACATCTGGTCCGGACTGAAGGACCTGACAACGATTACGGACATGTCGTCTATTGTCACTGCATATGATTCTCTCAACATTGAAAGAATGGTGGAGGATTATATGAGTGACCGCATCCAAGTAGGCACGTCACACAGTCCGTACTTATACTGGCAGGAAAAAGAGGCAATTTGGAGGCCCTTGCACAAACTGGCTTTATTCTACCTAAGTTGCCCTCCCACAAGTGTGTACTCCGAAAGAGTGTTTAGTGCCGCCGCTCACCTTGTCAGCAATCGGCGTACGAGGTTACATCCAGAAAATGTGGAGAAGATGATGTTCATTAAAATGAATTATAATCAATTCCTCCGCGGAGACATTGACCAGCAGCAATTGCCTCCACAAAGTACACAGGGAGCTGAGATGGTGGATTCCAGTGGGGACGAATTGATAATCTGTGAGGAGGGGGATGTACACGGTGATATATCGGAGGGTGATGATGAGGTGGACATCTTGCCTCTGTAGAGCCAGTTTGTGCAAGGAGAGATTAATTGCTTCTTTTTTGGGGGGGGGTCCAAACCAACCCGTCATATCAGTCACAGTCGTGTGGCAGACCCTGTCACTGAAATGATGGGTTGGTTAAAGTGTGCATGTCCTGTTTTGTTTATACAACATAAGGGTGGGTGGGAGGGCCCAAGGACAATTCCATCTTGCACCTCTTTTTTCTTTTCTTTTTCTTTGCATCATGTGCTGATTGGGGAGGGTTTTTTGGAAGGGACAATCTGCGTGACACTGCAGTGCCACTCCTAAATGGGCCCGGTGTTTGTGTCGGCCACTAGGGTCGCTAATCTTACTCACACAGTCAGCTACCTCATTGCGCCTCTTTTTTTCTTTGCGTCATGTGCTGTTTGGGGAGGGTTTTTTGGAAGGGACATCCTGCGTGACACTGCAGTGCCACTCCTAGATGGGCCCGGTGTTTGTGTCGGCCACTAGGGTCGCTAATCTTACTCACACAGCTACCTCATTGCGCCTCTTTTTTTCTTTGCGTCATGTGCTGTTTGGGGAGGGTTTTTTGGAAGGGACATCCTGCGTGACACTGCAGTGCCACTCCTAGATGGGCCCGGTGTTTGTGTCGGCCACTAGGGTCGCTAATCTTACTCACACAGCTACCTCATTGCGCCTCTTTTTTTCTTTGCGTCATGTGCTGTTTGGGGAGGGTTTTTTGGAAGGGCCATCCTGCGTGACACTGCAGTGCCACTCCTAGATGGGCCCGGTGTTTGTGTCGGCCACTAGGGTCGCTAATCTTACTCACACAGCTACCTCATTGCGCCTCTTTTTTTCTTTGCGTCATGTGCTGTTTGGGGAGGGTTTTTTGGAAGGGACATCCTGCGTGACACTGCAGTGCCACTCCTAGATGGGCCCGGTGTTTGTGTCGGCCACTAGGGTCGCTTATCTTACTCACACAGCGACCTCGGTGCAAATTTTAGGACTAAAAATAATATTGTGAGGTGTGAGGTATTCAGAATAGACTGAAAATGAGTGTAAATTATGGTTTTTGAGGTTAATAATACTTTGGGATCAAAATGACCCCCAAATTCTATGATTTAAGCTGTTTTTTAGTGTTTTTTGAAAAAAACACCCGAATCCAAAACACACCCGAATCCGACAAAAAAAATTTGGTGAGGTTTTGCCAAAACGCGTTCGAACCCAAAACACGGCCGCGGAACCGAACCCAAAACCAAAACACAAAACCCGAAAAATTTCAGGCGCTCATCTCTAATATATATATATATATATATATATATATATATGAAAGAGCACTTAGCGGCACTCCTTACTGTGCAATATAGACAAAATATAAGCAGCCGGTGCCCTCCATTGGTGACTGTACAATCACCTATAAAAAACAACTTCCCGTTAGGCGGCACTCACGGCTCAAGGAAAAGAAAGACAGGACACTGTCTAGTTCGTATCGATGTTTCAATATTTCAAGTCAAACATTTTCTTCAGGATAACAGAATAACAGTGACAAACTTACCTAAATACCCCTTCTTCCGTCCATGGCGCCAGAAGTCCGTCAGACACGCTCAGTGAACGATGACGTCATCACGGGTCGACGTCCCCCGGCGTCACGGAGGGAACCCACCTGTGCAGTGATTACAATGATTACAAAAGTAATAAAACGCAATACAAACATACATAAAAACATCTATATAACTACTGGCATAGCAGACAAGAGAATTAATCAACCGATTAATCAAAATACCATTGACACAGATAAAATGTACGAGGCATTTTCCCATGATTGCATAGCTAATAAGTGGTAGGGGGAAAGCGTTCCACAAGATATAATTAGACTAGAATATGCATTAAAGCAGCTAAGGGATTGGCTAATGTTACAAAAGTGTAACCAGTTATGTACAATGGTAACAAAGACACATGTAACACATATGTAAACAGACTGAGCTAAGATGTAACAGCAATATAATAAAATCTGAAATATTCTCATATATGCTTAAAAGGATAATTTTCAAGCTAAAGAAAACATGATAGACCTGCTTGTTCGTTTAACCCCCTAGGTGATAAGGTGTCAAGGAGGAAGATCAATTTGGATTCAGAATTAACTAAAAGTAAACCCCTGTTACCGCCATGGATAATGGGTGGTATGTGATTGATGATCCGGTGTTTAAGGACTGCCGAGAAATGACGGGCATTGAGAAAGTGCCGGGCAACTGGCTGGTCGCTGTGACCTGTAGCCAGCGCTGCTCTGATAGAAGCTCAGTGTCCCGCCATTCTTTTTTTAAACATACAGTTGTCCTCATAAGTTTACACACCGTAGCAGAATTTGTGATTTTCTGGCCATTTGTCAGAGAATATGAATGATAACTCACAAACTTTTCTTTCACTCATTATTAGTGGTTGGGTGAAGCCATTTATTGTCAAACAACTGTTTTTACTCTTTTTAAATCATAATGACAACAGAAACTACCCAAATGACCCTGATCAAAAGTTTACATACCCTGGAGATTTTGGCCTGATAACATGCACACAAGTTGACACAAACGGGTTTGAATGGCTACTAATGGTAACCATCCTCACCTGTGATCTGTTTGCTTGTAATCAGTGTGTGTGTATAAAAGGTCAGTGAGTTTCTGGACTCCTGAAAGACCCTTGCATCTTTCATCCAGTGCTGCACTGACGTGTCTGGATTCTGAGTCATGGGGAAAGCAAAAGAATTATCAAAGGATCTGCGGGAAAAGGTAATTGAACTGTATAAAACAGGAAAGGGATATACAAAGATATCCAAGCAATTGAGAATGCCAATCAGCAGTGTTCAAACTCTAATTAAGAAGTGGAAAATGAGGGATTCTGTGTAAACCGAATCACGGTCAGGTAGACAAACAAAAATTTCAGCCACAACTGCCAGGAAAATTGTTCGGGATGCAAAGAAAAATCCACAAATAACTTCAGCTGAAATACAGGACTCTGAAAAAAAGTGGTGTGGTTGTTTCAAGATGCACAATAAGGAGGCATTTGAAGAAAAATGGGCTGCATGGTCGAGTCGCCAGAAGAAAGCCATTACTACACAAATGCCACAAAGCATCCCGCTTACAATACTCCAAACAGCACAGAGACAAGCCTCAAAACTTCTGGAACAAAGTCATTTGGAGTGATGAGACCAAAATGTAACTTTTTGGCCACAACCATAAATGTTACATTTGGAAAGGAGTCAACAAGGCCTATGATGAAAGGTACACCATTCCTACTGTGAAACACGGAGGTGGATCACTGATGTTATGGGGATGTATGAGCTACAAAGGCACTGGAAACCTGGTCAAAATTGATGGCAAGATGAATGCAGCATGTTATCAGAAAATACTGGAGGAAAATTTGCACTCATCAGCCCAGAAGCTGCGCATGGGACGTTCTTGGACGTTCCAACATGACAATGATCCAAAACACAAGGCCAACTCGACCTGTCATTGGCTACAGCAGAATAAAGTGGAGTGGCCATCTCAGTCTCCTGACCTCAATATCATTGAGCCACTCTGGGGAGAATGAATCACCCGGTAACATATGGCTACAAGTAGTACAACCCAAGCAACGGAAGCATCCAGGCTTAGAAACACTCAAGAAACCAGTCCAATTTGCATTTTTAGAAATAGGAAATTGAACATTAGTTTTGACAAGGTGGTCCCTAAGGTTCTTTCCCCATTTGTAAGCAAGCATTAACCGGGTATTAGAAATAGAGATGTAAGATTTTTGTCGGCCTGTACAATGGGCCAAAAAATTTAGAAATTTTTCTAATAGTGTTGCTATGAGAATTAAATTTGGTAACCCAGATCATCTTATTTTCCTGCGTTTTTCTAACAGATGTATTTAAAGTGACCGCACAGGGAATTTTAATAACCTTTTGTTTCAAGGCTTCCAAATCAGCAGCTGGATAACCCCTGGTGATAAATTTAGAAATCATAGTATCTAATCTTGGTACTAGTTTGGATTCATCACTCACAATTCGCCTAATCCTAAGAATTTGTGAGTAGGGGAGACCCTTACGTAGTGGAATGGGGTGATGACTCGACGCTAACCAAATGTTGTTTCTATCGGTGGGTTTGACATAGAGATCAGTGGTGATTTTATTATTGATCACCTCAATATGCCCATCCAAAAAATCCACCATCTCAGAATCAATATGATAGGTCAACTTAAGGGGGGAAGATGATGCATTATGAGTGATCAATCATTTTTCCAGTATGTCACGTGGACCCGTCCAAAAGAGGAGCAGGTCATCAATATATCTAAAGTATGTCAAAATGTAGGAGCTGATTTGTGTAGATGAAAAAAATAATAAATCCACCACCTGAAACATAAATGCGTTAGCAAAAGAGGGTGACACATTACTACCCATCGAGCAACCACGAAGCTGTAAAAAAAATCATTATTGAACAGAAAATAATTTCGTTGTAAAGACAGTTTCAGTAATTGAAGAAATAATTCCATATCTGGACCATGATAGATGTTATTATCACAGCTTGCAAACCCTCATTATGGGGAATGCAGGTGTATAGATTATTTACATCTATCGTAACCAAAAGACAATCTGAAAGTACATGATCAATGGTAGACAATGAATTAAGTAATGAGGTATTATCTTTCAGGCAGGTTTTCTTTGCCTGAATACAAGGCTGCAAAAAATGATCTAGGTATACAGAAATAGCCTGAAAAAGGGAACCCCTAGCGGAGATGACTGGTCTAGGTGGTGGGTTCTGGCTGTTTTTGTGAATTTTGTGAATAGAGTACGGTATTGGAATTATTGGAAAAGGTGTAGTGAGTGCTTCATAAGCGGATTGTGAGAGTTTTTTCTCAATCAGCGCAGACTTCAGAAGTTGATCCAATTCTTCCTTAAACGGCTTGGTAGGATCAGACTGTAATTTTTCATTAGTGGATTTGTCAGTAAGATGTCGGTCCAATTCACGGACATAGTCGGCAGTGTTCTGGATGACGATGGCTCCGCCCTTATCTGCCAGACGGATAACCACGTCATCATATTTGGAAAGTTGTATAAGAGCATCCCGCTCAGGTTTTGTAAGATTGGAATATCCATCATCTTGATGACGTGTAGATATGGAAACCTGGTGGTTAATGATATTACAATACATTTTAATAGCTTGGTTGTGGGAAATACTGTACTGTAGGATCAAATTTGCTGGAAAATCTATATGCATGTCAGGGGTAGATTTATTAAAATGTTCTTTTAATCTCAGTTGACATCCAAGTTTAAATTGCTCCACTTTCCAATCGAACGGATCCAATTTCATAGTGGGGACAAAGTTAAGACCCAAAGATAATATTTTATTTTCCAAGGGTGAGAAAGTACGGTCAGACAGATTGAATATTATTTCCATTTTGAGTATGGACACTGTTTTGCATTTTGACCTATTCCCTTGCCCCCCCCCCGCCTTGTGTAATTCCTTCTGGATCGTCTAACTGGGCTCAGGTACCCCTAAAGGGGGCCGACCACAGGTGGTGGTCTGGAATTCTGCATCGCTGGTGGAAGCACCACCCTCAGTCGATGATTCTGTGTCGAATTGTGCCGTATTATAGCGATTATACGGTTTGCGCCTTGGTACTCTGCGATTTGTAGGTGCACCCGAAATCCACGGATACACAAGTTTCTTGGCATAATCATTATTTACTTTGTCAAGTTTGTCCCTTTTATATTGGATCAGGTCTTTACGGTATTTCTCAATGTGCAAAGACATTTTTTCCAACCAGTTATTGGAGGAATCGGCTTCTAAAGTTGCTTTGTTATTAGTCTCAAATGTATCAATTTGAGTACATATGTTGCTGAGCTCCCTGGTAACCTCCTCGATGACCAGGAGGATCAAATTTAGGATAAGAATCCATTTTTTACAAAATGCAGCATTGAAGCGCCCTATGGTGGGTTTGTTCTTGATACGAAAGCCACGGGGTATCTTACCCTCCCTGTGATAGTCAGATAAGGTTACTCCGTGGTAGTAAAAGTCCTGTTCCTTTCGCTTGAGTTTTAATAGATCCTGGTAAAGATGTAGATTATCTAAACCACCTCCAGTAGCTGTGAGGTTCTATTTGAAACGAATATTAGCAGTGTCTGATTCAGAGTAACTGAACGTTTCCCCCTGGGAAATATCAATGGCTGCTAGCAAGGCGTCCAGGTCTGAGTCCATATGTGTAGTCATGGTCAGTATATGCGAAAACTGCAGCCAGCAGCGTGAGACAGCATGTAGCAGACAGAGTGAAAACACCCACAGTGAAGGTGATAGGATCCAGGTGATGATGTATAACAAGCAAAATGCACTAGGGTATACGCAATGTAAAACACAACTCCGCCACAGAGATGTGTATATAAAATACAAAAGAGCAGTTAGCGGCACTCCTTACTATGCAATATAGACAAAATATAAGCAGCCGGAGCCCACCTCGGTTGCCCCTGCGGTCTCCACTATGTGGGAAAGACGGAATGTATGTTTAAAGAAAGAATGGCAGGACACCGAGCTTCTATCAGAGCAGCGCTTGCTACAGGTCACAGCGACTAGCCAGTTGCCCGGCACTTTCTCAATGCCCGTCATTCCTTGGCAGTCCTTAAACACTGGATCATTGATCACATTCCACTCCTTATCTGTGGGGGTAACAGGGGTTTACTTTTAGTTAAAGCTGAATCCAAATGGATCTTCCTCCTTGACACCTTATCACCTAGGGGGTTAAACGAACAAGCAGGTCTATCATGTTTTCTTTAGCTTGAAAATTATCCTTTTAAGCATATATGAGAATATTTCAGATTTTATAATATTGCTGTTACATCTTAGCTCAGACTGTTTACATATGTGTTACATGTGTCTTTGTTACCATTGTACATAACTGGTTACACTTTTCTAACATTAGCCAATCCCTTAGCTGTTTTAATGCATATTCTAGTCTAATTATATCTTGTGGAACGCTTTTCCCCTACCACTTATTAGCTATGCAATCATGGGAAAATGCCTCGTACATTTTATCTGTGTCAATGGTATTTTGATTAATCGGTTGATTAATTCTCTTGTCTGCTATGCCAGTAGTTATATAAATGTTTTTATGTATGTTTGTATTGTGTATTATTACTTTTGTAATCATTGTAATCACTGCACAGGTGGGCTCCCTCCGTGACGCTGGGGGACGTCGACCCGTGATGACGTCATCGTTCACTGAGCGTGTCTGACGGACTTCTGGCGCCATGGACGGATGAAGAGGTATTTAGGCAAGTTTGTCACTTATTCTGTTATCCTGATGAAACATCGATATGAACTAGACAGTGTCCTGTCTTTCTTTTCCTTGAGCCGTGAGTTCCGCCTACCGAGAAGTTGTTTTATATATATATATATATATATATCTATCTGCACAATGAACTTTCCTTCAGATAGGATGCATGAGCGTTTGCCTGGCTTCCTGCTCTCCCGACTCTCCCAGCTCCGTGAATGGTCTGTGACAGCAGCTCCATCTGAAGGAAGATGGCAGCCATGGGCGCCGAACACACTGCCCCCCATATACCCCACAGATGTCACTTGTCATGTCTGTACCTGTGTCTGTATAGTAATGGTGGCTACGCGTGCACTGGGAGGTCAGGAAACCCCCCTTATAAATCCTGCGTTTGCCACTGAGATGGGTGACCTTGGTTATCATAGGGGTAAACTTAGCTTTGTAGAGACCTGAAAGATTGGAGTTGATATACTGTAGATACCCAAATATTTCAATTACTCACAGGCTCAGAACAGTGGTGCAAGTATGCGGGTACGCTCGGGTACAGAGTACCCTTAAGAATTTGGCAGCGGGTACGCAGTACCACCTGCCACACACCTTGCCATTACCACAATTATAATGTGCCACAAAGCAACAAGACCATGGTGCTTGGCAGCAAGACGGCTCCTCCCACTTTGTATTTTCCTGTTATAATGGATGCATTACTTTATATTTCTATTATACTGGAGGTATCGCTATATATTTCTATTATACTGGAGCCATTACTATATATTTTTAGCCCTGCCTCCAGATTCCAAAAAAAAGAGGTCTGTGTGTGTGGCCACGCCGCTAGTGTCATGTAGCCACTCCCACTAGCAGCATATGGCCACGGCCCTCACAACACATGGTCACACCCATTTTTCTGCACTCACTACCACTAAGAAACTATTTCTACTTGCATCACTGGTCAAGATCCACAGAAGCTTGATTGCAACACCAACTTTCAGTGCGCAGAGGGTCAATCAACTGTTTTTTTTTCTTTCCTTTCCTTTCCTTTCCTTTCCTTTATTGCTCCTCTCCCTGATGTCACATTGAGACCATACATACATCAGTTTCTTTGTAGGCGAAAAAGCTATACAATAGTAAAAATGTGATCAAAACTCATCCAGTAGTTTTTTGTGATGCCGGAATGAACAGACAAAAAGTCCGATTTTTTTCCTTCTCCATACAAATGTAGCTAAGCTCATTCATCCCGCATATGCATGGCTACATGTGCCATGGGCGCGACTTGGTACGCTGGGCTGTGACTATTTGCACCCATGATCGCACCATAGAAAGCCTATGGGGCACATGCGTGATTGTACGCATTTGCAAGTATATGGACACATGCTCCACTCCAAACCGATTGCGGGTGCACCTACCTTTGAGGAGGAGGGAGGCTGTTGTGGGCAGGGAGAAGATGAAAACTGCTGCTCAGCTGCTGACACCAGCTGAATCCCGGGACGGCAGCTTGACTGAGCATGCGCAAGCCCCTGGCTTCTGTGGACTGTATTGGCTACAGTCTATAGAAGCCGGGGTCTGTACATGCACAGTCAAGTCACCACTTGACTGCGTATGCGCTGACTGCTATCAGGGTATCGCAGCCCATTCTGGCAGAGGAAACACCTCCCAATGGGAATGCCTGTACTGGCGTTGACTGGCTTCTAATAGAAGTCATCACTGCCAGTCACTGTGTAGCCAGTGCACTCACAAACTGCAACTGGCTCACTTCGTGCAGTAGTGGATTTTCCTAGGGGGGCACATAGGTAAAATATGCCACTAGCTACACCAGTAGTTCATAAACGGGTCTGGGACTCAGGGTCGACAACAAAAAGGTCGACACACCTTAGGTCAACGTCAATTGGTCGATACACCTTAGGTCGACATGGACAAAAGGTAGACAGGAACAAGGTCGACATGCAAAAAAGGTCGACATGAGTTTTTTATGTTTTTTTGGTGTCGTTTTCTTCGTAGAGTGACCGGGAACCCCAATTAGTGCAGCGTGTCCCCTCGCATGGCTCGCTTCGCTCGCCATGCTTCGGGCATGGTGCCTTCGCTCTGCTACCGCTTCGCTCGGCACAGATTACCGTTCCAATCGTAGTCCACGCGGATCGTTAAGTATGAAAAGGTTCAAAAAAAAAGAAAAAAATCGTGAAAAACGCATGTCGACCTTTTGTCCATGTCGACCTAAGGTGTGTCGACCAATTGGCGTCAACCTAAGGTGTGTCAACATTTTTGTTGTGGACCTGGAGTCCGGATACCTTCATAAACAGTCCCTAGAAGTATATTTCAAAAAAAAAATTGCAATGTACAGTACAGACATAACCCTTACAGTTTTATAATATGTATAGATAACACAGGCTCTTGTAGTTGAGAGGAATTATCAAGTAAAAGTTTCCTTTACAAAATGGTGGTATACAACTAAATTTTCTGATATTGTGTTGGGTATAATGTAGAAAAAAAACCTACCTAAAATGTAAGCCTTAATCTCTTTGATATTACATCCATCTTTTAAGTAAAATAAAAAACTCCCATACATGACCATGGAATGATCCTTATAAACAATATGCCACACAGTAGTAATGCCCCTTCTATACAGATGCAGCCAGCCTCATTGTTGCCGTGATGCATGTACACGTACACATGCATTGCATCAGTGACTTAGGAGGTAATTCAGAGTTGATCGCAGCAGCAGATTTGTTAGCAGTTGGGCAAAACCATGGCCCTCATTCTGAGTTGTTCGCTCGGTAAAAATCTTCGCATCGCATCGATTTTCCGCTTAATGCGCATGCGCAATGTCCGCACTGCGACTGCGCCAAGTAAATTTGCTATGCACTTAGTAATTTTACTCACGGCTTTTTCATCGTTCTGGCGATCGTAATGTGATTGACAGGAAATGGGTGTTACTGGGCGGAAACAGGCCGTTTTATGGGCGTGTGGGAAAAAACGCTACCGTTTCCGGAAAAAACGCAGGAGTGGCTGGAGAAACGGAGGAGTGTCTGGGCGAACGCTGGGTGTGTTTGTGACGTCAAACCAGGAACGACAAGCACTGAACTGATCGCAGATGCCGAGTAAGTCTGAAGCTACTCAGAAACTGCTACGAGGTGTGTAATCGCAATATTGCGATTACTTCGTTCGCAATTTTAAGATGCTAAGATTCACTCCCAGTAGGCGGCGGCTTAGCGTGAGCAACTCTGCTAAAATCGCCTTGCGAGCGAACAACTCGGAATGACCTCCCATGTGCAGTGTTGGGGGGGCAGATATAACATTTGCAGAGAGAGTTAGATTTGGGTGGGTTATTTTGTATCTGTACAGGGTAAATACTGGCTGCTTTAATTTTACACTGCAATTTAGATTTCCGTTTGAACACACCCCACCAAATCTAACTGTCTCTGCACATGTTATATCTGCCCCCCTGCAGTGCACATGGTTTTGCCCATCTGCTAACAAATTTGCTTCTGCAATCAACTCTACCCCCTTAGTGCGCCTGGCTGCAACTATTTGCTCCCAATGTGATGCCCCAGTATTAGATTAAGGATTAATCCAGGTGCCCATATATTATACATTGGTGACAGTGTGCACTAAGGATTGCCCCAAGTGCCCATATATTGTACATTGGTGACAGTGTGAGCTAAGTGGCTCATGGGGCGATCCTAGAAACCCTCTCACGTGCCAATACTGAACTACCTCTCTCGTGCCGCAGACAAGGGACTCGTGACCCCGGCGGGAAGGATCCGGGCACCCACAGACGAGGAGTTAAAAGAGAGAGCCGTGCCGGCAGTTGGGGGTGAATGGAGCGTGGACAGAGTGGGGCAGGAGAAGCTGACTGAGCTCCGGACAGCGACCGTTCAACCCTCCGTTCCGTCGAGAGTGAAGGCGCCCGAAGTGGAAGAGCTCGGGAGTTAACAAGAGGCGGAGACAGGGCGGTATCTACTGACACAGAGGGGAGGACCATCCCCCGTCATCCGGAGTGTGGCTAAGTCGAGGGCGACAGGGGGCAACTCTGAGGAGCAGCGGAGAGTGGAGCTGGTGACAGAGACCCCGCAGCAGCACCGCAGCATCAGCACTAATCCCTGAGACCGGAGAGTGGAGCTGGTGACAAAGACCCCGCAGCATCACCGCAGCATCAGCACTTATTCCTGAGACCGGAGGTCATATCAGCTACGCTGACAGGAGTGGGATAACGTCAGGAGAGGTACTGTAATAATTCTGCCCCTTTTCCACACCACACTGACAGGACTCTGAGTAATGCAGCCCAGTTCACCAGAATAGAGGACATACAGCCTGAGGGAGTGAGACAAGACAGTGATCAAGTCACTCTAGTTATCCAGGAGTCTCAGCCCCAATAGTTCAGCTTATACCTGCCAACTGGTAGGGAAAGAACTTTAATACTGTAAAAACTTGTCAGTCAGGGGTGAGATACAACGCTCAGTGCTCCAAGCTTACCGACACCAGTGTTATAACTCCCATAGACCAATAAAGCCGCGCACCAGTGTATGTTAGCACCCAGCTCCCGGCTGGCCAGTAAAAGAGAGAGGAAACCAGCGTAGAGACAGTGCAAGCCAAAGTGAGTCCTGCATGACATTCCCCTAAGGAACTGTGTCTACGTCTTCTTCAGAATAGTCTACCGGAAGACAGTCAGTAGTCATGTACTAATTCCTACTCAACTTAATTGCCCTTTCAGGGAGAATAGAGTCACCACAGGACTCGCAGGATATAGAGGGGATAATTCCGTTGAGAGTATACAGCCACAGCTCATGGTCATTAACCATACCGGATATCTACAAAGTAAGGTACCCAACGTGCACCACCGTTAACGTCACCACTGAACTGGGTTGAGGGAGAATTTAGGGAAACAGCATTATAGGGCTAATGTCTAAGATCGAGTAAAAGTTAAGAATCGGTTGATAGGTTGCTCTACCGAAACATAGGAAATTGTGTATTATACACCAGTATCGCTTGTTATTGAAGTAAAGAGTGTATTAACTCATAATTTATGCAAAGATACTAACCATAAGTTACTTTTAGATTTGCAGTCTATAGTTATAGATGTAATAGGAGAGTTATAATTTAGAGGTTTGAGCCTATATGGACGAATAGAATGCTGTATGATAAGAACGAGGTCGACAACCATCTGTCCCAGCACAATAAAATATCTTTAATGATCATCGGTGTCAAACTTCTTGGACTTTGTTGGTGTCTCTGGTAAATACGGAGGAGGGGCCAGTTCGGAGGAACATACTGGTTCCCGCTGTTAGGGGCCTCAACTATTCACCTGTCTTTGGAATCGTAGAGGGACCTGTGGAGAAAAGGTAAATTCCTGTTATACCTACTTGGTCATTACATTAATTGGCGTCACGAACAGGATTCCATTGACTGGAGTAGGAAGAGTCTGAAAGGAAAATGTCTAATGAACAAGAACCGTTAGCAGATACGTCTAACCGCGACGCAAGTGAAGCCCCAAAGATGGCACAGCTAAATCCAATTACCTTGCCTTACTATTTCAGAGCACCATGGCTTCCCACGTATTCAGGGGACGTGCTTGACTTGGGCGGGAACAATCTTGCAGAATTCAAACATAGGATGAGATCTATGTTCCGTCTTTACCCGCTTAGTGATCAACAACAGGTCGAGATCGTGTTGGGACAACTTAAGGAGTCAGCCCTCAAGGAAGTCAGATCATGGCCAAAGGAAGAAAGACAGAAGGTCGACCAGATCTTCCAAAGATTAACCACCACCTTCGAGGTAAAAACTATTTCCGATTTAAAAATGCGATTTTATGGCCGGAAACAGTCACCAACCGAAACTTTACGCGACTATGCTCTAAGCTTACAAGAGGCTTTGAAAGCAATTCAGGTAGTCGACAATAAAGAAATTCGAAACATCGATGAAACCTTGGTAACGCAGCTTATTGAGGGAGTTAGTGGAGAGGGAACACGGGCGCAGCTGCGACTATTAAGACTGCAGCAACCGGCCCAATCTTTTCTAGATTTTAAGGAGGCGGCCATAAAAGTAGTCGGGCCTAATCTGGTGCCAGAGGTCAGCTTCCCCGAAATGCCTGGCTATCAGGAGGGGCATCACGTGACAACTACACAAAAGCTCCATAAGAATTCGGATCCAGCCATACAGAATATCCAAACACCTGCGACGGATCCCATACAGACACTCCGAGGTCAAATGGAAGAGTTAGTTGTGGGGATGACGGAAGTGTGCAAAGAGGTATGGAACTTAGCTAAACACCAGGTCCCCGGTCCCCAGGAATCACGATGGTCAAGAGAAAGAAGAAGGACTTCTAATGATTGGAGGACGCCATCACAACGCGGGAGAAGACCCACAGATCAATTTGATAGCCAGGGACGACCCATTTGCCGACACTGTCAAAGATCTGGACATGTAGAGAGGCAGTACGACCAAAGAGAGCCTTTAAACTCCAATGCCCCGAGGTTGGACATCGAGCCTCGGGGAGAATCGACAGAATAGATCCAAGACCCGACGAATGGTGGCCCCAATATGTTGGTCAATGTCCCAACATCCCGATCTCCATCAATGGGCTAGAGACGACTGCCATGTTAGACACGGGGTCGCAGATAACCACGATACAACTTGCTACATTTCGACAAAACTGGGGCAAGGACCAGCTAATGATGCCTCCACCCACGTGGTTACAATTGCTGGCTAGCAATGGACTGGATATCCTCTGTGTGGGCTATTGGGAAGTGGATATACCAATTGGAGGAACCTTCCTTCCTCGACAGGGATGCCTTATTACTCACACTAACGACCCGAATGCTACGCCCATCATTCTCAGGATGAATATCCTGCAACAATGCCCTGAAGAATTAATTTACTTGCTCAAGAAAGAACTGTCCAAAATGGTGTTCCTGGAACAGATCATGGCAAAGAAAACCATTAAAACTTTGCAAGGCCAACAGAAATTCGTAAACTGTACGGGATACATTGGGAAAGTATGCATTACCGATAGCAAACCAGTTAAAGTACCACCAAATTCTGAAATAATTGTATGGGGTAAAGCACAATGTAGACCAAGGGGTAGGAGTTATGAAACCGTAATCGAACCTTGTGGTATAAATGGCCAGAATGACATCGTAGTAGCCCATGCATTAGTCATGGTGAAAGACGGGAGAGTCCCCGTGAGGATCATGAACCCCCACCACCATTCGATTAAGTTATATCGACGCCAGTCCATCGCCAAACTATCATGGACCACCTTTCAAGATATCATTAGTCCAACACCGGAAGTGTACCAACATACCACCATCGCCACCAGCGAAGGCAAGAAGAGTTGGTGGGAAGATATTCACATTGGAGACAGTGATACTTCTTCAGAACAGAGACAGGGAGCGCTCCAAGTGGTCAAGGAAAATCCGAATGCGTTTAGTCAACATCCCACTGACTTCGGAACAGTCACCACTGTTAAACATCACATCGTGACGGGTGCCGCTTTACCCATAAAGGAAAGACATAGGCCATTAGCGCCTGCTTTATACCAACCAGTTCGAAAGATGCTGGAGGACATGAAAGCGGCTGGCGTCATCCAGGAAAGTCATAGTCCCTGGGCGGCACCAATAGTGTTAGTCAAGAAAAAGAACGGACAGTTACGCTTCTGTGTTGACTATCGGAAGTTAAATAAAATTACCCACAAAGATGCGTATCCAATGCCCAGAATTGAGGAATCCCTCACCGCCCTTAAGTCTGCCAAATATTTTTCTACGTTGGACTTGACCAGTGGCTATTGGCAGATTATGATGGCTCCTGAGGATAAGGAAAAAACGGCCTTTACTACACCAATGGGTTTACATGAATTCAATAGGATGCCGTTCGGATTATGTAATGCCCCTGCTACTTTTCAGAGGGTTATGGAGCACTGCCTAGGTCAACGAAATTATGAAATGGTCCTGTTATACCTTGACGACATAATCATCTTTTCCCAGTCATATGCTGAACATCTAAAGCATCTGCAAGAGGTATTCCAACAACTTACCAAATATGGCCTCAAGTTGAATCCTGCCAAATGTCATCTGCTAAAACCTAGGGTTCAGTACTTAGGGCATCTGGTGAGCGCAGACGGGGTGACACCCGACCCGGAGAAAGTTAAGGCTGTTCAAGAGTGGCCCGTCCCCCGGACAGTTAAGGAAGTTCGAAGGTTCCTCGGATTCGTGGGGTATTACCGCCGATTTATGAAAGACTTTGCTAAAATCGCATCTCCTTTGCATGAGCTTCTACGAGATGTACCCAGGAATGAACGGGGAAAGAATCAATTAGTCACCTGGACGACCCGACAACAACTAGCCTTTGATCAATTAAAAGAATTCCTGACTGAAGCTCCCCTGTTGGCATACCCTGACTACCAACAACCCTTCATTCTGTATACTGATGCCAGTAAACAGGGGTTAGACGCGGTCCTGGCCCAAATTCAGGATGGCAAGGAGAAGATGATAGCTTATTCTAGTCGAGGCCTGCGGAAGACAGAAAGGAACGATGCTAACTATAGTGCCTTCAAGTTAGAATTCCTGGCATTGGTTTGGGCTGTTACCGAAAAATTCAGAGATTACCTGGCGGTAACTCCGTTCGTGGCATATACAGATTGTAATCCACTTGCCTATCTGGCCACGGCAAGACTGGGGGCGTTAGAACACCGTTGGCAATCCCGCTTGGCTAATTATCAGTTTACCATCCGCTATCGACCAGGAAAGAACAACAGCAATGCCGATGCCTTATCGAGACTACAAACCAAGGAAGAACCGGAGATATCGGATCAATGGGAGACTGTGGAACTTCCTCCGTTTCAACCCACAGGCAAACCGGTTACTCAAAACACAAATGTTTCAAAAGCTGCTCTCGGTGATCAATCAGAGGAGATGGCCCCAGTAAACGAGTGGCGACACTGGCAAGAGGAATGCCCAATCCTCCGGAAACTGAAGGTAATGCTACAGCAAGATAGAGGGTTGACCAGACAAGAGAGGCAGGCCAGTGCGCCGGAATTAGTAAAATTGTGGCGACAACGGGAACGCCTGGAATTATGACAAGGCCTGATAATTCGACGAAGTATAGACCCAAAAACCCACCAGACTACAACACAAGCGCTTATTCCCCTGTCGAGAGTACAGACTCTTTTGCAAGCATATCATGATCAGTTCGGTCATTTCGGAACTCAAAAGACCGAAGCCAACTTAAGGCAACGGGTGTACTGGATTGGCTTGCGTAAGGATGTAGAGGACTGGTGCAAAAGCTGTACTACATGCACTTTGAGAAAACCACCACGGAACACTGAAAAGGCCCCACTCCATCCAATCCTCAGTAGTCAACCGTTGGAACTGGTCACAATAGATCATGTGAAGTTGAAAAGAAGCAAAACTGGTTATGAGTATGCAATCACCATCGTAGATCATTACACTAAATTTGCTGTCGTCCTACCCATCAAAGATATGACTGCCAAAACCACCGCAGAGATCTTCTGGCGGGCCTTTGTACGCCCGTACAGGTATCCCACCAAATTCTTGACAGACCAAGGACCGGTCTTTACGTCCAAGTTGTTCCAGGAACTTTGTAAAGTCTATGGGTGTAAGAAACTTAAAACTACTGCATACCATCCCCAAGGGAATGGATTGTGTGAGAGGACTAACCGAACTCTGATCCACATGTTAAGGGCCCTTCCTTCTCAGCAACGAGTAGACTGGCCCCTTTTGCTTGCCGAACTAGTGTTTATCTACAATAACACGGTCCACAGTTCTACGGGATACACACCCTACTATCTATTATTTGGAAGGCAAGGACAGTTGCCCGTGGACGTCGAGTTAGATATAGAAGTTTGCTCAGAACCATTCCTCGAGACGACCTGGGTAGAGGAACATCAACGACGGTTGAAAATAGCTCAACGCGTAGTAGACCGAAACATGGAGATCGCACGGAAAAGACAGGAGGAAAATTACAATTCTTCAGCCCAAGCTGATCTTTTAAGTACTGGATGCAAGGTGTTTAGGAAGAAGAACCAGCGACAAAGTAAATTAGATTATTACTGGGGACCTACTCCTTATATAATCACTGAAATACCCAACCCTGAGATCTCGGTGTACCGCATCGTGTGAGAAGACGGGCGTCAATCAAGCCTGGTGCACCGGAATCAGCTAAAACTGTGCCCAGACAAACCCCTAGATCTTGAAAAGGCAGCCAAACCTCAACCAGCATCCTCTGTCCCAGAATCACAAATGGATTTCCTGATGAGTCTGTATTGCCCGACTCTTGCCTACATCCAGAATGTAGAAACTCAAGATACCTTGAGAATTGATGGGGAAGACTCCCCGACCGATAACGACCTCGAAGTCCCACTGTTAAGATGCTCAGAGAGGAGCACAAGAGAGAAATTGCCCCTTAGGTATCAATAGTAAGCTATAGCTGCTGTCATAACCTGTTGTGAACATGTTACAGTCCTAATCCGTTACAAAAATGTATTAATTAAAACTGTTTATATTACGGTTATTTGTCTTTAACTGTGTTCCAAATTACACAGAGATTGTGGGAAAGATATTTATTCGTTAAGTAACCTCGTCAGATACATGGGGACATGTATGGTTCAAGCGGGATAGAATGTGATGCCCCAGTATTAGATTAAGGATTAACCCAGGTGCCCATATATTATACATTGGTGACAGTGTGCATTAAGGATTGCCCCAAGTGCCCATATATTGTACATTGGTGACAGTGTGAGCTAAGTGGCGCGTGGGGCGATCCTAGAAACCCTCTCACATGCCAATACTGAACTACCTCTCTCGTGCCGCAGACAAGGGACTTGTGACCCCGAAGGGGAGGATCTGGGCACCCACAGACGAGGAGTTTAAAGAGAGAGCCGTGCCGGCAGTTGGGGGTGAATGGAGCGCGGACAGAGTGGCGCAGGAGAAGCTGACTGAGCTCCGGACAGCGACCGTTCAACCCTCCGTTCCGTCGAGAGTGAAGGCGCCCGAAGTGGAAGAGCTCGGGAGTTAACAAGAGGCGGAGACAGGGCGGTATCTACTGACACAGAGGGGAGGACCATCCCCCGTCATCCGGAGTGTGGCTAAGTCGAGGGCGACAGGGGGCAACTCTGAGGAGCAGCGGAGAGTGGAGCTGGTGACAGAGACCCCGCAGCAGCACCGCAGCATCAGCACTAATCCCTGAGACCGGAGAGTGGAGCTGGTGACAAAGACCCCGCAGCATCACCGCAGCATCAGCACTTATCTCTGAGACCGGAGGTCATATCAGCTGCGCTGACAGGAGCGGGACAACGTCAGGAGAGGTACTGTAATAATTCTGCCCCTTTTCCACACCACACTGACAGGACTCTGAGTAATGCAGCCCAGTTCACCAGAATAGAGGACATACAGCCTGAGGGAGTGAGACAAGACAGTGATCAAGTCACTCTAGTTATCCAGGAGTCTCAGCCCCAATAGTTCAGTTTATACCTGCAAACTGGTAGGGAGAGAACTTTAATACTGTAAAAACTTGTCAGTCAGGGGTGAGATACAACGCTCAGCGCTCCAAGCTTACCGACACCAGTGTTATAACTCCCATAGACCAATAAAGCCGCGCACCAGTGTATGTTATCACCCAGCTACCGGCTGGTCAGTAAAAGAGAGAGGAAACCAGCGTAGAGACAGTGCAAGCCAAAGTGAGTCCTGCATGACATTCCCCTAAGGAACTGTGTCTACGTCTTCTTCAGAATAGTCTACCGGAAGACAGTCAGTAGTCATGTACTAATTCCTACTCAACTTAATTGCCCTTTCAGGGAGAATAGAGTCACCACAGGACTCGCAGGATATAGAGGGGATAATTCCGTTGAGAGTATACAGCCACAGCTCATGCTCATTAACCATACCGGATATCTACAAAGTAAGGTACCCAACGTGCACCACCGTTAATGTCACCAGCTGAACTGGGGTTGAGGGAGAATTTAGGGAAACAGCATTATAGGGCTAATGTCTAAGATCGAGTAAAAGGTAAGAATCGGTTGATAGGTTGCTCTACCGAAACATAGGAAATTGTGTATTATACACCAGTATCGCTTGTTATTGAAGTAAAGAGTGTATTAACTCATAATTTATGCAAAGATACTAACCATAAGTTACTTTTAGATTTGCAGTCTATAGTTATAGATGTAATAGGAGAGTTATAATTTAGAGGTTTGAGCCTATATGGACGAATAGAACGCTGTATGATAAGAACGAGGTCGACAACCATCTGTTCCAGCACAATAAAATATCTTTAATGATCATCGGTGTCAAACTTCTTGGACTTTGTTGGTGTCTCTGGTAAATACGGAGGAGGGGCCAGTTCGGAGGATCATACTGGTTCCCGCTGTTTGGGGCCTCAACTATTCACCCGTCTTTGGAATCGCAGAGGGACCTGTGGAGAAAAGGTAAATTCCTGTTATACCTACTTGGTCATTACACTATGATTGTGTAATGCAATGTCTATGGTTTGCTGGTGTGAATATATATGCACATGCACATAAACGTGCACACTATAGCACTCATTCTGAGTTGATTGCTCGCTAGCTGCTTTTAGCAGCAGTGCAAACGCTAAGCCGCCGCACTCTGGGAGTGTATCTTAGCTTAGCAGAACTGCGCGAAAAAAAATTCATGCCGTTTCTGAGTAGCTCCAAACCTACTCCTATCTTGCGATCACTGGGAGTCATTCCGAGTTGATCGCTAGCTGCCGTTGTTCACAGCGCAGCGATCAGGCTAAAAATAGGCTTTTCTGTGCATGCATATGGGCCGCCGTGCGCATGCGCGAAGTACTTTCACACAAAAGTATGCAGTTTTACACAAGGTCGAGCGACTCATTTCAGTCACACGGCTGATCGGTGAGTGATTGACAGGAAAAGGGCGTTTCTGGGAGGTAACTGACCATTTTCCGGGAGTGTGCTAAAAAACGCAGGCGTGTCAGAAGATAATGCAGGCGTGCCTGGGGAAATGGGGGAGTGGCTGGCCGAACGCAGGGCGTGTATGTGACGTCAAAACAGGAACTAAACTTTATACACAGTTGCACACAGAATATAGGCATGCTATATAGAAGCTGCTTGTGCATCCTAGTCACATAGCAATGCAAATAAGACACATTTTCCGCAAAAAACAAAGAATCTCAACATTAGCAGAGCTGGACGGTAGCTGCATGGCATAATGAGGCAAGCTGTATGAGGACAAATCTATATCCAAGCAGAGGCAGAGGTCACGGTGTAAGCAGCCGTGTGAGTGATGTGTGTGGGTAGGTTATGCAATAGTGTTCGGCATATGTGTAAGGGGCATTATGTGTCTCATGTGTATAAATGCATTAATAATGTGTGGTACATGTGTAAGGGACATTATGGGGTATATTCAATTGGTGTCGAAAGCTACCGTCTGTCGAAAAGACGGCAGTTTTCGACTTTTTAAGGTCGAATCGTGATTCGACCTATTAAATCCCCAGCATTTTTATTCAACAAGTCGGGGAATTCAACTTGTCGAATAGTACGTGAATCGGCGGTATAGCTGCCGATTCACGTACTTTTGAGGGAAACGGGGCCAAATTCGACAGGATTTGGCCCTGTTTCTGACTATCTCAGTCCGACATAAAAAAATGTGGGACTGAGATGAGAGGGGGGAGAGCTGCGGGCAGATGGGGTACAGCAGCACCGGAGGAGATGGGAGAGCGGGCACAGTGCCGGAGGAGACGGGCACAGCGCCGGAGGAGACGGGAGAGTGGGCACAGGGGGGGAGAGCAGGCACAGTGGGCACAGCGCCAGAGGAAATGGACACAGAGCCGGAGGAGACGGGAGAGCAGGCACAAGGGAAGAGCAGCGTCGGAGGAGACGGTGGGGGCAGACAGGGAGAGCAGCGCTACAGCAGTGGGCAGCGTAGCCGGAGGATGTCACAGCCGGTTCTAGCAAGCGGGACCTCGCTTGCTGGAGCCGGGAGGACGCTGATGTGAGCGGCGGCTGTAACTACCTCCGGCTATGCTGCCCGCTGCTGTAGCGCTGTGCTGCCGGCTCTCTCCCGTCTCCCCCCTGTCTCCTCCTTATCTCCGGCGCTGCTCTCCCCCTCTGCCCGCATCTCGGCTCCTGCATCTCAATTTGACTTTTTTTAAAGTCAAATTGAGATTGCTTTGAATAGCCCAGGTCGGGTCCATTCTGACAAATGAATGTCGGCATGGATCTGACTTCAATTGAATATACCCCTATGTGTATAAGGGCATTAATAAAGGTTGGCAAAATGTGTAAGGTGCATTATGTTTATAAGGCCATTAATAATGTGTATCATATGTGTAAGGGGCATTACTGTGTGGTGTTAAAGGGCTAATTCAAGGTTGATTGCAAAATAACATTTTCCTCTAATAAGCAAAACCATGTGCACTGCATGTGGGGCAGATATAACATGTGCAGAGAGAGTTAGATTTGGGTGGGGTATGTTAAAACTAAAATCTAAATTGCAGTGTCAAAATAAAGCTGCCAGTATTTACCCTGCACAGAAACAAAATAACCCACCCAAATCTAACTCTCTTCATACATGTTATATCTGTGTGTTTCCCTCCCCCCCCCCTGTAGTGCACATGGTTTTACCCATTAGAGTAAAATGTTATTTTGCAATCAACCTTGAATTAGGCCCTATGTGTATGAAGGCACACTACTGTGTGGCGTAATGTATAAAAAAGGCACTACTGTGTGATCTAATGTGAATAAAGAGCAATATGGTGTGGTGTAATGTGAATAAGGATCAATTCAGTGTTATGTAATGTGAAGAAGGAGCATTACTGTGATTAGTAATGTGTATAAGTTAAAGTGGTACTACTGTGTAACGTAACATGGAGAAGGGACACGTTTGCATGATATAATATGAATAAAGTTGCACCACTGTGTGGTATAATTTGAATTGTGGGTACTATTGTGTGGTCATGCCCCTTCCCAAAAGAACACGCCCCCTTTTTGGGCTCCGTGCCGAATGTGCGCACTGTTCCTATTTAGAATATAGGGGGTAGGAGCACCAAAATGAGGACTGCTATGATTGAGGGGTGATGGTGATGGGAAAGGGGTGCAGGGTCACAGGTGGAACTAGCAGCGGTGCTAGGGGTCACCAGCCAAAATCTTGCCTAGGGCAACATATTGTTTAGGGCTGGCTCTGACATAATGTCACAGTAGTATTTTCCCTTACACACATTATGCCACACAGTAGTAGTGTCACTTATACACATTATGTCACACAGTAGTAGTGCCTCTTATACACATTATGTCACACAGTAGTAGTGCCCCTTATACACATGCCGCACAGCAGTAGTATGCTTTATACACATAGTGCCACAGTAGTATTTCCCCTTACACACATTATGCCACACAGTAGCAGTGCCCCTTATACACATAATTCCACACAGTAGTAGTGCCCCTTATACACATGTCACACAGTAGTAGTGCCCCTTATACACATAATGCCACACAGTAGAACACGTTATACACATTATGACACACAGTAGTAGTGCTCCTTATGCACAATATGCCACACACTAGTGGTGCTCTTTATATTAATTATTCCACACAGTAGTAGTAGTGCCCTTATACACATTATACCACAAAGTAGTAGTACCCCTTATGCACATTATACCACACAGTGGTAGTGTCCCTATACACATTATACCACATAGTATACATATTATGCCACACAGTAGTATCTACTTTATAGAAGAATACAACTGCTGATAACCCAGAATGGAAACAGTGGGTGAGGAGACAGCAGGAGGACCTCTCTGAGGTGGTCCATATAGACTGCCTCCCCTCCCTTTTCAATTGGGTCTGTGTCACGTCAGCCATGGGCTTACTGTAATGAGTCAGGCTGACTTTTTTTTAGTACCTGGCTGGCCTGCTGATAATGCCCCTGGTGCACTGCACCGCTGCTAGTACCATGACTGGGAATATTAGAGAATATACTACTTCAGGAGAGATAGGAGAATGTAGTACAACAGGGATACAGGGGAAGATATTTGAAGGTTAAGCAGGTTTGGAAGTTTATTCAGGATAACAGTGGTTGTCAGCGATAACAGTGGTAACAGAGTTTGCAGTTATGTTACCTGAGAAAGTGGTAGCAGTAATGCTGATAATGATATCTGCAGTGAGACTTTCCTGGAGGTTCATGTGATGCACATCTGTGCAGTACATCACAGTCACTTACATCTAAGATGATGCGAGATAATGCATGCGCAGTAAAGGTTGCAGAGGCTATCTGTTAACGGTGGCTTTCTAGCTTCACAGTAAAGGAGTACACTCCTCTTTGACAGATGGAAGAATGTACTACTACAGGGGGAGAGGGGAGAATATACTACTACAAGGGGAGAATGTACTACTACAGGGGAGAGAAGGGAGAATGTACTACACTACTGTACTACAGGCAGAGAAGGGAGAATGTACTACTACGGGGGAAGGTGGCAGAATGTACTACTACAGGGGGAGAGGGGAGAATATACTACTACAAGGGGAGAATGTAGTACTATAGGGGAGAGAGGGGAGAATGTACTACACTACTGTACTACAGGCAGAGAGGGGAGAATGTACTACTACGGGGGAAGGGGGCAGAATGTACTACTACAGGGGGAGAGGGAAGAATATACTACTACAAGGGGAGAATGTACTACTACAGGGGAGAGAGGGGAGAATGTACTACAGTACTGTTCTACAGGCAGAGAGGGGAGAATGTACTACTACAGGGCGAAGAGGGCAGAATGTACTACTACAGGGGGAGAGGCAGCGGTGCAAGTATGTGGGTATGGGTGGGTACGGCGTACCCTTAAGAATTTAGCCGTGGGTACGCCGTACCCACACTGACGGGCCGCCGCTTCTCCCCTCCATCCCTCTGCTGCTCACCGCCGCTACCGCTGATATGAGCGGAGCAGAGCGCAGCCTGCGTTTCTTCTGCCCCTCAGTGTCTTCGTTCCATTCTGCGACGCCCTTGAGCCAATCAGACCTTGCGGGACCGCGAGCTTTGATTGGCTCATGGATCGGCACTGAATTGAACTCACCCACACCTGCCAGAGACTGAGGGGAAGGAGAGGCGCAGGCTGTGCTCTCCTCCCCTCACACACACAGGACAGCAGCAGCAGCAGTGAGCAGCAGGGGAGGGGGTCTTCATGTACACCTGGCACTGGGGGCATATCTGGCACTGGGGGAGCATGTATACCTGGCACTGGGAGCATATCTGGCACTGGGGGGACATGTGTATCTGGCACTGGGTGCATATCTGGCACTGGGGGGACATGTGTATCTGGCACTGGGGGCATATCATGCACTGGGGGACATGTGTATCTGGCACTGTGGCCATATCTGGCACTGTGGGGACATGTATATCTGGCACTGGGGGCATTTCTGTATCTGGCACTGGGGGCATATCTGGCACTGTGGGGGCATTTATGTATCTGGCACTGGGGGGCAATGTATATCTGACACAGTAAGGGCATTTGTGTATCTGGCACTGTGGGGCAATGTGTATCTGGCACTGTGAGGCAATGTATATTTGGCACTCTGGGGGTATTTGTGTATCTGGCACTGTGGGGCAATGTGTATCTGGCACTGTGAGGCAATGTATATCTGGCACTCTGGGGGCATTTGTGTATCTGGCACAGTAAGGCAATGTGTATCTGGCACTGTGGGGAAATGTATATCTGGCACTGTGGGGCAATGTATATCTGGCACTATTGGAGTCATATGTGTATCTGCCCCTCCCCCCATATGTGTATCACGTCGCCATTTTCATTGGCCATGCCCCATGTGGCATTTGGCCACACACATTTTTTGACGAAGGCGCGCGCACACAGTACCTGTAAGACATTTTTTCTACTCGCACCACTGGGGAGAGGGGAGAATATACTACTACAAGGGGAGAATGTACTACTACAAGGGGAGAGAGGGGAGAATGTACTACAGTACTGTACTACAGGCAGTGAGGGGAGAATGTACTACTACAGGGGGGAGAGGCAGATTTCTGCACATATATCAGGCAGTCGAGCGGCGATCCCTTTGGGGTCCACTGGATCCTTGGTGGCTGCCTTTACAGCTTTTTGGAAAATTTGTTTCTGCTTACCTCTACGGAGTCCCGCAGAAGCCAGCCCTGCAGACATAAATCGCAGGGTAGATGGCGCTGTGGCCATTTTCCTAGTTATTTGTGCATGTGCAGTAGAGATGTCCACTGGGACAAGACGTGAGCGCCATGTTCCCTGAGACCTGCGCATGTGCAGTAGAATGTGGCATAAAACCGGAGCCTGCACACAGGCCCTTTCCTCTCTTAAAACAACCCTGAATAGGTATCAATATAGTTTACTTGTTGCAAACTATGAAACAGAAATTAGAAAATCCAACTGTAGACAACACTGTACACAAGACCTATCCCATGAGTTAGCAGGAGCAGTCAAAAAAAAATAAAAAATCTAGGCATGTGGCTTATGGTGTGTACACACGGTGAGATATTTTCTTACGATTTTGACTATATAGTCAAAATCGTAAGAAAAGTTAGTGCAGATTGCAAGGTGAAAGTCACCTTGCGATCCCAATGCGATGCCGATGCGCGGTCGGCATCGCAAGCCTAGATAGTCAAAATGGACTTGCCTGCACAGTCTAGCTCATAGAAAAGATAGTCAAAATTGACACTTAGCCAAAATCGCACATAGTATCGCAAGCACAGTCATTATATGCTTGCGATACCGACCTAGTCCCTATCGCACAGTGAGAATCGGGGTTAGCCCGAATCTCACCGTGTGTATGCACCCAGAGCCGGCCCTAACCAATATGATGCCCTAGGCAAGATTTTGGCTGGTGCCCCCTAGCACCACCGCTGGTTCCGCCTCTGACCTTGCACCTATTTCCCAACACCATCAACCCTCACCCATAGCAGTTATTATTTTGGTGTTTTTACCCCCTATATTTTAAATAGGAACAGTTCTCACATTTGGCGCACAGCCAAAAAAGGGGTGTGTTTTTGCTGGCAAGGGGCATGGTTACACAATAGTAACCCCAATTCCAATTACGTCACACAGTGCTGCAACTTTATTCACATTTGATCATGCGATAGTGTCCATAATTCATATTACATCCCAAGTAGTATTACTTTACCTTATAAACATTACTCCTCACAGTAGAGCCCCTTATTCACATTACATCACACTGAATTGCTCCTTATTCACATTACACCACACCCTATTGCTCTTTATTCATATTAGATGACCCTTTCTATACGCAATGCCACATAGTAGAGCACCTTATACACATAATGCCTCACATTAGTAGTGCATTTATATACATAATTCCACACAGTAATGCCCGTTACACATTATTAATGTCCTTAGAAACATAATGCGTCTTACACATTATGACAACCTTTATTAATGCCTTTTTACACATAATGTCCCTTACATATATGCCGCATTTTATTAAATTGCCCTTATACACATAATGACACGCATAGTGCCCCCTACACATTTGCTGCACATTATTAGTGCCCCTATACACATAATGACACACATACAGTAGTACCCTGTTACACATATGCCGCACATTATTAATGCCCTTATACACATAATGACACCCATAGTGCCCCTTACACATATGTTGCACATTATTAATGCATTTTTACATGACACACATAACGCTCCTTACACATATTCTGAACATTACTGCACAACCAACCCACTTACACTGCCACTAACACTGTGACCTCTGCCTCTGCTTGGATACAGATGTGTCCTCATAAATCTTGCCTCAATGCTAACGTTGGGCACCTTTTTTTATGAAAATGCATCTTATTTGCATTGCAATGTGGCTAGGATGCACAAGCAGATTCTGCTGATTAAAATGATATGCAGCATGCCTATATATTGTGTGAGACTGTGGCTGTATCTGCATAAGAAATGCTACACACAGAATATAGGCATGTTGCATATCATTTTAATCAGCAGAAGCTGCTGATGCCCCCAGGCATATCAAATGCCCTAGGCAATTGCCTCATTTGCCTATGCCTATGGCCGGCTCTGTATTCACCTTAAACCATCAGATCACAGTGGTGGGTTGTGAATTGTAGCAGAGAAAATTATTGTCAGGAGATCAAAAAAAACAAATAATCCCTTGTGTGCCTCACATTAGATTTCTTATTTCCTAAGAATGTAGCAAAGATATTGAAAGACTGATACAAATCCTCCAAGGTATCAAGCTAAAAGACAAGAAGATATTTCTTACAATGCAGTTTAACCATTTACAGTCTGCAGCTGTGACTCAAGCTTCTTGCTGCACAGTGGAATATGCAGCTGTTGTACATCTATGATCCTTTAAGCAATGTTTCTTTAACATTTATTTTTAGCAATTAATCTTATTTTAAAAAAACTACATGTATACAACACCCGTACAAAAAAGCCCATCAAATACTTAAACATAACCTTTCCTCTCAAACCAAACACTGAACTTGTTGGACAAATACTGTATTATAGGTTTAGTAAATCCAGGTAAGTGTTAGCTTCTATCTCTCAGCCTAATAAGCAGAAAGATTATGGGCCTAATTCAGATCTGATCGCAGAAGCAAATTTGTTAGCTAATGGGCAAAACCATGTTGCAC
Organism: Pseudophryne corroboree; assembly: GCF_028390025.1. Classification (NCBI taxonomy): domain Eukaryota; kingdom Metazoa; phylum Chordata; class Amphibia; order Anura; family Myobatrachidae; genus Pseudophryne; species Pseudophryne corroboree. The sequence goes on from NC_086448.1 coordinate 575,851,578, forward strand.
TGCAGGTGGGGCAGATGTAACATGTGCAGAGAGAGTTAGATTTGGGTGGGGTGAATGCAAACTAAAATCTAAATTGCCATGTAAAAATAAAGCAGCCAGTATTTACCCTGCACAGAAACAAAATAACCCCCCCTTATCTAACTCTCTCTGCACATGTTACATCTGCCCCACCTGCAGTGCACATGGTTTTGCCCATTAGCTAACAAATTTGATGCTGCGATCAGATCTGAATTAGGCCCTATGTTGCTGCTAATAAGGATCCCGTAACTGGAGTGCTTCATACTTGATTTGAGGATATCCTTTCTCTATTCTGACCTATATGAGGAAGCTAAATTACCTACAGGTAAAACTCAGAAAATTAGAATATCATGCAAAAATTCATTTATTTCAGTAATTCATATTAAAAGGTGAAACTAATAAATTATATAGACTCATTACATGCAAGGTGAGATATTTCAAGCCTTTATTTGTTATAATTTTGATGATTGTGGTTTACAGTTTAAGAAAATCCCAAATCCAAAATCTCAGAAAATTAGAATATTACATAAAATCTATAAAAAAAGGGATTTTAAATACAGAAATGTCGGCCCTCTGAAAAGTATAATCATACATTTGTACTCAGTACTTGGTTTAGGCCCCTTTTGCATGAATTACTGCCTCAATGTGGCGTGGCATGGATTCTATCAGCCTGTGGCACTGCTGTGGTGTTATGGAAGACCAGGATGTGTCAATAGCGGCCTTCAGCTCTTCTGCATTGTTCGGTCTCATGTCCTATTGGAAGTCTTACCTTTCAGTCACAGACACAAAAGATCCGGCATCTATGGGCTACAGCCAATGCAAAGTGAATAGCTGTCATCAATGGGTGGATAGGTACTCAAGTACATTGCTTTGCCCAGGGTCTACAATGCTGTTAAGATGGCCCTGTTCATCAGAGCTATCTCTGTGCACAAGATAGTGGCTGATCCATTAGCATATTTTTTGCAAATTCCCTACGAGTTGTGCATGCAACTGCTTGCACCTTGAGTCAGGCCCTGAGACATGTTGGCTGGAGAAATTAAATTGGAGCCAATCCTACTGGTACTCTTAACTGACCATCAAATTGGAATTGTGAAAAGATGAATCCACACAAACTGTAGCATTCAGATTTGTAGTACAGCAGTGTCTTCTCATAGTTTGAGCCACATGAATATGTTCCTTAGCCTTTTGACATGGTACTTTGGCTTCATCTCTTTGCCGTGCTTGAACTTAGGGCTTGAATTTAGGGCTTTCGAACTAGAGACTATGGGCAACATCTTAAATAGAACTCCCATGTTAGTAAATTTACCCCAATTGCTCTTGAGTACAGAAAAGTGGGGCAGTGTGATGCGAATGCATTAGGACATCTGAATAGTTGCATTAGCAAACCATTAGTATAAGTATATGCAGCCACATGTGGGGGAGTCAAAACCAGGCCCTCTATGTTTGGATTAGTTTGTGTACCTTAATAGTATTAACCATCTTTCCTTTGCTCTACTTGCCAGGTCAGTGCCCATCATTTTGTGCATGCTCACTTAGCTGTCTTTATCCTTTTGGTCTACAACTCCATCACGACAAAGAAGCATTTCTCGATTACTACAGAAACATTTTGTGGGGTAAATTTACTAAGGTCCCGATTTTGACCGAGATGCCGTTTTTTCATCAAAGTGTCATCTCGGTAATTTACTAAACTCAAATCACGGCAGTGATGAGGGCATTCGTAATATTTGGAAGTCCTAGGAAAAAATCACGAATGAATACACCATCGGTCAAAACGCGGCTGTTTAAGTATGAATCTCGGTCATTTACTAAGAAGTGCAAAGCCAAAAAAAACAAAACACTGCCGTGAAAAATTACAACTCGTAAAAAAGTGCTTTAAAAAAACAGACCTGCTTTTTTTATCCGTGATTGGATAGGCATGCACGGATCCATGAGATCCGTGCATGTATATCAGTGGGAAGGGGTGGGAAAGTGATTATTTTCTCAAAAAAAATTGCGTGGGGTCCCCCCTCCTAAGCATAACCAGCCTCGGGCTCTTTGAGCCGATCCTGGTTGCAGAAATATGGGGAAAAAATTGACAGGGGTTCCCCCATATTTAAGCAACCAGCATCGGGCTCTGCGCCTGGTCCTGGTTCCAAAAATACGGGGGACAAAAAGAGTAGGGGTCCCCCGTATTTTTAAAACCAGCACCGGGCTCCACTAGCTGGACAGATAATGCCACAGCCGGGGGTCACTTTTATATAGTGCCCTGCGGCCGTGGCCTCAAATATCCAACTAGTCACCCCTGGCCGGGGTACCCTGGGGGAGTGGGGACCCCTTCAATCAAGTGACCAAAGTGACGTCACCGCTGAGCAGAAAGTTCCCACCATTGGTTACAATGGAGCGCATAGGCGCTACATTGTAACACTGCCGTGTGCCGCCTGTCACTCAGTACAGGAACACACAGCCGATCAGGAGAGTGCTACAACGTGGCGCTCCCTGATTGGCTGAAGAAACCCACTTAGACAGAAGTCAGAGTGGGTTTCTGGCATTCGGGGAAAGGAGTCCCATGTGAAAACATGGGGCCCCTTTCAGTTCGTGGCTCGGGTATCCGTTTTGTTATTTTATTCAAGTACCTGGATTACAAATGGTTGCCCCGAGGACCCTGGGACCCTGGATCTGGTGAGTAGAATTTATTCAACAGGTACCTCTTGGATTCTACTGGAGAAGAGGACCGACCTGCGTGTGAACATAAGGTAAGTATGTATGTATGTTTGTGTGCATGTATGTAATAAATCTTTACTTTCACGGTGTGTGTGTCTTGTCTTTTTTTGGGTATTTTTTTAGTAATAGTACTACAGGTACCAGCGGGCCCGTTTTTCCGCCGCATGCTGGTACTTGTGGTTCTCCAAGTACCAGCATGCGGGGAGGCTTGCTGGGCCTTGTAGTACTGCTACTAAAAACAATATCTTTTCATTTTCAAAAAAGGCTATCAGCCCCCCATCCGCAGCCAATTGGATGGGGGGGACAGCCTCGGGCTTCACCCCTGGCCCTTGGGTGGCTGGGGGGGACACCCCTTGATTGAAGGGGTCCCCACTCCCCCAGGGTACCCCGGCCAGGGGTGACTAGTTGGATTTTTGATGCCACGGCCGCAGGGCACTATATAAAAGTGACCCCCGGCTGTGGCATTATCTGTCCAGCTAGTGGAGCCCGGTGCTGGTTTTAAAAATACGGGGGACCCCTACTCTTTTTGTCCCTCGTATTTTTGGAACCAGGACCAGGCGCAGAGCCCGATGCTGGTTGCTTAAATATGGGGGAACCCCTGTCATTTTTTCCCCCATATTTCTGCAACCAGGATCGGCTCAAAGAGCCCGAGGCTGGTTATGCTTAGGAGGGGGGACCCCACGCAATTTTTATTTTTATTTTACACTGTTTAATTTAAAAAAAAAAAAAAAAATGAACCCCAGCACGGATCACACAGATCCGGCCGAGATTCATTTTTAAAAAGTCGGCAGTGTTTTGCTAATCACTGCCGTAAAAAAAAAAAAAAAAACACGAATGACATCGACATCGGAACAAAAGAAAAACCCGAATACGACAGCTTAGTAAATTAGTCGTAATAAATTCAAAAAGTTGCAGTTTTACACTTTCGATGTCATTCGTGATTGAACTTTGACCTGAAACGGGAAAATACGAATCTTAGTAAATTTACCCCTGTGTGTCAGTTGTGGTGTGTTTGCTTTTACTTTTTTTTTTAAATCCCAGTAAATCTGTAGGAGGAACAAAAGAACCTGGACTAGCATGCAGAATTTACCTTGTAAACCAATGCAAATAGTGCTTACAAATTCCTCTGTCGCCAGGTAGTAATATCCAGATAAAACGCCTACATATTAAAAGCAATTTCACATGCATGCAATATATTCATCTGTCGCCAGGCAGTTATATCCAGATGAAATGGCTACATATTAAAAGCAATTTCACATGCATGCAATATATTCATCACAAAGACACGCTTTCATGCAGATTCTTTACTAGTTGGCACCAATATAAATACCAATAGAAAGGATTCCAATAAGCAAACTGCTTATACTGTATAATAATCAAACAGTCCAATGCTTAACAGATTGACCAAGTAAATTTGTAGACCTATGGATTACACATATGCAGTCTCTGCACTATGACTAGGGGTCATGTATGCTACATGTTTTAAGAATAATTGCAATACAGCTAAGGAGCGTGTGTAATGCATGTATGTCTGAAGTTACTTGGCCAATTAGGCAATCTCAGTTATCTCAGATCTACTCCTAGAAGGATGTCCACATAACTTGCATTGACAAATTCTGAAATTTAGGTGATGTGGATGCGTAGCACAATCTATTATAATTATTGATTTGTAAAGTGACAGAGCTCCGCAGCGCTAGACAGTAGAGAGAAGGACATACAGTATGTAAAGCAGGGATATAAAAGTTTGACAAAACAAATGCAGACAAAGGGTAGGGAAGGCCCTGCTTAGGAGAAAGTGTTCAGCATAACTGGAAGAGGATATAAGTTCTGATTCACAGGTGTTCGCTGTGCCAATGTTTGTACAGTTGGACACTTTTTGGATTGCATTGCACGTGTGTCATGATTGGTTACCAATGGTGATCACAGAGAGAATTTGGACATAGAGTGACTGACTGACAGTGTGGGGTAAATTTACTAAGGTCCCGATTTTGACCGAGATGCCGTTTTTTCATCAAAGTGTCATCTCGGTAATTTACTAAACGCAAATCACGGCAGTGATGAGGGCATTCGTATTTTTATGGTAGTCAAAGTGTAAAATTACGAATGAATACACCATCGGTCAAAACGCGCCTGTTTAGATATGAATCTCGGTCATTTACTAACCATTCGTAATTGTAATGTCTGCCGTGAAAATGCATTTGCGGCCGTGAAAAATTACAAATCGTAAAAAAGTCCTAAAAAAAAACACCTGCTTTTGAAAAGCGTGTTTACATGTGTACTCAATTATCCATTACTCACACCTGAATGTTTGGCCCTATAAAAGTGTTCCAGGCACATTTTGAAATTCTCTCACTCTGAAATGGCGGCTGTGGTGTGTGCCAATAACTTTCTGTTTGCTGTGGGATACCTTAGACTGCTCCATGAGGCTTCCATAAATCAGGGCCAGGTAAGTGAACATGGTCAGCAGGTTGTACAGGTGCCGCGGAGGCTGCGCCAGCCACGTTTTTTTCGGGGTCGTTTAAACTTAAACGCATTGTCCGATGATAGGGTCATACAGATGTTCCGCCTAAATAGAACCAACATTTTCCGCCTGTATGACCTTGTCAAACTGGGACTAGACCCTGAGACAGCACGCTCTCGCTCTGTCTCAGGCCTGCACAAACTCCTGGCTGTGTTACACTTTATGGCTACTGGGAGCTTCCAGGCTGTGGCAGGCGACGTTATTGGTATCTCGCAGCCAACCTTTTCAAAATATTTGAATCAGGTGAGTCTAAAAATACATAGCCGGTTATGTCTAAGTGTTGCTTCTGTAAGCTCTTACAACACAGTATTGTATAGAATACATAACATGACACTCACCTTAGATTGTTTAATGTCCACTCAGGTTTTTGGATGTCTTGGATCCACATATTAATGCCTCAATCTGCTTCCCTACCCAGGAGTCGGAGTGGCGTGCTGTCAGGGTAGCTTTCTATGAGCTTGCTCGCATGCCCAATGTGCTGGGGGCCATAGATTGCACACACGTTCAGCTGAGATCACCTAGGGGCCGTCAATATATATATACTAATAGACATATGGCCCAATCCACTAATGTCCAGGTGGTCTGTGATGCAAAACTAAAAATTATGAGTGTTGTTGCAGGTTACCCTGGTGGCTGCCATGACTCCTTCATCCTCAGTCAGTCATCGCTTTTCGATAAATTTGAGGACGGACAAATGCCTGATGGCTGGCTGCTGGGTATGTTTCAAATGTGTTGTGTGTATGTCTTTTAACAACAAACTCCATTTTTGTCTAGGGTAATTAATAATCTTACACATGTACTAATGTTGACTATATCTGTTTTTCAGGTGATGGTGGTTACGGCTGCTACTCTTGGCTCCTTACTCCATTGTCCCAACCAGATTCTCCTGCTGAACACAGTTACAATCATGCACATAAGGCTACGCGGAATGTGATCGAAAGATGTTTTGGTCTGCTGAAATCACGGTTTCGGTGTCTGGATAAATCTGCAGGCCTTTTGTTGTATAGTCCCTCAAAGGTGACTAGGATTGTGTTCTGCTGCTGTTTTCTCCATAATCTGTGTTTAAGTCAACATCTGGCACATGATGAGGGAGAAAGCAGTCAGCAAGCAGAGGAGTTTGATTCATCTGGTGACAGTGTGAGTACAGATGTAGGGAGGCAGGTAAGGCAAGAAGTGATTCAGCGGTATTTTACTGGTAAGTTTTTGTTGGATGTAATTATCCTTGACTAAACACTTTGCAATACAAACAATTGTGTGTTTTGTTACTTACTGTTTGTTGTTTATAGTGGTGTGTACATTGTAGTTAGTTTTTGTTATGAATACATTGTCATTCATTACCCCAGAAAAACATACATACATACATAGCAGCTTCTACAATGTTTGACACGGACACTGGAAGTTGTGTGATTTACAAAAATTTTTTTTTATTGAGTTACACAAATGTTTGGTTTGTTTTATTTTTTGCGCTTGTGTGTGCTGGGTGCTGTGCTTTGTGCTGGCTCACTGGCACGTGCTCGGGAGGATCGCCGAACAGGGGAGGTTACTGGCGTTTGGCTAGGGGTCGTGGTTCCAGAGCTGGAGCTCACTTGTTGTGCTGCCATCAATGATATGTTGTTGCTTAAATTATTGATGCTGGCATTCAGTTGTGTGTTGGTTGCAGTGTGGCTGGCTACAATCCGGGATAATGATTCATTCACAACCTGGTTGTGTTGTATCAGTTGTATGAGTGTTTGGTGCTGGCGCTGTTGCTCATCAATGATGCGCGTCAAATGAGCCAGCATTTGGTTGTTGTCTGCCCGTATTTGCTCCATAGATGTTGCGATTCGGCCTACTTGGACAATCAGTCTGCCCGAGTTGCGACTAATGCGCGGTAGATGATGGGGCAGACTGGCAAGGTGTTGGGTATGGGCGGTCAGGCTGGCATTGCTTTGGGTCTGTTGGCTTGTCCAACTGGACCAAAAGTCATCTGGAATTTGTGGCTGGGGTGGAGCTTGGACCAGTTGTGGACTCATGGAGGCTTGGGGGATATCCTGCGGCTGTATTGGCTGGCTCCGGACAACAGGTGTTAGGTGCAGTGTGAATGTTGCCTGTTGGTCTTGTCCCTGCTGGTCCACGTCGGGCATCAAGCTTGGCTCTGTATGGGGTGGCCAACATGCACTGTTTACTTTACAAATAATATATTTGCTAGTTCTAAACATTTCTAAATTAATAATACTCCATTCTTTTTGTCTTTTGAGTTGTGTTTTTAAAATTAAAATTTCTTTGGTTTACAAACACATATATACCATCACAGGCGTGCACATAGACTGAATCCTCACCTAACTACCTCCCCTCCACAGCATTACAGTGTTCTGTCACCTCCCCTGTCCAGGATATAGACTGCTTACCTGGATGGTCCAGAGGAGCGGAGCAAGTAAGCAGTCTACATACAGGACAGGGGAGGTGTGTGAACACTATAATGGTGTGGAGGGGGTGGTGGTGGATTTAGTTCGGTCAGTAATGTGGTGTTATTTTTATGTGCACGTGTGTGGTTTAAATTTATTAAGATGGGTGATCAATTTTAAATGTGATGTTGCCCATAGCAACCACTAAGACATAGTAAATTTCTGCATTTGCACCTTAAAAAATTTAAGACGTAAAATCACATTGGTTGTTATGGCAAACATGTCATCTCAACTACAACTCACATCATAGTAACTGTACTGTGTAGATTATTTTCTATGTGTTTAGTGTATGTTTTGACTCACCAGATAACTGAGGTGATCGGGGCTCATCACTCTGTGGACTAGCCAATAGTGCCTGTGGTGGCTGGGGTGAGACTGCAGAAATGCGCCGCCTGGGTGGGGAAGATGGATCCGCAGATTCGGAGACAAGACGCCGTGTCTTACTTGGCCTCCTGGGTAAGTGAGCCGAGCCCTGTGATGTGCGCCTTAGAGGAGGGCGGCTTACAGAAGCTGAACCTATGAGAATATATAAACATTAATATTTTGTACTTCTATGTGTTTGCAGAATATGTGACTACAGTGAATTCTTACCTGCAATCCCAGCATCATCATGAGTTGTCTGTGGCCTGTCTGGCCGGCTGGTCTGTCGGACTGTTGAAAAAGGGGAAAAAACATTATGACCATACTTTGTAAAAAAATGCTAACTGCAAAGCCTTAGTGTACTGTAACCATCTTGTACGTATTGTAAAGTAAACTAATTTCTGCTTAAGATCTTCGTGATTCCTTAATTTGTTATGTATCTAAAAATGAACATGGTGTTGCACAAAATAAATCTGTAACATTGATGAATTATGTGTCAGATATTGCAGAGATTGATTACTTGCAGCTTGAACCAAACTGAAAAAAAAAGATTTTATAAAAATAACTAATTAAAAACACACACACAAATCATAACAAGCTGCTATTAGATACAACAGCTATGGCCAAGCAATATCTCAAATTAATTATTGGAACTACACATACCAGCATGCACTGCACCTGATTTTGCATTAAAAATTTAAAAATCTACAGCCAAGGCATGATGGGAAATGCAGTTTCAAAACACAAATACAGCTTAAGGGTGCACAGGCCTGCAATACATGACCAACACAATGTATGCATACTTTAAAAAAAAACAGTTTTGCAGCATTATCATTTTTCAATCTTTACAATATAATTTATAACTTTCAAACTCACCATCCTGCGTGGGTCGGTCCGAATCCCGGACATGAGTTACAGACACCACTTCTGCAGGAATCAGTGCCCGCACAGGCTCCTCCCACTCACGATAGGTTGCCCGGAAAGGGTGTCCACCCCCGGTTTGGCGGGCTGATTTAGCCTCTTTGGCCATCTTGGCCTTGACACGGCGCTTTATGTCGTAGAACCTCTTGCGACACGTGTCCTCAGTCCGCCTCACCACACCCTCACTATTTACTGCCACTATTACTTTCCCCCACAGGACAGACTTCCTGCGGGAGGATACCTTGGCAGCATCCTGCCCAAACAATTGACGATGGTGCTTCATGAGCTCACGCACCAACGCCATGTTTTCAGCATAGCTGAACTTAATATTCCGGCCAGTCTTGGTAGTGGTGCGTGGCTGCGGAGCCACAGCACCATCACTCTCACTGGAGAATGCAGCAACAGGCACCCCCTCCTCCTCCTCACTAACCTCCTCCCTCTCACTAACCCCCTCCACCTCACTCACCTCCTCCACCTCACTAACCTCCTCCACCTCACTAACCGCCTCCCTCTCACTAACCTCCTCCACCACACTGACCTCTGAGTCAGACATGAGGACAAACGACACAAAACACTGAAAAATAAAAACAGAAAACACACTCCTCCACTACTACTACTACACACCACACAGCCAACACACACGCTCACTCACTCACAAACAATGACAAAAGACTATAAAAAAAAAACAAGGACAACAAAGTTTACAAACTGTGAAAAAACAATACAACAAATATGACAAGACTACTTACACACACAGTACAGCACTCAACAATCACAAAACTCCTCAACAAATCCACCAAAAACTCCACCAAACTCACCAACTCCAAATACACCTTCCTCTCTCCTCTCCACTAGCTAAACCCACGAGGTGCGGTGTGTTTGGGGCGGTTTTATAGTAATGTGCACAGACACTCCTCCATCACGAATACAACCAATCACGGACGCGTGACAAAAACGAAACTTAGGACTAAAAACGCGGCCGCAAAATCAAAAACACTGCCGTAACAGACATGTGACGCAGTCGTAAAATAAACTAAAAACACGGCCGCAAAACAACCAAATCGGCCGCATTCTACACCAGAAAACCACGAATGACATCGACATCGGACAAAACAAAAAACCCGAATACGACAGCTTAGTAAATTAGTCGTAATCAATTCAAAAAGTTGCAGTTTTACACTTTCGATGTCATTCGTGATTGAACTTTGACCTGAAACGGGAAAATACGAATCTTAGTAAATTTACCCCTGTGTGTTTATGGGAGGTAACATGGTTGGCTAGTCAATCGTAGGCATGTCACACCCATTTTGTGGTCAGTGACTGCATCTTTGTAAGCTGTTGTCATGGCTGTGGCAGCTTAGTTCTGATGGACATTCTTAGCAGCCACTGCGGTGCATCCTATGTGCCCCTGATGGGTTACCTTTGTACGCAAGCTGCAGATTAGAGATGCAGCTGGTGAGCATCTGTACAAGTCCAAGCAGCTGCATCATTAGCATATTTATGCAGTTCCACTGCATAAAAATACGGCAATGGGAATGAACTAGTGTCTACCTCTGAATCAGGCCACAGTGTGGTTCATAGAGGAGACTGGGATAGTTTAGAGGGTGCATTTGTTTGAGTAGTATAGGTAAGATTAGGGTACACCCTAATATAGATTTGGGTTTTCTTGGAGCATTTGAAGCTTTGAGTGCAGTGGAATTCCATAAGTGGAAGAAGTCTTGTAGGTAGGAGTGTGCAGTGGATAACAGAGTTGTGGCAAGGAGCAGGAGAGACATAGATCTAAGAGGGCAAGAGGGAGAGTATTTTGAGATGAGATTTGAGATATATGAAACAGTGGGGTTGTTGGGGGATTTAAGAGTTGAGGGTGAACAATTTCCATTGGATTCTGGAAGATAGGAGAATATTGGGATTTGCAAAGTTGCACGGTAGACGTAGAGTGGCAAGAGGAAGAAGATCAGTATTGCTGTGGCATTTAAGATGGCATAGATGAATAAAGAATGGAAACATTTTGGGAATGTCTTGGATAAAAAAAAAAAGAGTGACATGTAACACCAAGACAGCAGGCTTAGGAGACTGAGGAAATTGTGGTGTTATGTATAGTCATTGAGATTTTAAGGTAGGTGGTGGCTCTGGGAAGTAGCGAGGGTGACAAGCTCTGTTTTGGACATATTCAGCTTTAGGTAATGGTGGGACATCCATATGGTGATACAAGTGAGAGAGTTGGTTGCTCAAGATATGAGCAAAATAGAGTAGAGGTTTACAGAGGGCTGATAACTGAGCCTTTAGGGACCCTAACAGACAATGTGAGTGGAGGGGAAATATGTCAGAGATCAACTGTACTTTCCAGGAATGTGAATGAGAAAACTACATGTATTATCAGGGAAAGCTGTATGGTGGCTACTGCGAATCTCTAAAAAGATAAGCAATGGCCATAAAGCCCCGTACACATAAAGAGACCGCTCAGTACACATCTCTCCCCCCGCTCAGCACAGCGCAATGTGGGGGGCGCTCAGTTTACCTAGTGGTGAAATGAGCGGCCTGATAGATTGTGCCTGCATGCAAGCCAATCTAGTACTGACAGTAGCAACGCATGGGGCCGCACATCGCTATAGCTGTAGGGGGATACATACTGAGAGATCCGTGCTTGACTTCTTAAGCACAGATCTCTCCGTGTACCCCCCTTAATACTAGTGATGAGCGGGTTCGGTTTCCGAGAAACCGAACCCACCCGAGCTTTACCTTTTTTACATGGGTCCGAGCAGACTCGGATCCTCCCGCCTTGCTCGGCTAACCCGAGCGCGCCCGAACGTCATCATCCCGCTGTCGGATTCTCGTGAGATTCGGATTCTATAAGCAGCCGCGCGTCACCGCCATTTTCACACGTGCATTGGAGATGATAGGGAGAGGACGTGGCTGGCGTCCTCTCCATTTAGTAGAAGTCAGAAGACAGTTGATTTGATTGCTTGTGCTTGTTTATTACTATAATTGTGGGGAGGATTGGGGAGCAGCTGTTAGGAGGAGTACAGTGCAGAGTTTAGTTTTTTTTATCCGTTCTCTGCCTGAAAAAAATGCTCCATACCATATCTGTGCTCAGTGTGCTGCATGATATATCTGTGCTGAGTGCTCACACTGCTTAATTGTGGGGACTGGGGAGCAGCTATAGCAGGAGTACAGTGCAGAGTTTTGCTGACAGTGACCACCAGTATACGTTTGTCTGCCTGAAAAACACTCCATATCTGTGCTCACAGTGTGCTGCTTTATTGTGGGGACTGGGGACCACCAGTATAATTAATATTATATATAGGAGGAGTACAGTGCAGAGTGCACTGCTGTACCTACCTCTGTGTCGTCATCCATTAAGTATACTATCCATCTACATTCCTATACCTGTGGTGCATTTTAGTTTAGCAGTTTGCTGACAGTGTCCACCAGGTCCAGTATACTATATATAGCAGTACGGTAGACCACTGCTGTACCTACCTCTGTGTCGTCACTCGTCATCCATTAAGTATACTATCCATCCATCTACATTGTATACCTGTGGTGCCTTTTTTTTAGACTAGTTTAGCAGTTTGCTGACAGTGTCCACCAGGTCGAGTATACTGTATATAGCAGTACGGTAGGCCACTGCGTGCTGTGTACCTACCTCTGTGTCGTCACTCGTCATCCATAAAGTATACTATCCATCCATCTACATTGTATACCTGTGGTGCCTTTTTCTTAGACTAGTTTAGCAGTTTGCTGACAGTGTCCACCAGGTCCAGTATACTGTATATAGCAGTACGGTAGGCCACTGCGTGCTGTGTACCTACCTCTGTGTCGTCACTCGTCATCCATAAAGTATACTATCCATCCATCTACATTGTATACCTGTGGTGCCTTTTTTTTAGACTAGTTTAGCAGTTTGCTGACAGTGTCCACCAGGTCCAGTATACTTTATATAGCAGTACGGTAGGCCACTGCGTGCTGTGTACCTACCTCTGTGTCGTCACTCGTCATCCATAAAGTATACTATCCATCCATCTACATTGTATACCTGTGGTGCCTTTTTTTTAGACTAGTTTAGCAGTTTGCTGACAGTGTCCACCAGGTCCAGTATACTGTATATAGCAGTACGGTAGGCCACTGCGTGCTGTGTACCTACCTCTGTGTCGTCACTCGTCATCCATAAAGTATACTATCCATCCATCTACATTGTATACCTGTGGTGCCTTTTTTTTAGACTAGTTTAGCAGTTTGCTGACAGTGTCCACCAGGTCCAGTATACTGTATATAGCAGTACGGTAGGCCACTGCGTGCTGTGTACCTACCTCTGTGTCGTCACTCGTCATCCATAAAGTATACTATCCATCCATCTACATTGTATACCTGTGGTGCCTTTTTTTTAGACTAGTTTAGTAGTTTGCTGACAGTGTCCACCAGGTCCAGTATACTGTATATAGCAGTACGGTAGGCCACTGCGTGCTGTGTACCTACCTCTGTGTCATCACTCGTCATCCATAAAGTATACTAGTATCCATCTATCTACATTGTATACCTGTGATGCCTTTTTTTTAGACTAGTTAAGTAGTTTGCTGACAGTGTCCACCAGGTCCAGTATACTGTATATAGCAGTACGGTAGGCCACTGCGTGCTGTGTACCTACCTCTGTGTCATCACTCATCATCCATAAAGTATACTAGTATCCATCCATCTAAATTGTATACCTGTGGTGCCTTTTTTTTAGACTAGTTTAGCAGTTTGCTGACAGTGTCCACCAGGTCCAGTATACTGTATATAGCAGTACGGTAGGCCACTGCATGCTGTGTACCTACCTCTGTGTCGTCACTCGTCATCCATAAAGTATACTAGTATCCATCCATCTACATTGTATACCTGTGGTGCCTTTTAGTTGTGCGCAGTAAATATAGTAGTAGGCCATTGCTATTGATACTGGCATATAAATCCACACATTAAAAAATGGAGAACAAAAATGTGGAGGTTAAAGGGAAAGATCAAGATCCACTTCCACCTCGTGCTGAAGCTGCTGCCACTAGTCATGGCCGAGACGATGAAATGCCATCAACGTCGTCTGCCAAGGCCGATGCCCAATGTCATAGTAGAGAGCATGTAAAATCCAAAACACAAAAGTTCAGTAAAATGACCCAAAAATCAAAATTAAAAGCGTCTGAGGAGAAGCGTAAACTTGCCAATATGCCATTTACGACACGGAGTGGCAAGGAACGGCTGAGGCCCTGGCCTATGTTCATGGCTAGTGGTTCAGCTTCAAATAAGGATGGAAGCACTCATCCTCTCGCTAGAAAAAAGAAAAGACTTAAGCTGGCAAAAGCACAGCAAAGAACTGTGCGTTCTTCAAAATCACAAATCCCCAAGGAGAGTCCAATTGTGTCGGTTGCGATGCCTGACCTTCCCAACACTGGACGGGAAGAGCTTGCGCCTTCCACCATTTGCACGCCCCCTGCAAGTGCTGGAAGGAGCACCCGCAGTCCAGTTCCTGATAGTCAAATTGAAGATGTCACTGTTGAAGTACACCAGGATGAGGATATGGGTGTTGCTGGCGCTGGGGAGGAAATTGACAAGGAGGATTCTGATGGTGAGGTGGTTTGTTTAAGTCAGGCACCCGGGAAAACACCTGTTGTCCGTGGGAGGAATATGGCCCTTGACATGCCTGGTCAAAATACAAAAAAAATCAGCTCTTAGGTGTGGAATTATTTAAACACAAATGCGGACAACAGGTGTCAAGCCGTGTGTTGCCTTTGTCAAGCTGTAATAAGTAGGGGTAAGGACGTTAACCACCTCGGAACATCCTCCCTTATACGTCACCTGCAGCGCATTCATCATAAGTCAGTGACAAGTTCGAAAACTTTGGGTGACAGCGGAAGCAGTCCACTGACCACTAAATCCCTTCCTCTTGTAACCAAGCTCCTGCAAACCACACCACCAACTCCCTCAGTGTCAATTTCCTCCTTACCCAGGAAAGCCAATAGTCCTGCAGGCCATGTCACTGGCAAGTCTGACGAGTCCTCTCCTGCCTGGGATTCCTCCGATGCATCCTTGAGTGTAACGCCTACTGCTGCTGGCGCTGCTGTTGTTGCTGCTGCGAGTCGATCGTCATCCCAGAGGGGAAGTCGGAAGACCACTTGTACTACTTCCAGTAAGCAATTGACTGTCCAACAGTCCTTTGCGAGGAAGATGAAATATCACAGCAGTCATCCTGCTGCAAAGTGGATAACTGAGGCCTTGGCAGCCTGGGCGGTGAGAAACGTGGTTCCGGTATCCATCGTTAATTCAGAGCCAACTAATGACTTGATTGAGGTACTGTGTCCCCGGTACCAAATACCATCTAGGTTCCATTTCTCTAGGCAGGCGATACCGAAAATGTACACAGACCTCAGAAAAAGACTCACCAGTGTCCTAAAAAATGCAGTTGTACCCAATGTCCACTTAACCACGGACATGTGGACAAGTGGAGCAGGGCAGACTCAGGACTATATGACTGTGACAGCCCACTGGGTAGATGTATTGCCTCCCGCAGCAAGAACAGCAGCGGCGGCACCAGTAGCAGCATCTCGCAAACGCCAACTCGTTCCTAGGCAGGCTACGCTTTGTATCACCGCTTTCCAGAATAGCCACACAGCTGAAAACCTCTTACGGCAACTGAGGAAGATCATCGCAGAATGGCTTACCCCAATTGGACTCTCCTGGGGATTTGTGACATCGGACAATGCCAGCAATATTGTGCGTGCATTACATCTGGGCAAATTCCATCACGTCCCATGTTTTGCACATACCTTGAATTTGGTGGTGCAGAATTATTTAAAAAAAAACAGGGGCGTGCAAGAGATGCTGTCGGTGGCCCGAAGAATTGCAGGCCACTTTCGGCATTCAGCCACCGCGTACCGAAGACTGGAGCACCACCAAACATTCCTGAACCTGCCCTGCCATCATTTGAAGCAAGAGGTGGTAACGAGGTGGAATTCAACCCTCTATATGCTTCAGAGGATGGAGGAGCAGCAAAAGGCCATTCAAGCCTATACATCTGGCAACGATATAGGCAAAGGAGGTGGAATGCACCTGACTCAAGCGCAGTGGAGAATGATTTCAACGTTGTGCAAGGTTCTGCAACCCTTTGAACTTGCCACACGTGAAGTCAGTTCAGACACTGCCAACCTGAGTCAGGTCATTCCCCTCATCAGGCTTTTGCAGAAGAAGCTGGAGACATTGAAGGAGGAGCTTAAACAGAGCGATTCCGCTAGGCATGTGGGACTTGTGGATGGAGCCCTTAATTCGCTTAACCAGGATTCACGGGTGGTCAATCTGTTGAAATCAGAGCACTACATTTTGGCCACCGTGCTCGATCCTAGATTTAAAACCTACGTTGTATCTCTCTTTCCGGCAGATACAAGTCTGCAGAGGTTCAAAGACCTGCTGGTGAGAAAATTGTCAAGTCACCATCTCCTCCTTCACATTCTCCCGCAACTGGGGGTGCGAGGAAAAGGCTAAGAATTATGAACCCACCCGCTGGCGGTAATGCAGGGCAGTCTGGAGCGAGTGCTGACATCTGGTCCGGACTGAAGGACCTGCCAACGATTACTGACATGTCGTCTACTGTCACTGCATATGATTCTCTCACCATTGAAAGAATGGTGGAGGATTATATGAGTGACCGCATCCAAGTAGGCACGTCAGACAGTCCGTACGTATACTGGCAGGAAAAAGAAGCAATTTGGAGGCCCTTGCACAAACTGGCTTTATTCTACCTAAGTTGCCCTCCCTCCAGTGTGTACTCCGAAAGAGTGTTTAGTGCAGCCGCTCACCTTGTCAGCAATCGGCGTACGAGGTTACTTCCAGAAAATGTGGAGAAGATGATGTTCATCAAAAAGAATTATAATCAATTCCTCCGTGGAGACATTCACCAGCAGCAATTGCCTCCAGAAAGTACACGGGGACCTGAGATGGTGGATTCCAGTGGGGACGAATTAATAATCTGTGAGGAGGGGGATGTACACAGTGAAAGGGGTGAGGAATCGGAGGATGATGATGAGGTGGACATCTTGCCTCTGTAGAGCCAGTTTGTGCAAGGAGAGATTGATTGCTTCTTTTTTGGTGGGGGCCCAAACCAACCAGTCATTTCAGTCACAGTCGTGTGGCAGACCCTGTCGCTGAAATGATGGGTTTGTTAAAGTGTGCATGTCCTGTTTATACAACATAAGGGTGGGTGGGAGGGCCCAAGGACAATTCCATCTTGCACCTCTTTTTTCTTTCATTTTTCTTGGCATCATGTGCTGTTTGGGGAGTATTTTTTGGAAGGGCCATCCTGTCTTGATTGACAGTGCAGTGCCACTCCTAGATGGGCCATGTGTTTGTGTCGGCCACTTGTGTCACTTAGCTTAGTCACACAGCCACCTTGGTGCGCCTCTTTTTTTCTTTGCATCATGTGCTGTTTGGGGAGTATTTTTTGGAAGGGCCATCCTGTCTTGATTGACACTGCAGTGCCACTCCTAGATGGGCCAGGTGTTTGTGTCGGCCACTTGTGTCGCTTAGCTTAGTCACACAGCCACCTTGGTGCGCCTCTTTTTTTCTTTGCATCATGTGCTGTTTGGGGAGTATTTTTTGGAAGGGCCATCCTGTCTTGATTGACACTGCAGTGCCACTCCTAGATGGGCCAGGTGTTTGTGTCGGCCACTTGTGTCGCTTAGCTTAGTCACACAGCCACCTTGGTGCGCCTCTTTTTTTCTTTGCATCATGTGCTGTTTGGGGAGTATTTTTTGGAAGGGCCATCCTGCCTGACACTGCAGTGCCACTCCTAGATGGGCCAGGTGTTTGTGTCGGCCACTTGGGTCGCTTAGCTTAGTCACACAGCGACCTTGGTGCGCCTCTTTTTTTCTTTGCATCATGTGCTGTTTGGGGAGTATTTTTTGGAAGGCCCATCCTGTCTGACACTGCAGTGCCACTCCTAGATGGGCCAGGTGTTTGTGTCGGCCACTTGGGTCGCTTAGCTTAGCCATCCAGCGACCTCGGGGCAAATTTTAGGACTAAAAATAATATTGTGAGGTGTGAGGTGTTCAGAATAGACTGAAAATGAGTGGAAATTATGGTTATTGAGGTTAATAATACTATGGGATCAAAATGACCCCCAAATTCTATGATTTAAGCTGTTTTTGAGGGTTTTTTGAAAAAAACACCCGAATCCGACAAAAAATTTTCGGTAAGGTTTTGCCAAAACGCGTCCGAATCCAAAACACGGCCGCAGAACCGAACCCAAAACCAAAACACAAAACCCGAAAAATTTCAAGTGCACATCACTATACTATCCTACTGTAGGTCTTGTATCCTGTGCATATTATTGAATGCTTACTGTTGACATGATTATCATTTATGATAAAGGCACAACAAAGGAGAGCTGGATTAAATTTTTCCAGCACCCATTTGACTCTCCTTGGCAAGAACAAAACACAAATAATTATTGACATTAAGAAGAGTAGTCTCCCTTTTATCTTTTATTCCCAGCCATTTATGGGTCTATTTATCTAAACTCGCACACATGGGGATTTGCAATCACAAAATATTGAGGTATTTCCCAGTGGTTTTCTGGCAGGATTAGATTCCACTAATGTACTAAAGGCCAAACCGAAGGGAAACAGCAGGGAAGTCAGACTTTAGAGTACAACTGAACATTGGTTCACCATAAATGTTTCTAACATTATAAGTATAGAGCTCTGTATTTACTGTCGGCTTTAGAAACTGATGAAAAACTGCTGTCATAAACGCCCAAATATTTACCTAGGCACTGAGAGGTTTGATCATGATGTCTATAAAAAGCTACTCAATCAAGTGGAATACTGTGGCTGTAGACCAGTGGTAGCCAACTCTGGTCCTCAAGAGCTACCAACAGTTCACGTTTTCCAGCTCAACTAGCAGTGCACAGGTGCAGTCATTACTCACTGACACATTTTAAAAGCTAATTACTTAACTTGTGATTCTGTGAGGAGACCTGGAAAACGTTAACTGTTGGCAGCTCTCGAGGACCAGGGTTGGGTACCCTTGCTGTAGGCAATATGGTATTTCAAGGCTATGTTATGCTCACCACTTACATAAGATATACAGCAGTCTACCAGCTGGCTAGAAGTAGCAAGGTGGCAGCATCAGAAGAGCATCAGAAGCTTAATGAAGTACCGAGGAGCCTACTCAAGTCTAGCTTTTAAGGGGACAGTTGAACCTCAATTCGGGGTGTCTCATGGCAGGGTCACAAAGATGTTCCGCCATAACCGTACCAAATTAAACAAACCTGTTATAACTCTTGCTGGGTTAATATGGATGTTGGCAAAACTTGTAGTATCTGCAGCGATCAGGTAGTCGCCTCCTACAGGGAAGGGGGTAATCGCTGTGCAGTGGTACGAACACTTCTGCACAGCTCAGGACTTATTCAGCCGCTACGATGATCCTGGATGGAGCTGACGTCAGGAACCCTCCCTGGAAATAGCCAGGCATGCCTGCATTTTCCTGGACACTCCCTGTCAACGGTGAGTTGCCACCCACGAACACCTTCTTCCTGTCAATCTACTTGCGATCACCGCTGCGATCGCATTCTTCGTAGAATCCAACGCTGTCGAGTCGCCGGCCACTGACGTACCTGCGCATTGTGTCCTGCACACATGTGCTGTTCAGACCCAATCGCATGGCTGCAAAAAAAGGCAGCATGCGATCAGGTCTGAGTGACCCCCATGGAGTATAACATATTGGTGGCTTTCACCAGGGACTCCTGCAGATGGTTTGGCTTCGCTGTGACTGATAGGTGAATCGTGGTCCTCTCACTGGGTCACTAATGTATGGGGCTGGTGGACTCTGGAGGAGCCAAAGGCAGGCAGTTTAAATAAGTGCTGTGCGGCGTGTTCATTATTGGTAATCAGAAATGGGTCAGAACCAGGTATCAGGGGACGAGCAGAATGAGGTCAGGGGAAAGCCAAAGTTAAAACCAGGAAGTTACTAGAAGCAGTACCTATGAAGCAGGGAAGGATAATCATCAGATGGATAGGATCAGAACACAGGTAAGTACGCAAGGAGTTCAACAGGAACAGACTCAGGTACTGAGCCTAATGCTCTGACACTGAATAGTTCCCAGAGACTTCCTTATATAGGAAGGAGATTTTATTTTGGCAACATCATATTTGATGCGCCTAACCCTTAAATTTAACTGAGTGGAATGTACACCCTTATGGAAAGGCCTGCTGCTGCAGAGGGAAGGAGCCGGAGTCTGCAGTTGGGAAGAAATAGTGGAAGAGCCGTCTTGGTAGAACCAGTGCTGCCAGACCCAGTGTGCTCTGACATTATCCTCTCCTCTAGGCACTGAACATCCCACAAAAGGTTTATGGAGAAAACTTTTATGAAACTTGTGTATCAGTTGAGGGCACAGAAAATATACATGTGCCCGCTTTCACTCAATGATCACTCAAGAGACTTGCTTTTTTAAAAACATCAATATTTTACTTTCTAATGGACTTAATGAAGCCCTTGATTATTCATTTTTAGATTAGTACATTAGTATATCTATTGATGGGATATAGGGGGTAATTCCAAGTTGATCGCAGCAGGAATTTTGTTAGCAGTTGGGCAAAACCATGTGCACTGCAGGGGAGGCAGATTTAACATGTGCAGAGAGAGTTAGATTTGGGTGTGGTGTGTTCAATCTGCAATCTAATTTGCAGTGTAAAAATAAAGCAGCCAGTATTTACCCTGCACAGAAACAAAATAACCCACCCAAATCTAACTCTTTCTGCACATATCTGCCTCCCCTGCAGTGCACATGGTTTTGCCCAACTGCTAAAAAAAATTCCTGCTGCGATCAACTTGGAATTACCACCATAGTCTGTTTTCTTCTTTTTCTGTTCTTTATTGCTTTAGAAATTGTCTTTGGGACCAAGTTAAATCAGAATCAGAATCAGAATCAGCTTTATTGGCCAGGTGTACTCACGTACACTAGGAATTCTTTGTGGTACAATGCATCGCCAAGCAGCAACATGGAGGAAAAAAAATGTAGCATACATTACAAACATTACACATATGAGTTCATACTGCACATATGCAACTGTACAGTAGACATATTATACATTTAAGACTAAAAACTAAGGCTGCTTGGCAGAGCAGCACCGAGGCAGCCATCCGCGGCGCCAACTAGAACTCACATAATGCACATAATACAGAAGATTTAAGCATTACATCAAAAGATAAACCACACAGACAAAGACACAGAAAGAATAATGCATGATTGGTGTAGGCATTTTGAGTAATAACCTCCAGGGGTTGTGTATTCCACCATCACAAGGCACCACAATGTACTTACTGATGCAAGCAATTTTTAGCTGTGGGAGGGAAAACCCTGTATGTAATAGAAATATCGGTTCAATATTAAGATTAATATAAATAAGAATGTGTTCAATTATAAGAGACTTGCTTTTAATGGTAATAGATGTATTATTATTATTATTATTATTATTATTAGGTTATTATAGTACATGTATTTTTTGCTGTGCTATCTATATTCATTATTTTAATATGATATAGTGCTGCGTGTTTATGTGAACACATTTAGGGCCCTACTCACTGGCCGACCCGCCGCCGAGCTACCCGACGGCGGATACGGCCGTCGAGCGACCCGGCGGCGGGGGGGGCAGTGACGGGGGGAGTGAAGTTTCTTCACTCCCCCCGTCACGCGGCTGCATTGAAGTGCAGGCAAATATGGACGAGATCGTCCATATTGGCCTGCATGCACAGCCGACGGGAGACCAGCGATGAACGAGCGCGGGGCCGCGCATCGTTCATCGCAGGAGTCTCCACACTGAAAGATATGAACGAGTTCTCGTTCATTTATGAACGAGATCGTTCATATCTTTCAAAAAATCGGCCAGTGTGTAGGGCCCTTTTGAGATCTACTAATCATGCATAGGTGGGTTAATACCCACAGGTGATTCCAATTAGGGAAGCTGAAAAAGGCTGGGATCTGAACAGCCCTCCAGTCTTGAGAAAGTCCTGAGATTACACGGGACAAAACGTGTTGATGTGGCTGTTGGTACTGCTATCCTGCACGATTACACTGGTTTGTCATACCACTATTTCACTAATACGGCTGTTTACCGCTACTGCCAATTGTAAGACCATACACCAGTACCCTGCAAATAAGGCTATCCAGCGCCGTTTGGTACTTGGAGAGACTGTACTTTACTTGGCAGAATAGAGTCACCAACACCTGGTGAGACTGTGATTACTTGGAGAAACGCAATTCCGCCCGCCAGGACAGAGCTTCTGAAACTGTCATCAGTTTTGACAGTGATTGCAGTAACTATATCACCTATCTGTGTTACATAGAACTACTCCTGTTTTAACCTCAGTACTGGAACTACTCATTGCACTGGGACGCCAGTGATGGCTACACCGGAGATACATTTTCCAGTCAATCCCAGTACCATTGGGGAGACTCAAGATTGCCAATAGTAACCTATATTTGGCTAGTAGAAATATATACTTATGCACAGTATATTCATGCAGTTAGCTATATGTGAATTGTTACATTTTAAAGGTTGCACATTTCATGATTACAATTATATCAGATGATTGAATTTATGTAACCAATACCTGATATACTTTTTTGTGCATCATTATTTTAAAGAAGAGTTAAAGTAAAATATTAATGTTGTTTTTAAAAAAGCAAGTCTCTTGAGTGATCATTGTGTGAAAGCGGGAACATATATATTTTTTGTTTTTTGCATTTTGTATACCGAGCACAGTAATCCTCTGTGTGTATTTTTGTTTAAACTGTTACAGACTTTTGCAAAGCCTGGTTTACTGTACGTGCAGCTGGTAATACTACAAAACGATTGAGCATCAACAGCATATACTCGATCAATGCTCAAAACCAGTGTTTACTATATTTTAGATACTGTAGTAAACCGCTGATTGCCATCGGTTTGCAAATGACTGAACACCCCCCCCCCCCCCCCGCCCACACTGCTTAGTAACTGTCACAATCTGGGTAATTCATCACCATTTATTACCTTCCAAGTGTCTCCTGAGACTGGCCCAGCGCTCCAAGCCTGGATTCCACCTGCGCTGTCTGCGTGCAGCACGCTGTGTAACATGGCCTCAGTCTCTCACATGCTAAAGTTCAAACAGACTTTCCCTTCAGATTCAAACATGGGCACAGCCATGTTTGGATTCATCACATGTTGCTTTACAGCCTATCAGCTGCACTCTGGACTCTGCTTGATTACCCAGCAGCTGCACTCTGGACTCTGGATTACCCAGCCAGCTTCCCAGCTGGTATAAATATCCTGCATCAAGGCTGCCTAATCGTCAGTGCTTTGGTTGTCAAACCTTGTACACATGTCTCTCCTGTCTGTGGAATCTACAGTTCGAGTCTCCAGGTGTTCCAGCTCCTGTGTTCAACTCCTGTGATTCAGCTCCACTTAGAGACCCGCACCGGTTACCACCATGCGGTGCAGCCTGACTTCTGCAGTGTTTCAGCTCTGCTTCTCGGTTATCTGCTGTGATACCTACATCGGCTTTCAGCTTCCAGCGTTGGACTCTGCTCCACTTCCAGCTTCCAGCAGTGTTCTGGTATATTTCCACTCCCATTGTTTGCAGCTCTGCCTAGCTCCATCGGTGTTCCACCATCGATCTCCAGCTTCATCGGTGTTCCACCATCGATACTCATCGCCACTGGTACTCGCCATCAGACTCTAACATCATCGGTGAGTTCTGCTACACCTTCCCGTCTGGTCCGGTTCCATCTGGCATCCCCGGCAGTTCTCCTGTGTTCTTCTCAACCTCTGTGCATCTATCTCGACTCCAGCTCTCAGAGTATAACCTGCTGGTCAGTACCTGCTTGTTTCCCTCTACAGTGGTTAGTTGTGGCCCACGGACATTACATCTCCAGGTCTTGCAGTGACTTTATTACCAACTCATTCTATATTGCCACAGTATTTTTCTACCACTGTGCTAAATGAACTGTACTGTTGTTTTCAATGTACAATCTACCATTGAATTTCCTGAACTGCCTAGGTGTATCAGAACTGTGTGTTTAATAAACAGACTTTATTTTACCACGTTGTCTTCGTCACACCTTCGGGCTTCAGTGCCTAATCCTCTGCATGTCTAAGAACCCTATCCAACCATCCCAGTTCACTTACACTTCAGCCCCTACAACTGAGGCCTCCCCAGGTCAGCCTCAGCCCTCAGTTGTGACAGTAACTTAACTCCCTTGAGTCATAACAGAATATCTGTGACTACTACATGACAGTTTGTTTAGGAACAAATGGGAAAAGTACTTTCAAAACATGTCCATTTTCACTGTATAAAGTCAATTAAAATAATTTTTTCCAGTTTAAAGTAAAAAAAAACCTCTGTGTCAAAAAATACAATATAAAATTTGTTTAGATAAACTTAAGGTGCCCATAAACTAGACGATATTATGAGCGATTTGGCCATTTCCGAAGGATCTAAACTTCAAATCATTCGTAATAGTGCAGATCGTTCAGTGTCTGTGAACAATAACGATCAAGATGCGCGGTCCCGCTGGTCATTACTCAGAGCTTCTGATCTTCCCTGCTGCATGGAAGATCTGAAGCTATCATCAATGACAGCATGCTCCTGGATGTAACCACTACCAAATCTTCAGATATATCTTATGTGTATTGTACTATACCATTTGCCCAGGAATGACGAGGAGCTGCTGGGGGGGTTCAAGGAAAATCATTAACAAGAATGCATCGTTTACAGGTCGTCTAGTCTATAGGCACCGTAAGTTATAAAAGATAAGCTACTTCTGGTGAAATGGAAACATTAAAGATAAACCCATAGCAATGGTCTGGTTAGGAAATGGGGGGAAAAAATCTCTAAGAAAGGGAAAACCACGGTAAATGATAAATCTTTTTAATGAAGGTACTAATATTCCAGCCTTTCATTTCTGAAAGTGTTGAAAAGCAATAAGATAATGACCAAGGTAATACAGTGTGAAAAAAGGATAACACTTACCTCAGATCTAAACAGCCCATATCGTTAAGGCATTGTAATCGCCAAGGATTTTATCATTCAGTAACAAAGAATGTGCTACAGAAAAACAATGCGCTTGAGTTACTTTTGTCCAAGGCAGCTGGGCTTACCTCATAATCTTTTACATTTAGTTCCTTTAATATGACCTCAGTATTATAAATCCTAGGAATCAAAGAGAAAATTTGCTCCCAAGCTGGAAATTACTATACTAGATTTCAAAGCTTAAGACTTAATTCCAGATATTTTACATAATAATCTTTCAATCTAGCAAAACGTCAAAGCATCATAGAATAAACACTGTGTCCAACTGGCAGAGAAATAGACTGTTTTAGCCTCATGGAAATTGCATTTTGGTCCAGACTACAGGCATTTACTGTACAGGTACACAAGGGCCATAGTAAAAAAAAAAAAAATACAAATAAACACAGTGGCTCAGCCATAAAACACATTTTGTACAACTAATTACAATTTACATGTTACTTGCACTTTTGTAAATGAGGATGAAACTCTACAGCAGCTACAATTTTATTCCAAAACAGCAGATGTGAGAAAGACAGGAAAAGACCATAGAATGGAGAGCACTAAGGGGTCGATTTAGACCCTGTCATTGATGTGCAAGTATCGCTAGGAAGTGATTTCTGCACATCTGCATATGCACATATGCCGGTACATGCATGTGCAAGGTCCTAAACTACGTTCTCTTCAGAACACAGTTTAAGACCTGGAAGGTGGCGGGGACGGGGCATTGACGCCACATTTTGTGGGCATTGATGCTCCATATTAGGGGCACAGTCTGGACAACACAGGCATGTCCGGACCGTTTGCGGGGCGTGGTGCAGTGGCTTCATGACATCACACGCAGCCGCTGCGACCCTTAATATGGCAGGTAGCCATCTGCCTTTGCAGCTACTCTGCACAGACAAAAGGCTGCTCTAAACATGTGTAACAGGTAGGTATGGTGGAGTGTTGTTGTGAGTGCAGGTGTCGGTGGACGTACCTGGATTGTTCACTTGGAATCACTTTTTGGACTGGATCTCACTTCTGGAACACTAGGCATAGGGACGAGGAACACCAACCCTGGAGGATCAAACATATAAGTCACCACACATTAGGACGGCGACATAAAGATTTATTAATCAGGATCAAACTGGTCCCCTCTGTGAGAATAATTGATTAAAAGGCAAATAAATACACTTCCACAAATAAGACAAAGTGTGCACATGAGGATATAGGAAAAGGTTGCAAATGGTACAGCAATATCACAGTATACTAATAATCAAATCAGCAAACCATTTGCATATGCATTTACATACTGAGAATTAGTAATATTCTACTATGCCCGCTCGGGGCAGTAACCTTTGTTGTCATCACAAGCTGCTGGTAACTGAGTTGTATACCTAGTACCGGAACTAAACCATGGCAGCAAAAGAGTCAACTTACATGCTAAGATTCTGAACCCTTTTAATAGTAGCAGGTAATGCCGATAATTGAAAGTTAATAGCAGAATTAAGCACAGTTCGATACTGCAGGTTCACAGACAATAGCTATACAGTACCAAGTAAGCAGTTCAGTGAAGGGTGAAATATAGCATACTAATTCCTTACACCATTCAGAGAATAAAGGGGCATGCATAAGTTGAGAGACTTAATAAGAGATTCAGCAGGGTGCAAAGGAATTTAAAGCAGTTTCCAGTCAAAGTAGTAAGATTATAAGCACAGCTGGCAGTTGCAGGCTTTATTAGTAGCTGAGGCTCTGAATAGCTAGAGTATGTTCACAATACAGTTCAGCGTCACATGAAAGGTGCAGATAGATTGCAGGCAAGGTATAATAAAGCTGGCTGATACAAGCTGTGGAGTGTCTAAAATACACAAGGGGTCCGCTCTTTCCTGTCACCCTGTTCACTACGGCAGTTTTAGAGTTTCCTTTGCTACCTGGGACCTGCCTTTCCTTAGGTAAATTATATCCGAAAAAGGTCATGCTGCTTATTAAATGGACTCCCCGGTTGAAAGGTACAATATTTGATACTGTCCAGTACTCTTAATAGCTGTGTCTTCTAAGTAAAAGGAAGATCGTCTCTCTCTCTCTATCTCATCTGACCCTATTCAGCTGTGTATACGGAGCTGGGTGACTCTGGGTTTCTAAATGAAAGCATTAGCTGGAGTGTCTGTGCATCAGAGGTAGGTACTCAAAGGTAGGTGGCCTCATCCACTCTCCTCTATCATCTGAGACCTTTCCCGGCAACTTCTCTCAGTACTGCGGAGGCCGGTGTCACTGCAGCGGCTGGTGGCTCTCACAGTGGTCTCCTCAGCGGCAGCTTCACTCTCCAAGGCGTGTCTCCTCACAGCAGTCTCCTCAGCAGCGGCTCCACTCTCCACAGCGTGTCTCCTCACAGCAATCTCCTCAGCGACAGCTCCACTCTTCACAGCGTGTCTCCTCTCACACACACTGATGCGAACACCCGCTCTGCCACAGCCAATCAAAACTGTTGCAGTTTCTTTGGAGCATTCCAATTACAATCTGGTTAGCTTTCTCACAAAGGCCATTTCTCTGCGGGTGAAAGGCCGTAGTCCGCAGTTTCTTTAAAAGAACTTGTGCAAGTGGTTTTAGTATCTCCCAAGTATATGGGAAGCCATGGGGCCCCAAAATAGTAAGGCATCGTGATTGGTGCCGGCTGTGATGTTGCAGCTGGTGGTGACTGGCGGGGTGAAGCGGGTAGCCTCTGTCTGCCTGTGGTTGATGTGGGCATCTGAGGTTCCCCTGGTTCCGACATCCTGAATCCTGTTCGTGGATGCCAAGTTGTAACAGGTAGGTATGGTGTAGTGTTATTGTGAGTGCAATTGTCGGTGGACGTACCTGGATTCTTCACTCAGAATCACTTCTTGGACTGGGTCTCACTTCTGGAATCCTAGGCAGAGGGACGAGGAATCCCAACCCCGGAGGACCCGACATATAAGTCACCACACATTAGGACGGTGACATAAAGATTTATTAATCAGGATCAAACTGGTCACCTCTGTGAGAATAATTGATAAAAAGGCAAATGCACTTCCACAAATAAGACAAAGGTTGCGCATGAGGATATAGGAAAAGGTTGCAAACGGTACAGCAATATCACAGTATACTAATAATTAGAGATGAGCGGGTTCGGTTCCTTGGGATCCGAACCCCCCCGAACTTCACCCATTTTACATGGTTCCGAGGCAGCCTCAGATCTTCCCGCCTTGCTCGGTTAACCCAAATGAGGCCGAACGTCATCATCCCACTGTCGGATTCTCGCAAGATTCGTGTTCTATATAAAGAGCCGCGCGTCGCCGCCATTTTCACTCGTGCATTGGAGATTGAACGGAGAGGACGTGGCTGCGTTCTCTCCCTGAAAAGCTCCGTAATCTGTGCTCAGTGTGCTGCAAATATCTGTGCTCAGTGTGCTGCAAATATCTGTGCTCAGTGTGCTTAAAATATCTATGTTCTCTGCCTGAAAACGCTTCATATCTGTGCTCAGTGTGCTGCAAATATTTGTGCTCAGTGTGCTTTATTGTGGGGACTGGGGACCACCAGTATATAATTAATTATACTTATAGTAGTACAGTACAGTAGGCCATTGCTGTATCTTGCAGCTCTGTGTCACTGCAAGTATCCATTCCATATCTGTGCAGCATTTTTGTGAGCAGTATATAGTATTACAGTGCAGCATTTTGGTGACCCAACAGTATATAGTTGTGTACAGTAGGCCATTGCTGTATCTTGCAGCTCTGTGTCACTGCAAGTATCCATTCCATATCTGTCCAGCATGTTTGTGAGCAGTATATATTACAGTGCAGCATTTTGGTGACCCAACAGTATATAGTTGTGTACAGTAGGCCATTGCTGTATCTTGCAGCTATGTGTCACTGCAAGCATCCATTCCATGGTATCCGGTCGATGGATCGGCACCCGCTAGTTCGACAACGCTAACATCGACCACGCAACATCGACAACACCTACATCGACAGTGATCGAACATCGACAAATACAAGATCGACATATCAGCAACATCGACAACCACTATATCGACAAACCCCGATCATCGACAAGACGCATATTCGACAAACAGTAGATCGACACAACACATGATCGATCATGCACAACAGCGACACAACGTAAGATCGACAAACAAATCATCGTCAGGGACAAGTTCGACCAAAAACTCATCAACATGTAATTGTTCGACAAACAAATAGATCGACATACAGAAGATCGACAAACCATAGACCGACAAAACATAGACCGACAAAACTTAGATCGAAACTTAATTGGGTCGACAGGTAATAGCTCGACATATACAAGATCGACAAAACTTAGATCGAAAAAACTCTGACCGACAATACTTACATTGAAACTTAATAGGGTCGACATGTAATAGCTCGACATATATAAGATCGACAAAACTTAGATCTACACTACGACAGTTAATATATCGACATATAAATTAGAGATGAGCGGGTTCGGTTCCTCGGAATCCGAACCCCCCCGAACTTCAGCCTTTTTACACGGGTCCAAGGCAGACTCGGATCTTCCCGCCTTGCTCGGCTAACCCGAGCGCGCCCGAACGTCATCATCCCGCTGTCGGATTCTCGCGAGGCTCGTATTCTATCGCGAGACTCGGATTCTATATAAGGAGCCGCGCGTCGCCGCCATTTTCACACGTGCATTGAGATTGATAGGGAGAGGACGTGGCTGGCGTCCTCTCCGTTAGAATAGATAGAGACACTTGAGTTGATTACTTAGTAATTTTGGGGAGCATTAGGAGTACTCAGAGTGCAGAGTTTTGCTGATAGTTAGTTACTAGTGACTGACCACTTTATTATTTAATATAATCCGTTCTCT
The DNA here is from genome assembly GCF_028390025.1 of Pseudophryne corroboree. Classification (NCBI taxonomy): domain Eukaryota; kingdom Metazoa; phylum Chordata; class Amphibia; order Anura; family Myobatrachidae; genus Pseudophryne; species Pseudophryne corroboree. The sequence goes on from NC_086448.1 coordinate 575,881,449, forward strand.
GCCTGAAAAAAACGATACACAGTCACATACCATATCTGTGCTCAGCCTCAGTGTGCTGCATGATAATATCATCTATGTATATCTGACTGTGCTGAGTGCTCACTGCTCACACAGCTGAATTGTGGGGGAGACTGGGGTGCAGTTATAGCAGGAGTACAGTGCACACTTTTGCTGCCAGTGTGACTGACCAGTGACCACCAGTATATTGTCTGCCTGAAAAAGTTAAACACTCCTGTGGTGTTTTTTTTTTTTATTCTATAAACGCATTCTGCTGACAGTGTCCAGCAGGTCCGTCATTCATTATATTATATAAATATTTACCTGCAGTAGTGTTATATTTTTTTTTGTTCATCTCTATCATCTTTATCATCTCTATATTAGCAGACGCAGTACGGTAGTCCACGGCTGTGGCTACCTCTGTGTCGTCAGTGCTCGTCCATAATTGTATACCTACCTGTGGTGGGTTTTTTTTTTCTATCTTCTTCATACTAGTAGTTTAGGAGTCTGCTGACAGTGTCCAGCAGGTCCGTCATTATATTATATATATGTTATGCACACCAGTGCCTGCAGGAAAGTACTGGTGTCAGAACTGTTATGCACTCCAGTGTCTGCAGGAATGTACTGGTGTTTGAACTGTTATGCAAAACAGATGGACTCACAGACAAACTGGGGGATATGACATAATGTACACAGAAGGTGAAAGGGTAACAAAATACACACAAAGTGAACAGAGAAGCCCAGAGGCTAAGGAACTGGGTATCTCCCTTGTATTAGAACTGCTCAGATGGAAAAGCAAGATGTTGTGTTTTAATACGTAGAGAACCCGAAATGCTGTTGCTAAGGGCAACAGCAAAACCCTAAAGGGTTACCAACGGGTGTGGCAGTAAACTCCTTGGTCAGAGATGGAATGATAGACACAAGGAGAATCTCCACAATCCTAATTCTCACTTGCAGTGCACAGGTTTTAGCTTACTGCCACTAAACTGACCCCTGACACCTAGCACAGTGAGACAGGATTAGACAGGCAAGTCTTAGAATACAGCCGCAAACTTGCTAAGTTCACAGAGTAGTAACAGAACCCCAGCAAGCTAAACGACTGACTCCAGTCTTACTGCTAGGTCTGGATTGGCAGAGTGTAATACCAAATCCCCAGGCCTATTTGCAGTAAGCAACAAACAAATACAAAGCTACACAGTACTGGCTAACTTTCATGAACTGACTAACCAACAAAGATTCAGCAGCATCTGCTTACCCTGAAAAGAGGCCTTATAAAGCAGGTGCTGTCCACGCCCCACTCAGACCTCACAGACTGTGAGCACAAAAACCAGCACCGGATCCCCTGCCGTGCACAGAGCCTATAACCACTGCACAGCAAAAGACCCGAACCGGAGTATCAGCTGCGCTCAGGTTACTCCACTAGCACTTGTCTCCCGGTTGCCATGACGACATGGCAGCACAGGGCAGGAGACCCTAACAGTACCCCCCCTCTGACGAGGGGTCAAAGAACCCCTACCACCGGGTTTATCGGGGAACTGCGAGAAGAAAGAGCGTATCAGTCTGGGGGCATGAAGATCACAACTGCGCACCCACGACCGCTCCTCCGGGCCATACCCCTTCCAGTGCACCAAAAATGACAGCCGACCCCGAACCACCTTGGAGTCAAGAATCCTTTCAACAACAAACTCCCTCTAGCCACGTATCAGAAGAGGGGAAGGTCTTCCACTGGAAGAATGATTACTAATCGCCCGTTTTAAAAGGGAACAATGAAATGTTTTATTGATACCCAAAGAACGGGGCAGATCTAACTGAAATGCCACCGGATTGATAACCCTGGTGATCTTATAAGGGCCGATGAACCGGGGCCCTAACTTATGAGATGGCTGTCTCAACTTCAAATTCTTGGTAGACAACCAGACGAAGTCTCCTAATTTGAAGCTGCAGGGTCTTTTCCGCTTATCAAAAACCCTTTTGGTCACTAATGACACAGACACAAGGGCTTTCTTCACTTTCCGCCAAATACCTCTAAGGACCGAAACCACAGAGGAACCACCAGGCGTGGAGTCCAGGGGGTCAAAAGAATTGGCCTTAGGATGATGCCCATACACACAAAGGAAGGGAGAGATCCCTGTAGCAGAGTGAGCCGCGTTGTTATAGGCAAACTCCGCCATGGACAGATGAGCAACCCAGTCAGTCTGACACTTGGAGACATAACACCTGAGGAACTGCTCCAAGGACTGGTTCACCCTTTCAGTCTGCCCATTAGACTGCGGATGGTAGCCTGACGACAAGCTGACAGAAATCTGGAGATCGGAACAAAATGCCCTCCAGAATTTGGCCACAAACTGGGATCCGCGGTCAGAGACCACATCAAGTGGCAACCCGTGGAGGCGCACAACATGCAGCATAAATAATTCAGACAGGCGTCTGGCTGATGGCAGCCCAACCAGTGGAACGAAGTGCGCCATCTTCGAAAACCTGTCAACGACAACCCAGATGGCTGTCATCCCCGAGGATTTGGGCAAGTCCACCACAAAATCCATTGAAATGTGGGTCCATGGCTTAGATGGGATAGAGAGTGGATGTAATGGGCCAACAGGAACCCCTCTAGGAGTCTTATTTCGGGCACAGATGTCACATGCCCGAACCCACTGATCCACATCCTTAGCCACCGAGGGCCACCACACCGCCCTAGATAGCAACTCCCGAGTTCTGGCAATACCCGGGTGACCTGCCGACTTCTTGGCATGGAATTCCAGGAACACTCGCTGTCTTAACCTAGGAGGCACAAACAAAAGACCTACCGGAAGGTCTGGAGGAGCCTGCTCCTGTGCTCTAAGGACTAATGATAAGAGGTCCTGGGTAATGCCCACTTTAATACATGATGGGGAAACAATGGGCAACGGCTCCTCGGTGGTCTCCTGGATTGGAGCAAAACTCAGCGAGAGCGCATCAGCCTTGATGTTTTTTGACCCAGGGCGATATGTTATCAAAAAATTAAAGCGAGCAAAAAACAAAGCCCATCGTGCCTGCCTGGCATTGAGACGCTTCGCTGACTCTAAATATGCCAGATTCTTATGGTCAGTGAGAATTGAGACCACAAACTTAGCCCCCTCAAGCCAGTGTCTCCACTCCTCGAGTGCATCCTTAATAGCCAACAATTCCCGGTTACCCACATCATAATTCATCTCGGCAGGAGAAAATTTACGGGAAAAGTAAGCACAGGGATGAAGGCGATTATCAGACACTCCCATCTGAGAAAGCACTGCCCCAATACCCATCTCAGAGGCATCCACCTCCACCACAAAAGGACGCTCTGGATCTGGGTGTCGCAGCACCTTGGCCGAAACAAATGCCCTTTTGAGACGGGCAAAAGCCGCTTTAGCCTCACAAGACCAGTGAGCAACATCCGCCCCTTTCTTAGTGAGTGCCACCAAGGGCGCCACTATAGACGAAAATCCAGCGATAAATCGTCTATAAAAATTCGCAAAGCCCAGGAAACGCTGAAGCGCCTTCAAACTAGTGGGCTGCACCCAATCCAGGACTGCCTGTACCTTGGAACCCTCCATTTGGAAACCTTCTGGGGAGATAATATATCCTAGAAATGCGATTTGCTGAACTTCAAATTCGCACTTCTCCAGCTTCGCCCCAAGCCGGTGGTCTCTGAGTTTCTGGAGGACTAAGCGTACATGCTTCCGATGTTCCTCCAGGGAATGGGAGAAGATTAGGATGTCATCTAAGTATACAACTAAGAATCTATCCAAATATTCCCTGAGCACATCATTCATGAAATCCTGGAAGACTGCCGGGGCATTACAGAGCCCAAAAGGCATCACCAAATATTCATAATGCCCTGAGTGGGTATTAAAGGCAGTCTTCCATTCATCCCCCTCTCTTATTCGGATTAGATTGTACGCACCGCGTAGGTCAATCTTAGAAAAATGGTGGCAGTACGAAGCTGGTCAAACAAGACCGAAATGAGAGGCAGTGGGTATGAGTTTTTAATCGTGATACGGTTCAATTCCCTGAAGTCGATGCAGGGTCGCAACGAACCGTCCTTTTTACCCACGAAGAAGAACCCCGACCCAACTGGAGACTGTGAAGGTCTGATAAATCCCTTAGCCAAGTTCTCCTGAATGTACTCTGCCATAGCCTGAGTCTCAGGACGTGACAGGGAGTACAACCTGCTCTTGGGAAGCTTAGCATTTGGCAACAAATCAATGGCACAGTCATAGGGGCGATGGGGAGGTAGTACCTCTGCAACTTTTTTGGAGAACACGTCCGCAAAATCTGCATAACACCCTGGCAATCCTGGCAAACTTAGCTGCGAGAGCCTGACTGGAAGGCTCAAGCAACTCCTGAAACAATCAGTACCCCAACTAAGAATCTCCCCAGAGACCCAGTCAAATTGAGGATTGTGGGCCCTTAACCAGGGTAACCCCAACACCAATGGGGCAAAAGTACAGACAGTCACATAAAAGGACAATTTTTCAGAGTGTGTGGCTCCAATAAACAAAGAAATCTGGCTAGTGCAAGAGGTAATTTTACCTTGGGATAATGGTTCCCCGTTTAACCCACAAATCTCAATTTCCGATGCCAAGGGTACTAAGGAAACAGAGTGTTTCAGGGCGAATTGGCGGTCCATAAAAACCCCGTCGGCCCCACTGTCCACAAAGGCCTCAGTCTTGACAGTTTGACCGAGGATCTTCAAGGTCACCGGAATGATAAAAGTCTTCTTGGGAAATTCTGACTTCTGGCCTGACAGGATATTTCCCATCACCCTCAGGCCCTGAAGTTTTCCGGCTTTTCTGGGCATGATACTACCACATGACCTTTATTCCCACAGTACAAACACAACCCCTGCTGTCTCCTCCGCGTCTTCTCACGCGAGGAGAGGCGGGTAGCCCCAATCTGCATAGGCTACTCAGAAAATTCCTCAGAGTCTGAGGTTCCCTTGGGAAGTAAGGAAATCTCAGTCTCCCTTTCAAGCCTACGCTCTCTCAGCCGTCTATCCACCCGGATGGATAACTGCATGAGCTGATCCAAGCTATCAGGCAAGGGATATTGTACCAGTTGGTCCTTTATCTGGTTAGAAAGACCTCTTCGGTACTGGTGTCTCAGGGCTGGGTCATTCCACTGGGTATCATGGGCCAACCTCCGAAACTCCGTACAGTAAACCTCAACTGGCCTTCGCCCTTGCTTAAGGATCGAAATCTGAGCCTCGGCTGAGGCCGTCTTGTCAGGGTCATCATACAACATGCCCAGTGCCGTAAAAAAAGCATCAACACTTTTAAGCGACGGACAGTCAGGCTGCAACCCATATGCCCAGACCTGTGGGTCTCCTTGTAGCAAGGAAATCACTATGCCCACCCGCTGAATCTCCGACCCAGAAGACTGAGGCCTAAGCCGGAAGTATAGCTTGCAGCTCTCCTTGAAACAAAAGAACTGCGAGCGATCTCCAGAAAAACGATCCGGGAGATTTACTTTCGGCTCCTTAACCCCTGCAGGTGCTGCTGCTGCGGGAGCTCCGCCAGCAGCCTGGGAGGTGTGCATTTTAATGGACAAATCATTAAATTGTCGAGTCAGGACCTGCACCTGATCGACCACCTGTTGCAACGTATTTTGAGGGGTATGCTCCATATTCCCACAAAATTTCAACAGGAGTATTAGGCTGCTGAATATGTTATGCACACCAGTGCCTGCAGGAAAGTACTGGTGTCAGAACTGTTATGCACTCCAGTGTCTGCAGGAATGTACTGGTGTTTGAACTGTTATGCAAAACAGATGGACTCACAGACAAACTGGGGGATATGACATAATGTACACAGAAGGTGAAAGGGTAACAAAATACACACAAAGTGAACAGAGAAGCCCAGAGGCTAAGGAACTGGGTATCTCCCTTGTATTAGAACTGCTCAGATGGAAAAGCAAGATGTTGTGTTTTAATACGTAGAGAACCCGAAATGCTGTTGCTAAGGGCAACAGCAAAACCCTAAAGGGTTACCAACGGGTGTGGCAGTAAACTCCTTGGTCAGAGATGGAATGATAGACACAAGGAGAATCTCCACAATCCTAATTCTCACTTGCAGTGCACAGGTTTTAGCTTACTGCCACTAAACTGACCCCTGACACCTAGCACAGTGAGACAGGATTAGACAGGCAAGTCTTAGAATACAGCCGCAAACTTGCTAAGTTCACAGAGTAGTAACAGAACCCCAGCAAGCTAAACGACTGACTCCAGTCTTACTGCTAGGTCTGGATTGGCAGAGTGTAATACCAAATCCCCAGGCCTATTTGCAGTAAGCAACAAACAAATACAAAGCTACACAGTACTGGCTAACTTTCATGAACTGACTAACCAACAAAGATTCAGCAGCATCTGCTTACCCTGAAAAGAGGCCTTATAAAGCAGGTGCTGTCCACGCCCCACTCAGACCTCACAGACTGTGAGCACAAAAACCAGCACCGGATCCCCTGCCGTGCACAGAGCCTATAACCACTGCACAGCAAAAGACCCGAACCGGAGTATCAGCTGCGCTCAGGTTACTCCACTAGCACTTGTCTCCCGGTTGCCATGACGACGTGGCAGCACAGGGCAGGAGACCCTAACAATATACCTGCAGTAGTGATATATATATATTTTTTATATCATTATCATCTCTATATTAGCAGACGCAGTACGGTAGTCCACGGCTGTGGCTACCTCTGTGTCGTCAGTGCTCGTCCATAATTGTATACCTACCTGTGGTGGGGTTTTTTTTTTCTATCTTCTTCATACTAGTAGTTTAGGAGTCTGCTGACAGTGTCCAGCAGGTCCGTCATTATATTATATATACCTGCAGTAGTGATATATATATATTTTTTATATCATTATCATCTCTATATTAGCAGACGCAGTACGGTAGTCCACGGCTGTGGCTACCTCTGTGTCGTCAGTGCTCGTCCATAATTGTATACCTACCTGTGGTGGGGTTTTTTTTTCTATCTTCTTCATACTAGTAGTTTAGGAGTCTGCTGACAGTGTCCAGCAGGTCCGTCATTATATTATATATACCTGCAGTAGTGATATATATATATTTTTTATATCATTATCATCTCTATACTAGCAGACGCAGTACGGTAGTCCACGGCTGTGGCTACCTCTGTGTCGTCAGTGCTCGTCCATAATTGTATACCTACCTGTGGTGGGTTTTTTTTTTCTATCTTCTTCATACTAGTAGTTTAGGAGTCTGCTGACAGTGTCCAGCAGGTCCGTCATTATATTATATATACCTGCAGTAGTGATATATATATATTTTTTATATCATTATCATCTCTATACTAGCAGACGCAGTACGGTAGTCCACGGCTGTGGCTACCTCTGTGTCGTCAGTGCTCGTCCATAATTGTATACCTACCTTTGGTGGGTTTTTTTTTTCTATCTTCTTCATACTAGTAGTTTAGGAGTCTGCTGACAGTGTCCAGCAGGTCCGTCATTATATTATATATACCTGCAGTAGTGATATATATATATTTTTTATATCATTATCATCTCTATACTAGCAGACGCAGTACGGTAGTCCACGGCTGTGGCTACCTCTGTGTCGTCAGTGCTCGTCCATAATTGTATACCTACCTGTGGTGGGGTTTTTTTTTCTATCTTCTTCATACTAGTAGTTTAGGAGTCTGCTGACAGTGTCCAGCAGGTCCGTCATTATATTATATATACCTGCAGTAGTGATATATATATATTTTTTATATCATTATCATCTCTATACTAGCAGACGCAGTACAGTAGTCCACGGCTGTGGCTACCTCTGTGTCGTCAGTGCTCGTCCATAATTGTATACCTACCTGTGGTGGGTTTTTTTTTTCTATCTTCTTCATACTAGTAGTTTAGGAGTCTGCTGACAGTGTCCAGCAGGTCCGTCATTATATTATATATACCTGCAGTAGTGATATATATATATTTTTTATATCATTATCATCTCTATACTAGCAGACGCAGTACGGTAGTCCACGGCTGTGGCTACCTCTGTGTCGTCAGTGCTCGTCCATAATTGTATACCTACCTGTGGTGGGGTTTTTTTTTTCTATCTTCTTCATACTAGTAGTTTAGGAGTCTGCTGACAGTGTCCAGCAGGTCCGTCATTATATTATATATACCTGCAGTAGTGATATATATATATATTTTTTATATCATTATCATCTCTATACTAGCAGACGCAGTACGGTAGTCCACGGCTGTAGCTACCTCTGTGTCGTCAGTCACTCGTCATCCATAAGTATACTAGTATCCATCCATCTCCATTGTTTACCTGAGGTGCCTTTTAGTTGTGCCTATTAAAATATGGAGAACAAAAATGTTGAGGTTCCAAAAATAGGGAAAAATCAAGATCCACTTCCACCTCGTGCTGAAGCTGCTGCCACTAGTCATGGCCGAGACGATGAAATTCCATCAACGTCGTCTGCCAAGGCCGATGCCCAATGTCATAGTACAGAGCATGTAAAATCCAAAACACAAAATATCAGTAAAAAAAGGACTCAAAAATCTAAAATAAAATCGTCGGAGGAGAAGCGTAAACTTGCCAATATGCCATTTACCACACGGAGTGGCAAGGAACGGCTGAGGCCCTGGCCTATGTTCATGGCTAGTGGTTCAGCTTCACATGAGGATGGAAGCACTCAGCCTCTCGCTAGAAAAATGAAAAGACTTAAGCTGGCAAAAGCACAGCAAAGAACTGTGCGTTCTTCGAAATCACAAATCCACAAGGAGAGTCCAATTGTGTCGGTTGCGATGCCTGACCTTCCCAACACTGGACGTGAAGAGCATGCGCCTTCCACCATTTGCACGCCCCCTGCAAGTGCTGGAAGGAGCACCCGCAGTCCAGTTCCTGATAGTCAGACTGAAGATGTCAGTGTTGAAGTACACCAGGATGAGGAGGCTATGGGTGTTGCTGGCGCTGGGGAGGAAATTGACAAGGAGGATTCTGATGGTGAGGTGGTTTGTTTAAGTCAGGCACCCGGGGAGACACCTGTTGTCCGTGGGAGGAGTATGGCCATTGACATGCCTGGTGAAAATACCAAAAAAATCAGCTCTTCGGTGTGGAAGTATTTCAACAGAAATGCGGACAACAGGTGTCAAGCCGTGTGTTGCCTTTGTCAAGCTGTAATAAGTAGGGGTAAGGACGTTAACCACCTCGGAACATCCTCCCTTATACGTCACCTGCAGCGCATTCATCATAAGTCAGTGACAAGTTCAAAAACTTTGGGCGACAGCGGAAGCAGTCCACTGACCAGTAAATCCCTTCCTCTTGTAACCAAGCTCACGCAAACCACCCCACCAACTCCCTCAGTGTCAATTTCCTCCTTCCCCAGGAATGCCAATAGTCCTGCAGGCCATGTCACTGGCAATTCTGACGAGTCCTCTCCTGCCTGGGATTCCTCCGATGCATCCTTGAGTGTAACGCCTACTGCTGCTGGCGCTGCTGTTGTTGCTGCTGGGAGTCGATGGTCATCCCAGAGGGGAAGTCGTAAGACCACTTTTACTACTTCCACCAAGCAATTGACTGTCCAACAGTCCTTTGCGAGGAAGATGAAATATCACAGCAGTCATCCTGCTGCAAAGCGGATAACTGAGGCCTTGGCATCCTGGGCGGTGAGAACCGTGGTTCCGGTATCCATCATTACTGCAGAGCCAACTATAGACTTGTTTGAGGTACTGTGTCCCCGGTACCAAATACCATCTAGGTTCCATTTCTCTAGGCAGGCGATACCGAAAATGTACACAGACCTCAGAAAAAGAGTCACCAGTGTCCTAAAAAATGCAGTTGTACCCAATGTCCACTTAACCACGGACATGTGGACAAGTGGAGCAGGGCAGACTCAGGACTATATGACTGTGACAGCCCACTGGGTAGATGTATTGACTCCCGCCGCAAGAACAGCAGCGGCGGCACCAGTAGCAGCATCTCGCAAACGCCAACTCTTTCCTAGGCAGGCTACGCTTTGTATCACCGCTTTCCAGAATACGCACACAGCTAAAAACCTCTTACGGCAACAGAGGAAGATCATCGCGGAATGGCTTACCCCAATTGGACTCTCCTGTGGATTTGTGGCATCGGACAACGCCAGCAATATTGTGTGTGCATTAAATATGGGCAAATTCCAGCACGTCCCATGTTTTGCACATACCTTGAATTTGGTGGTGCAGAATTATTTAAAAAACGAGAGGGGCGTGCAAGAGATGCTGTCGGTGGCCAGAAGAATTGCGGGACACTTTCGGCGTACAGGCACCACGTACAGAAGACTGGAGCAACACCAAAAACGCCTGAACCTGCCCTGCCATCATCTGAAGCAAGAAGTGGTAACGAGGTGGAATTCAACCCTCTATATGCTTCAGAGGTTGGAGGAGCAGCAAAAGGCCATTCAAGCCTATACAACTGACCACGATATAGGAGGTGGAATGCACCTGTCTCAAGCGCAGTGGAGAATGATTTCAACGTTGTGCAAGGTTCTGCAACCTTTTGAACTTGCCACACGTGAAGTCAGTTCAGACACTGCCAGCCTGAGTCAGGTCATTCCCCTCATCAGGCTTTTGCAGAAGAAGCTGGAGGCATTGAAGGAGGAGCTAAAAGGGAGCGATTCCGCTAGGCATGTGGGACTTGTGGATGGAGCCCTTAATTCGCTTAACAAGGATTCACGGGTGGTCAATCTGTTGAAATCAGAGCACTACATTTTGGCCACCGTGCTCGATCCTAGATTTAAAACCTACGTTGTATCTCTCTTTCCGGCAGACACAAGACTGCTGGTGAGAAAATTGTCAAGTCAAGCGGAACGCGACCTGTCAACATCTCCTCCTTCACATTCTCCCGCAACTGGGGGTGCGAGGAAAAGGCTCAGAATTCCGAGCCCACCCGCTGGCGGTGATGCAGGGCAGTCTGGAGCGACTGCTGATGCTGACAACTGGTCCGGACTGAAGGACCTGACAACAAATACGGACATTTCGTCTACTGGCACTGCATATGATTCTCTCTCCATTGAAAGAATGGTGGAGGATTATATGAGTGACCGCATCCAAGTAGGCACGTCAGACAGTCCGTACGTATACTGGCAGGAAAAAGAGGCAATTTGGAGGCCCTTGCACAAACTGGCTTTATTCTACCTAAGTTGCCCTCCCACAAGTGTGTACTCCGAAAGAGTGTTTAGTGCCGCCGCTCACCTTGTCAGCAATCGATGTACGAGGTTACTTCCAGAAAATGTGGAGAAGATGATGTTCATTAAAATGAATTATAATCAATTCCTCCATGGAGACATTCACCAGCAGCAATTGCCTCCACAAAGTACACAGGGAGCTGTGATGGTGGATTCCAGTGGGGACGAATTGATAATCTGTGAGGAGGGGGATGTACACGGTGATGAATCGGAGGATGATGATGAGGTGGACATCTTGCCTCTGTAGAGCCAGTTTGTGCAAGGAGAGATTAATTGCTTCTTTTTTGGTGGGGGTCCAAACCAACCCGTCATTTCAGTCACAGTCGTGTGGCAGACCCTGTCACTGAAATGATGGGTTGGTTAAAGTGTGCATGTCCTGTTTATACAACATAAGGGTGGGTGGGAGGGCCCAAGGACAATTCCATCTTGCACCTCTTTTTTCTTTCATTTTTCTTTGCGTCATGTGCTGTTTGGGGAGTGTTTTTTGGAAGGGCCATCCTGCGTGACACTGCAGTGCCACTCCTAGATGGGCCAGGTGTTTGTGTCGGCCACTAGGGTCACTTATCTTAGTCACACAGCTACCTCATTGCGCCCCTTTTTTTTCTTCTTTGCGTCATGTGCTGTTTGGGGAGTATTTTTTGGATGGGCCATCCGGCCTGACACTGCAGTGCCACTCCTAGATGGGCCAGGTGTTTGTGTCGGCCACTAGGGTCGCTTAGCTTACTCACACAGCTACCTCATTGCGCCTCTTTTTTTCTTTGCATCATGTGCTGTTTGGGGAGTGTTTTTTGGAAGGGCCATCCTGCGTGACACTGCAGTGCCACTCCTAGATGGGCCAGGTGTTTGTGTCGGCCACTAGGGTCGCTGAGCTTAGTCACACAGCTACCTCATTGCGCCTCCTTTGTTCTTTGCGTCATGTGCTGTTTGGGGAGTATTTTTTGGAAGGGCCATCCTGCGTGACACTGCAGTGCCACTCCTAGATGGGCCAGGTGTTTGTGTCGGCCACTTGGGTCGCTGAGCTTAGTCATCCAGCGACCTCGGTGCAAATTTTAGGACTAAAAATAATATTGTGAGGTGTGAGGTGTTCAGAATAGACTGAAAATGAGTGGAAATTATGGTTATTGAGGTAAATAATACTTTGGGATCAAAATGACCCCCAAATTCTATGATTTAAGCTGTTTTTTAGGGTTTTTTGAAAAAAACACCCGAATCCAAAACACACCCGAATCCGACAAAAAAAATTCGGTGAGGTTTTGCCAAAACGCGTTCGAACCCAAAACACGGCCACGGAACCGAACCCAAAACCAAAACACAAAACCCGAAAAATTTCCGGTGCCCATCTCTAATATAAATAGGCCAAGTATAGAAAAACACTCTACAGCGCTACCCCTGCTTCCATTCGTGGAACTACAGCTACCAGCCAGCCCTTACATCCAGCACCTACACAATACCCTGACCTGCTGCACATCTGCAACGCTGCCCCCCTCCCCCCCACCTGCTATAAACCCCGATACCGGTTTAGCCATCCCCCCTAGTCACCCCGCTGCCCGTCTACATTTACATGCCTAGCTATACACCCCGCTGCCTTACGCTCTCCATGTTTCCCCGTGGCACTACAAGTAACACATTGACCTGGCACTGCTCCCCGCTCTGGTAGCACAGTAACATCCTTCATGAAAGACCCCACCCATGTCTGCCAGCACACCCGGGGCACCCTGCTGCACATCTGCAACGCCGGCACCTTCACCACTCCCCCCGCTATTCTCCACGTGACGATACCCGTGCAAACTTAGAAGCCGCCACCATCCCCCCTAGTCACCCCGCTGCCCGTCTACATTTACACGCCTAGCTATTAGAGATGAGCGGGTTCGGTTCCTCGGAAACCGAACCCCCCCGAACTTCACCCATTTTACACGGGTTTGAGGCATACTCGGATTCTCCCGTATGGCTCGGTTAACCCGAGCGCGCCCGAACGTCATCATCCCGCTGTCGGATTCTCGCGAGATTCGGATTCTATATAAGGAGCCGTGCGTCGCCGCCATTTTTCACTCGTGCATTGGAAATGATAGTGAGAGGACGTGGCTGACGTCCTCTCACTTTGTTTCAGGGGGCTGCATATCTAGCTATACACCCCGCTGCCTTACGCACTCCATGTTTCCCCCATGGCCCTACAAGTAACACAACGCCCTGGCACTGCTTCCCGCTCTGGTAGCACAGTAACACCCTTCATGAAAGACCCCACCCATGTCTGCCAGCACACCCGGGCACCCTGCTGCACATCTGCAAAGCTGCCACCCCCCACCCCCTCGCTATTCCCCACGATACCCGTGCAAGCTTAGACGCTGACGCCATCCCCCCTAGTCACCCCGCTGCCCGTCTACATTTACACGCCTAGCTATACACCCCGCTGTTTACCCATGGCACTACAAGTAACACAATGCCCTGGCACTGCTCCCCGCTCTGGTAGCACAGTAACACCCTTCATGAAAGACCCCACCCATGTCTGCCAGCACACCCGGGCAACGCCCTGGCACTGCTCCCCGCTCTGGTAGCACAGTAACACCCTTCATGAAAGACCCCACCCATGTCTGCCAGCACACCCAGGCACCCTGCTGCACATCTGCAATGCTGACACCCCCCCCCCACTATTCCCCACGATACCCGTGCAAACTTAGACGCCGCTGCCATCCCCCCTAGTCACCCCGCTGCCCGTCTACATTTACACGCCTAGCTATTAGAGATGAGCGGGTTCGGTTCCTCGGAATCCGAACCCGCCCGAACTTCAGGTTTTTTTACACGGGTCCGAGCGACTCGGATCTTCCTGCCTTGCTCGGTTAACCCGAGCGCACCCGAACGTCATCATCCCGCTGTCGGATTCTCGCGAGGCTCGGATTCTATCGCGAGACTCGGATTCTATATAAGGAGCCGCGCGTCGCCGCCATTTTCACATGTGCATTGAGATTGATAGGGAGAGGACGTGGCTGGCGTCCTCTCCGTTTATAGAGAAGAGAGTGAGACTAGAGTAGAGAGAGACACAGTATTTACTTTAGTAATTTTGGGGAGCATTAGGAGGAGTACTACTACTTGATGAAGTGATAGTGTGACTGTATATCTGACTTGTGGGGGAGACAGTGGGGAGCAGTTAGAGTCTGAGAGCAGGAGTACATATTTTAACGTACAGTGCACACTTTTGCTGCCAGAGTGCCACACTGCCATTGTGACCACACTGACCACCAGTATATATTGTGATTGTCTGCTTAGGAGTACTACTTGCAAGTTGCTGATAGTGTGACCAGTGACCTGACCACCAGTTTAATTAATCACCACCAGTTTAATATATATATATATATATATATATATATATATATAATTGTATATATATATAATTGTATATAATATATATATAATTGTATACCACCTACCCGTGTTTTTTTTTTTTTTCTTTCTTCTTGATACATACTACTATAGTAGCTTACTGTAGCAGTCTGCGGTGCTGCTGAGCTGACAGTGTCCAGCAGGTCCGTCATCAGTCATTACATAATAAATATATATACCTGTCCGGCTGCAGTACTAGTGATATTATATATATATATATATTAATTTCATCTCATTATCATCCAGTCTATATTAGCAGCAGACACAGTACGGTAGTCCACGGCTGTAGCTACCTCTGTGTCGGCAGTCGCTCGTCCATCCATAATTGTATACCACCTACCCGTGTTTTTTTTTTTTTTCTTTCTTCTTGATACATACTACTATAGTAGCTTACTGTAGCAGTCTGCGGTGCTGCTGAGCTGACAGTGTCCAGCAGGTCCGTCATCAGTCATTACATAATAAATATATATACCTGTCCGGCTGCAGTACTAGTGATATTATATATATATATATTAATTTCATCTCATTATCATCCAGTCTATATTAGCAGCAGACACAGTACGGTAGTCCACGGCTGTAGCTACCTCTGTGTCGGCAGTCGCTCGTCCATCCATAATTGTATACCACCTACCCGTGTTTTTTTTTTTTCTTTCTTCTTGATACATACTACTATAGTAGCTTACTGTAGCAGTCTGCGGTGCTGCTGAGCTGACAGTGTCCAGCAGGTCCGTCATCAGTCATTACATAAAAAAATATATACCTGTCCGGCTGCAGTACTAGTGATATTATATATATATATATTAATTTCATCTCATTATCATCCAGTCTATATTAGCAGCAGACACAGTACGGTAGTCCACGGCTGTAGCTACCTCTGTGTCGGCAGTCGCTCGTCCATCCATAATTGTATACCACCTACCCGTGTTTTTTTTTTTTTTCTTTCTTCTTGATACATACTACTATAGTAGCATACTGTAGCAGTCTGCGGTGCTGCTGAGCTGACAGTGTCCAGCAGGTCCGTCATCAGTCATTACATAATAAATATATATACCTGTCCGGCTGCAGTACTAGTGATATTATATATATATATATATATTAATTTCATCTCATTATCATCCAGTCTATATTAGCAGCAGACACAGTACGGTAGTCCACGGCTGTAGCTACCTCTGTGTCGGCAGTCGCTCGTCCATCCATAATTGTATACCACCTACCCGTGTTTTTTTTTCTTTCTTTCTTCTTGATACATACTACTATAGTAGCTTACTGTAGCAGTCTGCAGTGCTGCTGAGCTGACAGTGTCCAGCAGGTCCGTCATCAGTCATTACATAATAAATATATATACCTGTCCGGCTGCAGTACTAGTGATATTATATATATATATATATTAATTTCATCTCATTATCATCCAGTCTATATTAGCAGCAGACACAGTACGGTAGTCCACGGCTGTAGCTACCTCTGTGTCGGCAGTCGCTCGTCCATCCATAATTGTATACCACCTACCCGTGTTTTTTTTTTTTCTTTCTTCTTGATACATACTACTATAGTAGCTTACTGTAGCAGTCTGCGGTGCTGCTGAGCTGACAGTGTCCAGCAGGTCCGTCATCAGTCATTACATAATAAATATATATACCTGTCCGGCTGCAGTACTAGTGATATTATATATATATATATTAATTTCATCTCATTATCATCCAGTCTATATTAGCAGCAGACACAGTACGGTAGTCCACGGCTGTAGCTACCTCTGTGTGGCAGTCGCTCGTCCATCCATAATTGTATACCATCTACCCGTGGTTTTTTTTTTCTTTCTTCTTGATACATACTACTATAGTAGCATACTGTAGCAGTCTGCGGTGCTGCTGAGCTGACAGTGTCCAGCAGGTCCGTCATCAGTCATTACATAATAAATATATATACCTGTCCGGCTGCAGTACTAGTGATATTATATATATATATATATATATTAATTTCATCTCATTATCATCCAGACTATATTAGCAGCAGACACAGTACGGTAGTCCACGGCTGTAGCTACCTCTGTGTCGGCAGTCGCTCGTCCATCCATAATTGTATACCACCTACCCGTGTTTTTTTTTTTTTTTTTCTTCTTGATACATACTACTATAGTAGCTTACTGTAGCAGTCTGCGGTGCTGCTGAGCTGACAGTGTCCAGCAGGTCCGTCATCAGTCATTACATAATAAATATATATACCTGTCCGGCTGCAGTACTAGTGATATTATATATATATATATATATATATTAATTTCATCTCATTATCATCCAGTCTATATTAGCAGCAGACACAGTACGGTAGTCCACGGCTGTAGCTACCTCTGTGTCGGCAGTCGCTCGTCCATCCATAATTGTATACCACCTACCCGTGTTTTTTTTCTTTTCTTTCTTCTTGATACATACTACTATAGTAGCTTACTGTAGCAGTCTGCGGTGCTGCTGAGCTGACAGTGTCCAGCAGGTCCGTCATCAGTCATTACATAATAAATATATATACCTGTCCGGCTGCAATACTAGTGATATTATATATATATATATATATATTAATTTCATCTCATTATCATCCAGTCTATATTAGCAGCAGACACAGTACGGTAGTCCACGGCTGTAGCTACCTCTGTGTCGGCAGTCGCTCGTCCATCCATAATTGTATACCACCTACCCGTGTTTTTTTTTTCTTTCTTCTTGATACATACTACTATAGTAGCTTACTGTAGCAGTCTGCGGTGCTGCTGAGCTGACAGTGTCCAGCAGGTCCGTCATCAGTCATTACATAATAAATATATATACCTGTCCGGCTGCAGTACTAGTGATATTATATATATATATATTAATTTCATCTCATTATCATCCAGTCTATATTAGCAGCAGACACAGTACGGTAGTCCACGGCTGTAGCTACCTCTGTGTCGGCAGTCGCTCATCCATCCATAATTGTATACCACCTACCCGTGTTTTTTTTTTTTTTTTTCTTCTTGTTACATACTACTATAGTAGCTTACTGTAGCAGTCTGCGGTGCTGCTGAGCTGACAGTGTCCAGCAGGTCCGTCATCAGTCATTACATAATAAATATATATACCTGTCCGGCTGCAGTACTAGTGATATTATATATATATATATTAATTTCATCTCATTATCATCCAGTCTATATTAGCAGCAGACACAGTACGGTAGTCCACGGCTGTAGCTACCTCTGTGTCGGCAGTCGCTCGTCCATCCATAATTGTATACCACCTACCCGTGTTTTTTTTTTTTTTTCTTCTTGATACATACTACTATAGTAGCTTACTGTAGCAGTCTGCGGTGCTGCTGAGCTGACAGTGTCCAGCAGGTCCGTCATCAGTCATTACATAATAAATATATATACCTGTCCGGCTGCAGTACTAGTGATATTATATATATATATATATATTAATTTCATCTCATTATCATCCAGTCTATATTAGCAGCAGACACAGTACGGTAGTCCACGGCTGTAGCTACCTCTGTGTCGGCAGTCGCTCGTCCATCCATAATTGTATACCACCTACCCGTGTTTTTTTTTTTTTCTTTCTTCTTGATACATACTACTATAGTAGCTTACTGTAGCAGTCTGCGGTGCTGCTGAGCTGACAGTGTCCAGCAGGTCCGTCATCAGTCATTACATAATAAATATATATACCTGTCCGGCTGCAGTACTAGTGATATTATATATATATATATTAATTTCATCTCATTATCATCCAGTCTATATTAGCAGCAGACACAGTACGGTAGTCCACGGCTGTAGCTACCTCTGTGTCGGCAGTCGCTCGTCCATCCATAATTGTATACCACCTACCCGTGTTTTTTTTCTTTTCTTTCTTCTTGATACATACTACTATAGTAGCTTACTGTAGCAGTCTGCAGTGCTGCTGAGCTGACAGTGTCCAGCAGGTCCGTCATCAGTCATTACATAATAAATATATATACCTGTCCGGCTGCAGTACTAGTGATATTATATATATATATATTAATTTCATCTCATTATCATCCAGTCTATATTAGCAGCAGACACAGTACGGTAGTCCACGGCTGTAGCTACCTCTGTGTCGGCAGTCGCTCGTCCATCCATAATTGTATACCACCTACCCGTGTTTTTTTTCTTTTTCTTTCTTCTTGATACATACTACTATAGTAGCTTACTGTAGCAGTCTGCGGTGCTGCTGAGCTGACAGTGTCCAGCAGGTCCGTCATCAGTTATTACATAATAAATATATATACCTGTCCGGCTGCAGTACTAGTGATATTATATATATATATATTAATTTCATCTCATTATCATCCAGTCTATATTAGCAGCAGACACAGTACGGTAGTCCACGGCTGTAGCTACCTCTGTGTCGGCAGTCGCTCGTCCATCCATAATTGTATACCACCTACCCGTGTTTTTTTTTTTTCTTTCTTCTTGATACATACTACTATAGTAGCTTACTGTAGCAGTCTGCGGTGCTGCTGAGCTGACAGTGTCCAGCAGGTCCGTCATCAGTCATTACATAATAAATATATATACCTGTCCGGCTGCAGTACTAGTGATATTATATATATATATATATATTAATTTCATCTCATTATCATCCAGTCTATATTAGCAGCAGACACAGTACGGTAGTCCACGGCTGTAGCTACCTCTGTGTCGGCAGTCGCTCGTCCATCCATAATTGTATACCATCTACCCGTGGTTTTTTTTTTTCTTTCTTCTTGATACATACTACTATAGTAGCTTACTGTAGCAGTCTGCGGTGCTGCTGAGCTGACAGTGTCCAGCAGGTCCGTCATCAGTCATTACATAATAAATATATATACCTGTCCGGCTGCAGTACTAGTGATATTATATATATATATATATTAATTTCATCTCATTATCATCCAGTCTATATTAGCAGCAGACACAGTATGGTAGTCCACGGCTGTAGCTACCTCTGTGTTGGCAGTCGCTCATCCATCCATAATTGTATACCACCTACCCGTGTTTTTTTTTTTTCTTTCTTCTTGATACATACTACTATAGTAGCTTACTGTAGCAGTCTGCGGTGCTGCTGAGCTGACAGTGTCCAGCAGGTCCGTCATCAGTCATTACATAATAAATATATATACCTGCCCGGCTGCAGTACTAGTGATATTATATATATATATATATATTAATTTCATCTCATTATCATCCAGTCTATATTAGCAGCAGACACAGTACGGTAGTCCACGGCTGTAGCTACCTCTGTGTCGGCAGTCGCTCGTCCATCCATAATTGTATACCACCTACCCGTGTTTTTTTTCTTTTTCTTTCTTCTTGATACATACTACTATAGTAGCTTACTGTAGCAGTCTGCGGTGCTGCTGAGCTGACAGTGTCCAGCAGGTCCGTCATCAGTCATTACATAATAAATATATATACCTGTCCGGCTGCAGTACTAGTGATATTATATATATATATATATATATATATTAATTTCATCTCATTATCATCCAGTCTATATTAGCAGCAGACACAGTACGGTAGTCCACGGCTGTAGCTACCTCTGTGTCAGCAGTCGCTCGTCCATCCATAATTGTATACCACCTACCCGTGTTTTTTTTTTCTTTCTTCTTGATACATACTACTATAGTAGCTTACTGTAGCAGTCTGCGGTGCTGCTGAGCTGACAGTGTCCAGCAGGTCCGTCATCAGTCATTACATAATAAATATATATACCTGTCCGGCTGCAGTACTAGTGATATTATATATATATATATTAATTTCATCTCATTATCATCCAGTCTATATTAGCAGCAGACACAGTACGGTAGTCCACGGCTGTAGCTACCTCTGTGTCGGCAGTCGCTCGTCCATCCATAATTGTATACCACCTACCCGTGTTTTTTTTTTTTTTCTTTCTTCTTGTTACATACTACTATAGTAGCTTACTGTAGCAGTCTGCGGTGCTGCTGAGCTGACAGTGTCCAGCAGGTCCGTCATCAGTCATTACATAATAAATATATATACCTGTCCGGCTGCAGTACTAGTGATATTATATATATATATATATATATATTAATTTCATCTCATTATCATCCAGTCTATATTAGCAGCAGACACAGTACGGTAGTCCACGGCTGTAGCTACCTCTGTGTCGGCAGTCGCTCGTCCATCCATAATTGTATACCACCTACCCGGGTTTTTTTCTTTTTCTTTCTTCTTGATACATACTACTATAGTAGCTTACTGTAGCAGTCTGCGGTGCTGCTGAGCTGACAGTGTCCAGCAGGTCCGTCATCAGTCATTACATAATAAATATATATACCTGTCCGGCTGCAGTACTAGTGATATTATATATATATATATATTAATTTCATCTCATTATCATCCAGTCTATATTAGCAGCAGACACAGTACGGTAGTCCACGGCTGTAGCTACCTCTGTGTCGGCAGTCGCTCGTCCATCCATAAGTATACTAGTATCCTACCAACTCCATTGTTTACCTGAGGTACCTTTTAGTTGTGCCTATTAAAATATGGAGAACAAAAATGTTGAGGTTCCAAAATTAGGGAAAGATCAAGATCCACTTCCACCTCGTGCTGAAGCTGCTGCCACTAGTCATGGCCGAGACGATGAAATGCCAGCAACGTCGTCTGCCAAGGCCAATGCCCAATGTCATAGTACAGAGCATGTAAAATCCAAAACACCAAATATCAGTAAAAAAAAGGACTCCAAAATCTAAAATAAAATTGTCGGAGGAGAAGCGTAAACTTGCCAATATGCCATTTACCAAACGGAGTGGCAAGGAACGGCTGAGGCCCTGGCCTATGTTCATGGCTAGTGGTTCAGCTTCACATGAGGATGGAAGCACTCAGCCTCTCGCTAGAAAAATGAAAAGACTCAAGCTGGCAAAAGCACCGCAAAGAACTGTGCGTTCTTCCAAATCCCAAATCCACAAGGAGAGTCCAATTGTGTCGGTTGCGATGCCTGACCTTCCCAACACTGGACGTGAAGAGCATGCGCCTTCCACCATTTGCACGCCCCCTGCAAGTGCTGGAAGGAGCACCCGCAGTCCAGTTCCTGATAGTCAGATTGAAGATGTCAGTGTTGAAGTACACCAGGATGAGGAGGATATGGGTGTTGCTGGCGCTGGGGAGGAAATTGACAAGGAGGATTCTGATGGTGAGGTGGTTTGTTTAAGTCAGGCACCCGGGGAGACACCTGTTGTCCGTGGGAGGAATAGGGCCATTGACATGCCTGGTGAAAATACCAAAAAAATCAGCTCTTCGGTGTGGAAGTATTTCAACAGAAATGCGGACAACATTTGTCAAGCCGTGTGTTGCCTTTGTCAAGCTGTAATAAGTAGGGGTAAGGACGTTAACCACCTCGGAACATCCTCCCTTATACGTCACCTGCAGCGCATTCATAATAAGTCAGTGACAAGTTCAAAAACTTTGGGCGACAGCGGAAGCAGTCCACTGACCAGTAAATCCCTTCCTCTTGTAACCAAGCTCACGCAAACCACCCCACCAACTCCCTCAGTGTCAATTTCCTCCTTCCCCAGGAATGCCAATAGTCCTGCAGGCCATGTCACTGGCAATTCTGACAAGTCCTCTCCTGCCTGGGATTCCTCCGATGCATCCTTGCGTGTAACGCCTACTGCTGCTGGCGCTGCTGTTGTTGCTGCTGGGAGTCGATGGTCATCCCAGAGGGGAAGTCGTAAGCCCACTTTTACTACTTCCACCAAGCAATTGACTGTCCAACAGTCCTTTGCAAGGAAGATGAAATATCATAGCAGTCATCCTGTTGCAAAGCGGATAACTGAGGCCTTGACAACTATGTTGGTGTTAGACGTGCGTCCGGTATCCGCCGTTAGTTCACAGGGAACTAGACAATTTGTTGAGGTAGTGTGCCCCCGTTACCAAATACCATCTAGGTTCCACTTCTCTAGGCAGGCGATACCGAGAATGTACACGGACGTCAGAAAAAGACTCACCAGTGTCCTAAAAAATGCAGTTGTACCCAATGTCCACTTAACCACGGACATGTGGACAAGTGGAGCAGGGCAGGGTCAGGACTATATGACTGTGACAGCCCACTGGGTAGATGTATGGACTCCCGCCGCAAGAACAGCAGCGGCGGCACCAGTAGCAGCATCTCGCAAACGCCAACTCTTTCCTAGGCAGGCTACGCTTTGTATCACCGGTTTCCAGAATACGCACACAGCTGAAAACCTCTTACGGCAACTGAGGAAGATCATCGCGGAATGGCTTACCCCAATTGGACTCTCCTGTGGATTTGTGGCATCGGACAACGCCAGCAATATTGTGTGTGCATTAAATATGGGCAAATTCCAGCACGTCCCATGTTTTGCACATACCTTGAATTTGGTGGTGCAGAATTTTTTAAAAAATGACAGGGGCGTGCAAGAGATGCTGTCGGTGGCCAGAAGAATTGCGGGACACTTTCGGCGTACAGGCACCACGTACAGAAGACTGGAGCACCACCAAAAACGCCTGAACCTGCCCTGCCATCATCTGAAGCAAGAAGTGGTAACGAGGTGGAATTCAACCCTATATATGCTTCAGAGGTTGGAGGAGCAGCAAAAGGCCATTCAAGCCTATACAATTGAGCACGATATAGGAGGTGGAATGTACCTGTCTCAAGCGCAGTGGAGAATGATTTCAACGTTGTGCAAGGTTCTGCAACCTTTTGAACTTGCCACACGTGAAGTCAGTTCAGACACTGCCAGCCTGAGTCAGGTCATTCCCCTCATCAGGCTTTTGCAGAAGAAGCTGGAGGCATTTAAGGAGGAGCTAAAAGGTAGCGATTCCGCTAGGCATGTGGGACTTGTGGATGGAGCCCTTAATTCGCTTAACAAGGATTCACGGGTGGTCAATCTGTTGAAATCAGAGCACTACATTTTGGCCACCGTGCTCGATCCTAGATTTAAAACCTACCTTGGATCTCTCTTTCCGGCAGACACAAGTCTGCTGGGGTTCAAAGACCTGCTGGTGACAAAATTGTCAAGTCAAGCGGAACGCGACCTGTCAACATCTCCTCCTTCACATTCTCCCGCAACTGGGGGTGCGAGGAAAAGGCTCAGAATTCCGAGCCCACCCGCTGGCGGTGATGCAGGGCAGTCTGGAGCGACTGCTGATGCTGACATCTGGTCCGGACTGAAGGACCTGACAACGATTACGGACATGTCGTCTACTGTCACTGCATATGATTCTGTCACCATTGAAAGAATGGTGGAGGATTATATGAGTGACCGCATCCAAGTAGGCACGTCAGACAGTCCGTACTTATACTGGCAGGAAAAAGAGGCAATTTGAAAGGCCCTTGCACAAACTGGCTTTATTCTACCTAAGTTGCCCTCCCACAAGTGTGTACTCCGAAAGAGTGTTTAGTGCCGCCGCTCACCTTGTCAGCAATCGGCGTACGAGGTTACTTCCAGAAAATGTGGAGAAGATGATGTTCATTAAAATGAATTATAATCAATTCCTCCGTGGAGACATTGACCAGCAGCAATTGCCTCCACAAAGTACACAGGGAGCTGAGATGGTGGATTCCAGTGGGGACGAATTGATAATCTGTGAGGAGCGGGATGTACACGGTGATATATCGGAGGATGATGATGAGGTGGACATCTTGCCTCTGTAGAGCCAGTTTGTGCAAGGAGAGATTAATTGCTTCTTTTTCGGTGGGGGTCCAAACCAACCCGTCATTTCAGTCACAGTCGTGTGGCAGACCCTGTCACTGAAATGATGGGTTGGTTAAAGTGTGCATGTCCTGTTTATACAACATAAGGGTGGGTGGGAGGGCCCAAGGACAATTCCATCTTGCACCTCTTTTTTCTTTCATTTTTATTTGCGTCATGTGCTGTTTGGGGAGTGTTTTTTGGAAGGGCCATCCTGTGTGACACTGCAGTGCCACTCCTAGATGGGCCAGGTGTTTGTGTCGGCCACTAGGGTCGCTTAGCTTACTCACACAGCTACCTCATTGCGCCTCTTTTTTTCTTCTTTGCGTCATGTGCTGTTTGGGGAGTGTTTTTTGGAAGGGCCATCCTGCGTGACACTGCAGTGCCACTCCTAGATGGGCCAGGTGTTTGTGTCGGCCACTAGGGTCGCTTAGCTTACTCACACAGCTACCTCATTGCGCCTCTTTTTTTCTTCTTTGCGTCATGTGCTGTTTGGGGAGTGTTTTTTGGAAGGGCCATCCTGCGTGACACTGCAGTGCCACTCCTAGATGGGCCAGGTGTTTGTGTCGGCCACTAGGGTCGCTTAGCTTACTCACACAGCTACCTCATTGCGCCTCTTTTTTTCTTCTTTGCGTCATGTGCTGTTTGGGGAGTGTTTTTTGGAAGGGCCATCCTGCGTGACACTGCAGTGCCACTCCTAGATGGGCCAGGTGTTTGTGTCGGCCACTAGGGTCGCTTAGCTTACTCACACAGCTACCTCATTGCGCCTCTTTTTTTCTTTGCGTCATGTGCTGTTTGGGGAGTGTTTTTTGGAAGGGCCATCCTGCGTGACACTGCAGTGCCACTCCTAGATGGGCCAGGTGTTTGTGTCGGCCACTAGGGTCGCTTATCTTGCTCACACAGCTACCTCATTGCGCCTCTTTTTTTCTTTGCGTCATGTGCTGTTTGGGGAGTGTTTTTTGGAAGGGCCATCCTGCGTGACACTGCAGTGCCACTCCTAGATGGGCCAGGTGTTTGTGTCGGCCACTAGGGTCGCTTATCTTACTCACACAGCTACCTCATTGCGCCTCTTTTTTTCTTTGCGTCATGTGCTGTTTGGGGAGTGTTTTTTGGAAGGGCCATCCTGCGTGACACTGCAGTGCCACTCCTAGATGGGCCAGGTGTTTGTGTCGGCCACTAGGGTCGCTTATCTTACTCACACAGCTACCTCATTGCGCCTCTTTTTTTCTTTGCGTCATGTGCTGTTTGGGGAGTGTTTTTTGGAAGGGCCATCCTGCGTGACACTGCAGTGCCACTCCTAGATGGGCCAGGTGTTTGTGTCGGCCACTAGGGTCGCTTATCTTACTCACACAGCTACCTCATTGCGCCTCTTTTTTTCTTTGCGTCATGTGCTGTTTGGGGAGTGTTTTTTGGAAGGGCCATCCTGCGTGACACTGCAGTGCCACTCCTAGATGGGCCAGGTGTTTGTGTCGGCCACTAGGGTCGCTTAGCTTAGTCATCCAGCGACCTCGGTGCAAATTTTAGGACTAAAAATAATATTGTGAGGTGTGAGGTATTCAGAATAGACTGAAAATGAGTGGAAATTATGGTTTTTGAGGTTAATAATACTTTGGGATCAAAATGACCCCCAAATTCTATGATTTAAGCTGTTTTTTAGTGTTTTTTGAAAAAAACACCCGAATCCAAAACACACCCGAATCCGACAAAAAAAATTCGGTGAGGTTTTGCCAAAACGCGGTCGAACCCAAAACACGGCCGCGGAACCGAACCCAAAACCAAAACACAAAACCCGAAAAATTTCAAGTGCACATCTCTACTAGCTATACACCCCGCTGCCTTATGCGCTCCATGTTGCCCCTTGGCACTACAAGTAACTAGTGATGAGCGGGTTCGGTTCCTCGGAATCCGAACCCCCCCGAACTTCAGCCTTTTTACACGGATCCGAGGCAGACTCGGATCTTCCCGCCTTGCTCGGCTAACCCGAGCGCGCCCGAACGTCATCCTCCCGCTGTCGGATTCTCGCGAGGCTCGTATTCTATCGCGAGACTCGGATTCTATATAAGGAGCCGCGCGTCGCCGCCATTTTCACACTTGCATTGAGATTCATAGGGAGAGGACGTGGCTGGCGTCCTCTCCATTTAGATTAGAAGAGAGAGAGTGAGAGTGAGACACTTGATTTACTGGAGCTTAGGAGTACTCAGAGAGTGCAGAGTTTACTAGTGACTGACCAGTGACCACCAGTGCAGTTTTTTTATTATATTATTATTTAATATAATCCGTTCTCTGCCTGAAAAAAAACGATACACAGTGACACAGTAACAGTATACCATATCTGTGCTCAGCCTCAGTGTGCTGCATCATCTATGTATATCTGACTGTGCTGAGTGCTCAGTGCTCACACAGCTTAATTGTGGGGGAGACTGGGGAGCAGTAGCAGGAGTACATATTATTTAACAGTGCACACTTTTGCTGCCAGAGTGCCACTGCCAGTGTGACTGACCAGTGACCACTGTCTGACCACCAGTATATTGTGATTGTCTGCCTGAAAAAGTTAAACACTCGTCGTCTGGTGTTTTTATTCTATAAACGCATTCTGCTGACAGTGTCCAGCAGGTCCGTCATTATATAATATATACCTCTCCGGCTGCAGTAGTGATATATATATATTTTTTATATCATTATCATCCAGTCTATATTAGCAGCAGACGCAGTACGGTAGTCCACGGCTGTAGCTACCTCTGTGTCGGCAGTCGCTCGTCCATCCATAATTGTATACCACCTACCTGTGGTGTTTTTTTTTTTCTATCTTCTTGATACTACTAGTAGCTTACTTTAGGAGTCTGCAGTGCTGCTGACAGTGTCCAGCAGGTCCGTCATTATATAATATATACCTGTCCGGCTGCAGTAGTGATATATATATATTTTTTTTATATCATTATCATCCAGTCTATATTAGCAGCAGACGCAGTACGGTAGTCCACGGCTGTAGCTACCTCTGTGTCGGCAGTCGCTCGTCCATCCATAATTGTATACCACCTACCTGTGGTGGTGTTTTTTCTTTCTGTCTTCTTGATACTACTAGTAGCTTACTTTAGGAGTCTGCAGTGCTGCTGACAGTGTCCAGCAGGTCCGTCATTATATAATATATACCTGTCCGGCTGCAGTAGTGATATATATATATATATTTCATATCATTATCATCCAGTCTATATTAGCAGCAGACGCAGTACGGTAGTCCACGGCTGTAGCTACCTCTGTGTCGGCAGTCGCTCGTCCATCCATAATTGTATACCACCTACCTGTGGTGTTTTTTTTTTTCTATCTTCTTGATACTACTAGTAGCTTACTTTAGGAGTCTGCAGTGCTGCTGACAGTGTCCTAGCAGGTCCGTCATTATATAATATATACCTGTCCGGCTGCAGTAGTGATATATATATATATATATTTTTTATATCATTATCATCCAGTCTATATTAGCAGCAGACGCAGTACGGTAGTCCACGGCTGTAGCTACCTCTGTGTCGGCAGTCGCTCGTCCATCCATAAGTATACTAGTATCCATCCATCTCCATTGTTTACCTGAGGTGCCTTTTAGTTGTGCCTATTAAAATATGGAGAACAAAAATGTTGAGGTTCCAAAAATAGGGAAAGATCAAGATCGACTTCCACCTCGTGCTGAAGCTGCTGCCACTAGTCATGGCCGAGACGATGAAATGCCAGCAACGTCGTCTGCCAAGGCCGATGCCCAATATCATAGTACAGAGCATGTAAAATCCAAAACACCAAATATCAGTAAAAAAAGGACTCAAAAATCTAAAATAAAATTGTCAGAGGAGAAGCGTAAACTTGCCAATATGCCATTTACCACACGGAGTGGCAAGGAGCGGCTGAGGCCCTGGCCTATGTTCATGGCTAGTGGTTCAGCTTCACATGAGGATGGAAGCACTCAGCCTCTCGCTAGAAAAATTAAAAGACTCAAGCTGGCAAAAGCACAGCAAAGAACTGTGCGTTCTTCGAAATCACAAATCCACAAGGAGAGTCCAATTGTGTCGTTTGCGATGCCTGACCTTCCCAACACTGGACGTGAAGAGCATGCGCCTTCCACCATTTGCACGCCCCCTGCAAGTGCTGGAAGGAGCACCCGCAGTCCAGTTCCTGATAGTCAGATTGAAGATGTCAGTGTTGAAGTACACCAGGATGAGGAGGATATGGGTGTTGCTGGCGCTGGGGAGGAAATTGACCAGGAGGATTCTGATGGTGAGGTGGTTTGTTTAAGTCAGGCACCCGGGGAGACACCTGTTGTCCATGGGTGGAATAGGGCCATTGACATGCCTGGTGAAAATACCAAAAAAATCAGCTCTTCGGTGTGGAAGTATTTCAACAGAAATGCGGACAACATTTGTCAAGCCGTGTGTTGCCTTTGTCAAGCTGTAATAAGTAGGGGTAAGGACGTTAACCACCTCGGAACATCCTCCCTTATACGTCACCTGCAGCGCATTCATCATAAGTCAGTGACAAGTTCAAAACCTTTGGGCGACAGCGGAAGCAGTCCACTGACCAGTAAATCCCTTCCTCTTGTAACCAAGCTCACGCAAACCACCCCACCAACTCCCTCAGTGTCAATTTCCTCCTTCCCCAGGAATGCCAATAGTCCTGCAGGCCATGTCACTGGCAATTCTGACGAGTCCTCTCCTGCCTGGGATTCCTCCGATGCATCCTTGCGTGTAACGCCTACTGCTGCTGGCACTGCTGTTGTTGCTGCTGGGAGTTGATGGTCATCCCAGAGGGGAAGTCATACTCGTAAGACCACTTTTACTACTTCCACCAAGCAATTGACTGTCCAACAGTCCTTTGCGAGGAAGATGAAATATCACAGCAGTCATCCTGCTGCAAAGCGGATAACTGAGGCCTTGGCATCCTGGGCGGTGAGAAACGTGGTTCCGGTATCCATCATTACTGCAGAGGCAACTAGAGAGTTGTTGGAGGTACTGTGTCCCCGGTACCAAATACCATCTAGGTTCCATTTCTCTAGGCAGGCGATACCGAAAATGTACACAGACCTCAGAAAAAGACTCACCAGTGTCCTAAAAAATGCAGTTGTACCCAATGTCCACTTAACCACGGACATGTGGACAAGTGGAGCAGGGCAGGCTCAGGACTATATGACTGTGACAGCCCACTGGGTAGATGTATGGACTCCCGCCGCAAGAACAGCAGCGGCGGCACCAGTAGCAGCATCTCGCAAACGCCAACTCTTTCCTAGGCAGGCTACGCTTTGTATCACCGGTTTCCAGAATACGCACACAGCTAAAAACCTCTTACGGCAACTGAGGAAGATCATCGCAGAATGGCTTACCCCAATTGGACTCTCCTGTGGATTTGTGGCATCGGACAACGCCAGCAATATTGTGTGTGCATTAAATATGGGCAAATTCCAGCACGTCCCATGTTTTGCACATACCTTGAGTTTGGTGGTGCAGAATTATTTAAAAAACGAGAGGGGCGTGCAAGAGATGCTGTCAGTGGCCAGAAGAATTGCGGGACACTTTCGGCGTACAGGCACCACGTACAGAAGACTGGAGCACCACCAAAAACGCCTGAACCTGCCCTGCCATCATCTGAAGCAAGAAGTGGTAACGAGGTGGAATTCAACCCTCTATATGCTTCAGAGGTTGGAGGAGCAGCAAAAGGCCATTCAAGCCTATACAACTGAGCACGATATAGGAGGTGGAATGCACCTGTCTCAAGCACAGTGGAGAATGATTTCAACGTTGTGCAAGGTTCTGCAACCTTTTGAACTTGCCACACGTGAAGTCAGTTCAGACACTGCCAGCCTGAGTCAGGTCATTCCCCTCATCAGGCTTTTGCAGAAGAAGCTGGAGACATTGAAGGAGGAGCTAGCACTGAGCGATTCCGCTAGGCATGTGGGACTTGTGGATGGAGCCCTTAATTCGCTTCACGGGTGGTCAATCTGTTGAAATCAGAGCACTACATTTTGGCCACCGTGCTCGATCCTACATTTAAAACCTACCTTGGATCTCTATTTCCGGCAGACACAAGTCTGCTGGGGTTCAAAGAACTGCTGGTGACAAAATTGTCAAGTCAAGCGGAACGCGACCTGTCAACATCTCCTCCTTCACATTCTCCCGCAACTGGGGGTGCGAGGAAAAGGCTCAGAATTCCGAGCCCACCCGCTGGCGGTGATGCAGGGCAGTCTGGAGCGACTGCTGATGCTGACATCTGGTCCGGACTGAAGGACCTGACAACGATTACGGACATGTCGTCTACTGTCACTGCATATGATTCTCTCCCCATTGAAAGAATGGTGGAGGATTATATGAGTGACCGCATCCAAGTAGGCACGTCAGACAGTCCGTACTTATACTGGCAGGAAAAAGAGGCAATTTGGAGGCCCTTGCACAAACTGGCTTTATTCTACCTAAGTTGCCCTCCCACAAGTGTGTACTCCGAAAGAGTGTTTAGTGCCGCCGCTCACCTTGTCAGCAATCGGCGTACGAGGTTACATCCAGAAAATGTGGAGAAGATGATGTTCATTAAAATGAATTATAATCAATTCCTCCGTGGAGACATTGACCAGCAGCAATTGCCTCCACAAAGTACACAGGGAGCTGAGATGGTGGATTCCAGTGGGGACGAATTGATAATCTGTGAGGAGGGGGATGTACACGGTGATATATCGGAGGATGATGATGAGGTGGACATCTTGCCTCTGTAGAGCAGTTTGTGCAAGGAGAGATTAATTGCTTATTTTTTGGTGGGGGTCCAAACCAACCCGTCATTTCAGTCACAGTCGTGTGGCAGACCCTGTCACTGAAATGATGGGTTGGTTAAAGTGTGCATGTCCTGTTTATACAACATAAGGGTGGGTGGGAGGGCCCAAGGACAATTCCATCTTGCACCTCTTTTTTCTTTCATTTTTCTTTGCGTCATGTGCTGTTTGGGGGGTGTTTTTTGGAAGGGCCATCCTGCGTGACACTGCAGTGCCACTCTTAGATGGGCCAGGTGTTTGTGTCGGCCACTAGGGTCGCTTAGCTTACTCACACAGCTACCTCATTGCGCCTCTTTTTTTTCTTCTTTGCGTCATGTGCTGCTGTTTAGGGAGTGTTTTTTGGAAGGGCCATCCTGCGTGACACTGCAGTGCCACTCCTAGATGGGCCAGGTGTTTGTGTCGGCCACTAGGGTCGCTTAGCTTACTCACACAGCTACCTCATTGCGCCTCTTTTTTTCTTTGCGTCATGTGCTGTTTGGGGAGTGTTTTTTGGAAGGGCCATCCTGCGTGACACTGCAGTGCCACTCCTAGATGGGCCAGGTGTTTGTGTCGGCCACTAGGGTCGCTTACCTTACTCACACAGCTACCTCATTGCGCCTCTTTTTTTCTTTGCGTCATGTGCTGTTTGGGGAGTGTTTTTTGGAAGGGCCATCCTGCGTGACACTGCAGTGCCACTCCTAGATGGGCCAGGTGTTTGTGTCGGCCACTAGGGTCGCTTAGCTTACTCACACAGCTACCTCATTGCGCCTCTTTTTTTCTTTGCGTCATGTGCTGTTTGGGGAGTGTTTTTTGGAAGGGCCATCCTGCGTGACACTGCAGTGCCACTCCTAGATGGGCCAGGTGTTTGTGTCGGCCACTTGGGTCGCTTAGCTTAGCCATCCAGCGACCTCGGTGCAAATTTTAGGACTAAAAATAATATTGTGAGGTGTGAGGTGTTCAGAATAGACTGAAAATGAGTGGAAATTATGGTTATTGAGGTTAATAATACTTTGGGATCAAAATGAACCCCAAATTCTATGATTTAAGCTGTTTTTTAGGGTTTTATGAAAAAAAACACCCGAATCCGACAAAAAAAATTCGGTGAGGTTTTGCCAAAACGCGTTCGAACCCAAAACACGGCCGCGGAACCGAACCCAAAACCAAAACACAAAACCCGAAAAATTTCCGGTGCTCATCACTACAAGTAACACAACGCCCTGGCACTGCTCCCCGCTCTGGTAGCACAGTAACACCCTTCATGAAATACCCCACCCATGTCTGCCCGCACACCCAGGCACCCTGCTGCACATCTGCAACACTGACACCCCCCCGCTATTCCCCACGATACCCGTGCAAACTTAGACGCTGACGCCATCCCCCCTAGTCACCCCACTGCCCGTCTACATTTACATGCCTAGCTATACACCCCGCTATCTTACGCGCTCCATGTTTACCCGTGTCACTACAAGTTACACAATGCCCTGGCACTGCTCCCCACTCTGGTAGCACAGTAACACCCTTCATGAAAGACCCCACCCATGTCTGCCAGCACACCTGGGCACCCTGCTGCACATCTGCAACGCTGACACCCCCTGCTATTCCCCACGATACCCGTGCAAACTTAGACGCCGACGCCATCCCCCCTAGTCACACCGCTGCCCGTCTACATTTACACGCCTAGCTATTAGAGATGAGCGGGTTCGGTTCCTCGGAAACCGAACCCCCCCGAACTTCACCAATTTTACACGGGTCCGAGGCATACTCGGATTCTCCCGTATGGCTCGGTTAACCCGAGCGCGCCCGAACGTCATCATCCCACTGTCGGATTCTCGCGAGATTCGGATTCTATATAAGGAGCCGTGCGTCGCCGCCATTTTTCACTCGTGCATTGGAAATGATAGTGAGAGGACGTGGCTGGCGTCCTCTCACTTTGTTTCAGGGGGCTGCATATCTTTATTCTGGGGACCAGCAGTATTATAGGAGGAGTACAGTGCAGAGTTTTGCTGACCAGTGACCACCAGTATTATACGTTGTCTGCCTGAAAAACGCTCCATATCTGTGCTCAGTGTGCTGCATACATCTGTGCTCACACTGCTTTATTGTGGGGACTGGGGACCAGCAGTATTATATAGGAGGAGTACAGTACAGAGTTTTGCTGACCAGTGACCACCAGTATTATACGTTGTCTGCCTGAAAAACGCTCCATATCTATGCTCAGTGTGCTGCATATATCTGTGCTCACACTGCTTTATTGTGGGTACTGGGGACCACCAGTATATTATATAGGAGGTGTACAGTGCAGAGTTTTGCTGACCAGTGACCACCAGTATTATACGTTGTCTGCCTGAAAAACGCTCCATATCTGTGCTCAGTGTGCTGCATATATCTGTGCTCACACTGCTTTATTGTGGGTACTGGGGACCACCAGTATATTATATAGGAGGACTACAGTGCAGAGTTTTGCTGACCAGTGACCACCAGTATTATACGTTGTCTGCCTGAAAAATGCTCCATATCTGTGCTCAGTGTGCTGCATATATCTGTGCTCACACTGCTTTAATGTGGGTACTGGGGACCACCAGTATATTATATAGGAGGAGTACAGTGCAGAGTTTTGCTGACCAGTGACCACCAGTATACGTTGTCTGCCTGAAAAACGCTCCATATCTGTCTGTGCTCAGTGTGCTGCATATATCTGTGCTCACACTGCTTTATTGTGGGTACTGGGGACCACCAGTATATTATATAGGAGGAGTACAGTGCAGAGTTTTGCTGACCGGTGACCACCAGTATTATACGTTGTCTGCCTTAAAAACGCTCCATATCTGTGCTCAGTGTGCTGCATATATCTGTGCTCACACTGCTTTATTGTGGGTACTGAGGACCACCAGTATATTATATAGGAGGAGTACAGTGCAGAGTTTTGCTGACCAGTGACCACCAGTATACGTTGTCTGCCTGAAAAACGCTCCATATCTGTCTGTGCTCAGTGTGCTGCATATATCTGTGCTCACACTGCTTTATTGTGGGTACTGGGGACCAGCAGTATATTATATAGGAGGAGTACAGTGCAGAGTTTTACTGACCAGTGACCACCAGTATTATACGTTGTCTGCCTGAAAAACGGTCCATATCTGTGCTCAGTGTGCTGCATATATCTGTGCTCACACTGCTTTATTGTGGGTACTGGGGACCACCAGTATATTATATAGGAGGAGTACAGTGCAGAGTTTTGCTGACCAGTGACCACCAGTATACGTTGTCTGCCTGAAAAACGCTCCATATCTATGCTCAGTGTGCTGCATATATCTGTGCTCACACTGCTTTATTGTGGGTACTGGGGACCACCAGTATATTATATAGGAGGAGTACAGTGCAGAGTTTTGCTGACCAGTGACCACCAGTATTATACGTTGTCTGCCTGAAAAACGCTCCATATCTGTGCTCAGTGTGCTGCATATTTCTGTGCTCACACTGCTTTATTGTGGGTACTGGGGACCACCAGTATATTATATAGGAGGAGTACAGTGCAGAATTTTGCTGACCAGTGACCACCAGTATTATACGTTGTCTGCCTGAAAAACGCTCCATATCTGTGCTCAGTGTGCTGCATATATCTGTGCTCACACTGCTTTATTGTGGGTACTGGGGACCACCAGTATATTATATAGGAGGAGTACAGTGCAGAGTTTTGCTGACCAGTGACCACCAGTATTATACGTTGTCTGCCTGAAAAACGCTCCATATCTGTGCTCAGTGTGCTGCATATATCTGTGCTCACACTGCTTTATTGTGGGGACTGGGGACCAGCAGTATATTATATAGGAGGAGTTCAGTGCAGAGTTTTGCTGACCAGTGACCACCAGTTTTATACGTTGTCTGCCTGAAAAACGCTCCATATCTGTGCTCAGTGTGCTGCATATATCTGTGCTCACACTGCTTTATTGTGGGGACTGGGAACCAGCAGTATTATATAGGAGGAGTACAGTGCAGAGTTTTGCTGACCAGTGACCACCAGTATTATTATACGTTCTCTGCCTGAAAAACGCTCCATATCTGTGCTGCATTGTAGTATATAGTAGGAGTACAGTGCATAATTTTGCTGACCACAAGTATATAATATATAGGAGTACGGTACAGAAGGCCACTGCTCTACCTACCTCTGTGTCGTCAAGTATACTATCCATCCATACCTGTGGTGCATTTAAGTTTTGCACAGTTTGCTGACCACCAGTATATAATATATAGCAGTACGGCACAGTAGGCCACTGCTCTACCTACCTCTGTGTCGTCAAGTATACTATCCATCCATACCTGTGGTGCATTTAAGTTTTGCACAGTTTGCTGACCACCAGTATATAATATATAGCATTACGGTACAGTAGGCCACTGCTCTATCTACCTCTGTGTCGTCAAGTATACTATCCATCCATACTTGTGGTGCATTTCAGTTTTGCACAGTTTGCTGACCACCAGTATATAATATATAGCAATACGGTACAGTAGGCCACTGCTCTACCTACCTCTGTGTCGTCAAGTATACTATCCATCCATACCTGTGGTGCATTTCAGTTGTATGCAGTATATATAGTAGTAGGCCATTGCTATTGATACTGGCATATAATTCCACACATTAAAAAATGGAGAACAAAAATGTGGAGGGTAAAATAGGGAAAGATCAAGATCCACTTTCACCTCGTGCTGAAGCTGCTGCCACTAATCATGGCCGAGACAATGAGATGCCATCAACGTCGTCTGCCAAGGCTGATGCCCAATGTCATAGTAGAGAGCATGTAAAATCCAAAACACAAAAGTTCAGTAAAATGACCCAAAAATCAAAATTAAAAGCGTCTGAGGAGAAGCGGAAACTTGCCAATATGCCATTTACGACACGGAGTGGCAAGGAACGGCTGAGGCCCTGGCCTATGTTCATGGCTAGTGGTTCAGCTTCAGATGAGGATGGAAGCACTCATCCTCTCGCTAGAAAAATGAAAAGACTTAAGCTGGCAAAAGCACAGCAAAGAACTGTGCGTTCTTCTAAATCACAAATCCCCAAGGAGAGTCCAATTGTGTCGGCTGCGATGCCTGACCTTCCCAACACTGGACGGGAAGAGGTGGCGCCTTCCACCATTTGCACGCCCCCTGCAAGTGCTGGAAGGAGCACCCGCAGTCCAGTTCCTGATAGTCAAATTGAAGATGTCACTGTTGAAGTACACCAGGATGAGGATATGGGTGTTGCTGGCGCTGAGGAGGAAATTGACAAGGAGGATTCTGATGGTGAGGTTGTTTGTTTAAGTCAGGCACCCGGGAAGACACCTGTTGTCCGTGGGACGAATATGGCCATTGACATGCCTGGTCAAATTACAAAAAAAAATCACCTCTTCGGTGTGGAATTATTTTAACACAAATGCGGACAACAGGTGTCAATCCGTGTGTTGCCTTTGTCAAGCTGTAATAAGTAGGGGTAAGGACGTTAACCACCTCGGAAAATCCTCCCTTATACGTCACCTGCAGCGCATTCATCATAAGTCAGTGACAAGTTCAAAAACTTTTGATGACTGCGGAAGCAGTCCACTGACCACTAAATCCCTTCCTCTTGTAACCAAGCTCCTGCAAACCACACCACCAACTCCCTCAGTGTCAATTTCCTCCTTACACAGGAAAGCCAATAGTCCTGCAGGCCATGTCACTGGCAAGTCTGACGAGTCCTCTCCTGCCTGGGATTCCTCCGATGCATCCTTGAGTGTAACGCCTACTGCTGCTGGCGCTGCTGTTGTTGCTGCTGGGAGTCGATCGTCATCCCAAAGGGGAAGTCGGAAGACCACTTGTATTACTTCCAGTAAGCAATTGACTGTCCAACAGTCCTTTGCGAGGAAAATTAAATATCACAGCAGTCATCCTGCTGCAAAGCGGATAACTCAGGCCTTGGCAGCCTGGGCGGTGAGAAACGTGTTTCCGTTATCCACCGTTAATTCACAGGCAACTACAGACTTGATTGAGATACTGTGTCCTCGGTACCAAATACCATCTAGGTTCCATTTCTCTAGGCAGGCGATACCGAAAATGTACACAGACCTCAGAAAAAGAGTCACCAGTGTCCTAAAAACTGCAGTTGTACCCAATGTCCACTTAACCACGGACATGTGGACAAGTGGAGCAGGGCAGACTCAGGACTATATGACTGTGACAGCCCACTGGGTAGATGTATTGCCTCCCGCAGCAAGAACAGCAGCGGCGGCACCAGTAGCAGCATCTCGCAAACACCAACTCGTTCCTAGGCAGGCTACGCTTTGTATCACCGCTTTCCAGAAGAGGCACACAGCTGATAACCTCTTACGGAAACTGAGGAACATCATCGCAGAATGGCTTACCCAAAATGGACTCTCCTGGGGATTTGTGACATCGGACAACGCCAGCAATTTTGTGCGTGCATTAAATATGGGCAAATTCCAGCACGTCCCATGTTTTGCACATACATTGAATTTGGTGGTGCAGAATTATTTAAAAAACGACAGGGGTGTGCAAGAGATGCTGTCGGTGGCCCGAAGAATTGCGTGCCACTTTCGGCATTCAGCCACCGCGTGCCAAAGACTGGAGCACCAGCAAACACTCCTGAACCTGCCCTGCCATCATCTGAAGCAAGAGGTGGTAACGAGGTGGAATTCAACCCTCTATATGCTTCAGAGGATGGAGGAGCAGCAAAAGACCATTCAAGCCTATACATCTGCCTACGATATAGGCAAAGGAGGGGGAATGCACCTGACTCAAGCGCAGTGGAGAATGATTTCAACGTTGTGCAAGGTTCTGCAACCCTTTGAACTTGCCACACGTGAAGTCAGTTCAGACACTGCCAGCCTGAGTCAGGTCATTCCCCTCATCAGGCTTTTGCAGAAGAAGCTGGAGACATTGAAGGAGGAGCTAAAACAGAGCGATTCCGCTAGGCATGTGGGACTTGTGGATGGAGCCCTTAATTCGCTTAACCAGGATTCACGGGTGGTCAATCTGTTGAAATCAGAGCACTACATTTTGGCCACCGTGCTCGATCCTAGATTTAAAACCTACGTTGTATCTCTCTTTCCGGCAGACACAAGTCTGCAGAGGTTCAAAGACCTGCTGGTGAGAAAATTGTCAAGTCAAGCGGAACGTGACCCGTCAACAGCTCCTCCTTCACATTCTCCCGCAACTGGGGGTGCGAGGAAAAGGCTAAGAATTCCGAGCCCACCCGCTGGCGGTGATGCAATGCAGTCTGGAGCGAGTGCTGACATCTGGTCCGGACAGAAGGACCTGCCAAAAATTACTGACATGTCGTCTACTGTCACTGCATATGATTCTCTCACCATTGAAAGAATGGTGGAGGATTATATGAGTGACCGCATCCAAGTAGGCACGTCAGACAGTCCATACGTATACTGGCAGGAAAAAGAGGCAATTTGGAGGCCCTTGCAGAAACTGGCTTTATTTTACCTAAGTTGCCCACCCTCCAGTGTGTACTCCGAAAGAGTGTTTAGTGCAGCCGCTCACCTTGTCAGCAATCGGCGTACGAGGTTACTTCCAGAAAATGTGGAGAAGATGATGTTCATCAAAATGAATTATAATCAATTCCTCCGTGGAGATATTCACCAGCAATTGCCTCCAGAAAGTACACAGGGAGCTGAGATGGTGGATTCCAGTGGGGACGAATTAATAATCTGTGAGGAGGGGGCTGTACACAGTGAAAGGGGTGAGGAATCGGACGATGAGGAGGAGGTGGACATCTTGCCTATGTAGAGCCAGTTTGTGCAAGGAGAGATTGATTGCTTCTTTTTTGGTGGGGGCCCAAACCAACCAGTCATTTCAGTCACAGTTGTGTGGCAGACCCTGTCGCTGAAATGATGGGTTTGTTAAAGTGTGCATGTCCTGTTTATACAACATAAGGGTGGGTCGGAGGGCCCAAGGACAATTCCATCTTGCACCTCTTTTTTCTTTCATTTTTCTTTAATCATGTGCTGTTTGGGGACTATTTTTTTGAAGTGCCATCCTGCCTGACACTGCAGTGCCACTCCTAGATGGGCCAGGTGTTTGTGTCGGCCACTTGTGTCGCTTAGCTTAGCCATCCAGCGACCTTGGTGCACCTCTTTTTTTCTTTGCATCATGTGCTGTTTGGGGACTATTTTTTTGAAGTGCCATCCTGTCTGACACTGCAGTGCCACTCCTAGATGGGCCAGGTGTTTGTGTCAGCCACTTGTGTCGCTTAGCTTAGCCATCCAGCGACCTTGGTGCACCTCTTTTTTTCTTTGCATCATGTGCTGTTTGGGGACTATTTTTTTGAAGTGCCATCCTGTCTGACACTGCAGTGCCACTCCTAGATGGGCCAGGTGTTTGTGTCGGCCACTTGGGTCGCTTAGCTTAGTCATCCAGCGACCTTGGTGCAAATTTTAGGACTAAAAATAATATTGTGAGGTGTGAGGTGTTCAGAATAGACTGAAAATGAGTGGAAATTATGGTTATTGAGGTTAATAATACTATGGGATCAAAATGACCCCCAAATTCTATGATTGAAGCTGTTTTTGAGGGTTTTTTGTAAAAAAACACCCGAATCCAAAACACACCCGAATCCGACAAAAAATTTTCAGGGAGGTTTTGCCAAAACGCGTCCGAATCCAAAACACGGCCGCGGAACCGAATCCAAAACCAAAACACAAAACCCGAAAAATGTCCGGTGCACATTACTACTAGCTATACACCCCGCTGCCTTACGTGCTCCATGTTTCCCCGTGGCACTACAAGTTACACATCGCCCTGGCACTGCTCCCCGCTCTGGTAGCACAGTAACACCCTTCATGAAAGACCCCACCCATGTCTGCCAGCACAACCGGGCACCCTGCTGCACATCTGCAACGCTGACACCCCCCCCCGCTATTCCCCACGATACCCGTGCAAACTTAGATGCCGACGCCATCCCCCCTAGTCACCCCGCTGCCCGTCTACATTTACACGCCTAGCTATACACCCCGCTGTCTTACGCGCTCCATGTTTACCCGTGGCACTACAAGTAACACAACACCCTGGCACTGCTCCCCGCTCTGGTAGCACAGTAACACCCTTCATGAAAGACCCAACCCATGTCTGCCAGCACACCCGGGCACCCTGCTGCACATCTGCAACGCTGACACCCCCCCCCCCCCGCTATTCCCCACGATACCCGTGCAAACTTAGACGCCGACGCCATTCCCCCTAGTCACCCCGCTGCCCGTCTACATTTACACGCCTAGCTATACACCCCGCTGCCTTACGCGCTCCATGTTTCCCCGTGGCACTACAAGTAACACAACGCCCTGGCACTGCTCCCCGTTCTGGTAGCACAGTAACACCCTTCATGAAAGACCCCACCCATGTCTGCCAGCACACCCGGGCACCCTGCTGCACACCTGCAACGCTGACACCCTCCCTCCCCCCCCCGTCTATCACAATTTACAAATTTACAGTAACAGTTTCAAATATTTTTTGAACTAGTCTCTCCTAAACTGTTCCATTATATCACCACTATCACCTTGGCGTCATGTCCCAGACTTGCTATTCAGAATTAATTGTAAACTAATCCATTTAAGTTCTATCCAAACAAAGCTATTATTATGAACCTGTCTCTATTCTTTTTTTTCCCCCTCATTAGTCTCTCCTAAACAAGTCTCCTAAACTAGTCTCTCCTAAACTGTTCCATTATATCACCACTATCACCTTGGCGTCAGGTCCAACAGTTGATATTCACAAATCTTTTCAAAATAATAGAATTAAGTACCATCTAGACAGGGCCGGTTCTAGACCTTGTGGCGCCCAGGGCGAAAGTTTCCATTGGCGCCCCCCACCCCGACGGCGAAACAGGGTTAGTGCGCACTGTAGGCGCGCGTTAAAAAATGGGGGCATGGCTTCATAGAAAAGGGGTGTGGTCAGTTTTGCTCCCTGTAGTTTTGCCCCTTGTAGAGTTGTTCACCCTAGCTGTGCCCACAGTAGCTGTTGTGCCCCCTGCAGCTGTTGTGCCGCCTGCAGCTGTTGTGCCCCCAGTAGCTGTTATGCCCCCTGCAGCTGTTGTGCCCCCTGCAGCTGTTGTGCCACCTGCAGCTGTGCCCCAGTAGCTGTTATGCCCCCTGCAGCTGTGCCCCCAGTAGTTGTGCCCCCTGCAGCTGTGCCATTAGTTGTGGCCCCAGTAGTTGTGCCCCCCTTAGTGTGCCCACCAGTAGCTGCACCCCTAGTAAAAAAATACTTACCTGCCCCGTTCCTGCTTCCCGACCACTGCACTCCGTCTCTGACGCTCCTCTGATCTATGGGAGAGACGTCATGACATCTCTCCCATAGCGCCGCACAGAAAGGTCCTCTCCACGAAGGGAAACTAAATGCTACCTCACTGCGCGTCTAGATTCCCTTCGCAGAGAGGACCTTTTCATAACCACTGCCACCGCCATTCTAGTTAGTAGCGGCTTTTGCCACGGCGGCGGCGCCCCCGGGACAGCGGCGCCCCGGGCAAAAGTCCTGCTTGCCCGTGGCAAGAGCCGCCACTGCATCTAGACAAAGCCATTCTTATGAACTTGTCTCTATTTTTTTTTGCCATTTTTTCAAAACGTCTTAACTCATGGAACACATACCACTTTAGTTAACCTTTTGGCATAGATAAGAAAATGTATAATTTTTATTAAACAATATATAGGCGCTGCACTACTAAATTAAATATCAATTCCAATCCAATCAATTATATATGCTTCCACAATATGCTGATATGATTACCAGCCCAAACAACCATGCTTCTGCACATTTCTTGAAGAACTGTGCACCTCCATAACCTGCAGCTCACCCCTTATCTCCTCCGACTCACCCTCCTTGTCCTCTCAGAGATTACGGACCCCCTACACCTAGACGTCTCTACACCATGTCAACTTATAGATGTCCCCCACTAATAGTTCTACCCCGTTGCTGATTCCACCAGTGGAACTACAGCTCCCAGCCATCCCTTACAGCCAACACCTACACAAGCCCCTCTGTCCTTCACCTGAACTGCTGCGCACCCCTTTTTCCAACCACTATCACCTCCATGTCCTCCCCGCGATCATGGGTCGCCTACACCTAGACTCCTCGACACCCTGTCTACTTCCAGACGACCACCGCTAATAGCGCTACCCCTGTCGCTGATTCTACCCATGGAACTACAGCTCCCAGCAAGCCTTTACAGCCACCACCTACACAATCCCCTCTGTCCTTCATCTGAACTGCTGCTCACCTCTTCTTCCCACCACTACCCCCTACCTTTCCTCATCGTGATTATGGTTCCACTACACCTGGTCGCCATTTCACCACGTCTACTTCAAGACTCCAATAGTGCTACCCCTGCCGCTGCTGTCACACGTGAAAATACAGGTCCAAACTAACCATTTCATACATACATGTGCCTCCTATTAAAACAAGCCCGAATAGCCATCTAGTCACACTTGTCCCGAATTCTTTGGAAATAACAGCTTCTGCAGCGCAGCGCCGTCCTTCCCCAACAAAGATTCTAAAATCGATTCCTGTCGTCAGTGTTTTTCTCCCATAAATATTATTTATATAAACTGAAAATAAATAACATATTTTTAACCACTGGTAGTCAAATATTTTATATCGAAAAACTGTTTAACCATACCTCTCTTTTTTTTTTAAA
Organism: Pseudophryne corroboree; assembly: GCF_028390025.1. Taxonomy (NCBI): domain Eukaryota; kingdom Metazoa; phylum Chordata; class Amphibia; order Anura; family Myobatrachidae; genus Pseudophryne; species Pseudophryne corroboree. Next base: position 575,924,141 of record NC_086448.1, read on the forward strand.
AACGTAGTCATCCAATAGGCAACCACTGTATCTTAACTCCACCTACTTAAAATGGTATAAAAATCTCATTTTAAAGATACCTGCTACCATTATACGGAAAAAGTATTCTGTGGTGTATCCTTATACTATAGATATTGATTCTACAATGGCAGCTCCACCGTCAATTCGTTTTGTTCCTTCACGGAGAGGAATGCTCTTGAATATAGATGGATATCTACTTGCCAAGAACAAGCAGCGTGGGGACGTGGTCTACTGGCACTGTACTGAGAAGGTTACAGGGCCTTGTTCTTGCTATGCAAAGACAACCATCGTGGCAGGACAGCATCAACTCAACACACACGGATAACATAATCATGCTCCTAAACCCGAGAAAACAGATGTGGCTATTGCTAAGGATGCTATAAAGCGACGTGCTCGGGACACCAATGACTCACCATCTCAAATAATTCAATCGGTTACCAGTGATATGCCTTCTACAAGTGCACCCTGTTTGCCTAACCGTGAATCTCTCCGTCAGTTAGTGAAAAGAGCCCGGAGAGAAGATTGTCCTCCAGAACCCACTTCCTTGGATGATATAGATGTTCCAGAACATTTGGCTAATATAGATGACATCAAGTTTTTGGGAAAGGACAGTGCTTTCCACAATGAAAGAACCCTTTTATTTTCAACAGAAGCAAACTTAAAAAACTTCACGAAGCTTGTTGCTGGGTTATGGATGGCACATTCAAGACTTGCCCCACATTATTTCGTCAGATATACTCAATACATGCCATGGTTGGAACTGATGAAACAACACAACGTTTTGTTCCACTTGTATACGGATTGCTCAGTAGCAAAAGTGAGGATTGCTATACCCGTTTTTTCGAAGATCTTCAGGATTATGCACTGGAGTATGATATACAGTTTGCTCCGCTGTTCATTTTAACAGATTTTGAAAATGCTGCAATCCAAGCAGCAAAAAGAGTTTTTCCAGGCAGTACACATAAATGTTGCTTATTTCATTTAGGACAAAACATTTGGCGTAAAATCCAGTCCTTTGGACTTGCCACACAATATGGACATGACCATGCTTTTTCAATGAAATTGAGGCACCTTCAAGCACTGGCTTTTCTTCCCTCAGATGAAATTCCACCTGCATTTGAGTCTTTAAAATCTGAGATGCCCACTAATGCTGCCCCATTAATGAACTATTTTGAGGAGACATATGTATTGGGACGTATTAGAGACCGTACTAGAAGTCAAACAAGATCTCCGCCTATCTTTCCCCCAAACATGTGGTCTGTTCACGAGAACATGCGTGGTGGTTTCAAAGGACACAAAACAAGTTGGAGGGCTGGCATAGGAGATGGAATATTGTCCTTGGAGAGAAAAAGCTTGGAGTTTACAAGCTTATTTTGTGCCTGCACAAGGAACAAAAAGTGACAGCCAGTCTGTTAGAAAAAGTGACTTGTAATATTGCCAGAACACCCCCAAAAAGAGAATCCAAAGCTCGTGAAGACGCATTACAAAGATGTGTCTTACAACTTGGTACAGTGGATTTAATGGAATATCTTCGTGCCATAGCTTTCCATCTTCAATTTGAATAATTCATTCTCTACATGGCAATTTTAATATTTTCCTCCAGTTTATACCTTTTTAAAGTAATTTTTTTTTATTTTAAATGTTACATTTTTCTATAATTTTTTTTTCTAATAAACATGTTATGGATCCTCACTACTGGTAAGTTACAAATTATAAATTAAATGTGTAATATGTAAATTATAATTAGCATGTTCTGTCATAAAATGATATTCTATTATTTTCCATAGTTCTGTTTAGTTTTGTCATATGTTTGATATATTTCTTTTTCTGTTATATTTTTTTTTTAAATTAATTTTACCAACAATGTTCATTTTTAATGAATCAGTGAGAAGTGTTTATAAAAATTTGCTAGAGCAGAGGTTTACCATGTTAATCAATCTGCTGCTTCCTTAAAGTTCATATAATCTACTTGATAAAGGTTAGTTTCAATATAGATTTTTTTTTCCATGTTATAATCCAACACTGGTAACTTATTTACACTATTTTCACTTATTCAGCACAAAACCCCAAAGAGTAATAGTAGAAGATTGTCTACCCTACATATCAGACTTCATTTTAAAATCTTGATAATTTCATCAAAATAAGACTATAAAACTAAAAAAAATTACACATCTATTTTACTAATTCTTTTCTCCAGTTACGACTAATGAAACCGGACGGAATCATCTGCAACCAAACAGGAAGAAGAACGCTAAGCTCAACAGCAGTGTCCTATGCGGTGATATCATTTTTATTTCTTGAATGTTTCAATGTTAATGTTAATTTTTTAAGTTAAATTTAACACGTGTTATCAACATAAATCTTATACGTTTAAAACAGTTATTAATTATAATATAGTTTATAATAAATGTATGCTTTATTTCAGTTTTCCAACGTTGATTTTCTAATACATTTTACATTCTTGACGCTATGTTTTGGAAATACATGCGCGTGTATGTATTTAAACAGTTTTTGGGCGTCATTTGGCCAGATAGTTATATCTATCAAAGAGGGAAATACTAGCTATTCTGAGCCCAAGCCCATACCCTATCTCAAATCATGAAATAAAACATGAAATTTTTATTTTAAATTTTATTTTCAAAACACAAACAATAATATATTAGAATAACTTTTTTGAAAATCCTAATCTTTAATAACAATTTTTAATAGAATTTATATAAAATAGATACACTATTTTAAAAAGTATATTATTGTCCCTTAGACACAGCCACATTGTTAAAAATCTTGCGTCCTACTTTATAGGTCACCATAACCAAATTGATATTTCCTGGCAAGGCGTGGTGTATATAGATGAAGGCACATATAATTCTTTGCCATTGCAAATATTGAAATATCTTGTTCTTTGTATGCAATCCAGAGTCCTATACCACAATTTTCAACACAACTATACATACCTTGAACAAGAAACTACCCATTACCCAAAGATATGCTATTCTCATCCAATTACATACCTCTATTTAATTATTAAAAATATTTTTATAAATATATTTTATAAATATATTTTATTAAAATACAAATATTTCTATTAATACAAGTAAAAAAGTATATTCAACAAAGCTTGGACTATCTATGCAGACATGTATCCAATTATTTGAGTAAAAAGTATGAATAAACATGCTGCTGTTTGAACGCTATCCTTGGTCCGGTTTTTTATTTTATGTACTATCTTGCGCAAAATTTTCCTTATTATTCTAGATGAAATCACCCTATCGCAAATTGACGTTTTGTGGAAGACAACATCCGTTATCTACCGTGTGCAGACTGAGTGATTAACTGGGGAAGGTGCACGTGTCTGAAGTTCAGTGGCGATAATCTTGAAAAACATTGTACATGTAGTTCCACAGAGGACATTCACTATTCCTGTTTATGCTCTCATACAAATTTTCTTATAGATATATACATATATATATATATATATATATATGTACGATTTTAAGAGAAATTTAGTTTTATGCACTCTGAAATAAATAATTAACATCACAGTGGTCCCCTTTGCCATCCCTTATCTTAATTTCTAATTAATTAATAAGAATGTATTTTAAAATGCAATTCTTCAACATTGTAAAAATTAAAATGTAAATACAAAAGGCCTATAGGCAGTAAATGTTAAATACAACAGAGATGATTCACCAAAAAAAAAAAAAAAACTTTCCTCAAGGCACCACAAGTATACATGGTTTTGTTCTAACCATGCTTTGCTACTGTCAACGTAATTAGTAGTGCCTGTCATCTTTACATAAACATCATTTCCAAGCCATGGCTAAGATGTATACTTGTACCGTTGTTGTGCCTTGAACACCGCATTAGTGAATGTCTTATATATTCCTAACTTCCAGATGTGTTAAGATTCAGAGTCATATTTTAATTAAACGTGTATTATATGACAATATTAGATACACAAATGTAAATATTCCAAAAACTTTATTTAAAGTACAACAACAACCACTTTGTAATAACACATAACAGTAAGTTATACAAACATCTAAAAATTTATTGAAAGTACAACAACAATTTTTTATTAACACATAACAGTAAGTTATACAAACATCCAAAAAATTTATTGAAATTACAACAACAACAACAACAACCACTTTGTAATAACACATAACAGTAAGTTATAGAAACATTTACCATATAAAAAAATAAATTTAGCAACTATAGTCTGTCACATTAAACAATCTTTATTCAATTTATATTAACTGTAAAGAAAAATTTTATTCTATACACGTTGTTTCTTTATTTTACATGAAATCAAACAATGCTTATAAATGTATAACTCTATTTCTTAATATATTATCTCTTTATTAACAGTTAATTATATAGTGTTCCAAATAACGTTGCGCTTAAGTATGTGTTCATTGACTTTTATTTTTAAAAATGCCCTTACCGAACATTCAGTTTTCCTTCCCACAAATGGGTATTACCAACAACCCATGTTTTTGATCTGAGGTGGAAATGGTACAATGACCGGGCTCAGTACCAGCTTTTGAATTGATTTCTTTAGAATCACAATATTTTTTTTTAGAAGGTGGTAAGCCTGCTTTGAAAACTCAGTGAGGTATGAGTTATTGAAAGTACAGTCCCTCTACCCCTGTGCAATACTATCTTTTACCCAGGGATGTAGGCAAGATGACGCCCATATGTTATCCGTAAAATTTAAACTGTGCTCCCACCTGCCTATTGCTCAGGCAGTTGGGTCCACCATGAGTCTGAAGGCTTTGAGGAAGCAGAACTTGAGTTTGGTTCCTGAAAACCAGTCGCTGCATTTTTCATAGACTCCCCTCTCAAGGTAATAGAGGAAGCAGTGTTTTTCTTTATAATTTTTTTGTCCAAAAGGAATGCAGTATAGGGGCAGTATATGACTTCGCAGCCGGTATAGCTGCGGAAGGAAGATATGTATACTTACCCACCATTGCCTTAGTTATCCACTTATCCATTTCACCAACAAACAGGGACTCACCTGTGAAGGGCAGGATGTACACGTTTCTCCTGTAATCTGCTTCCGCAGTCCATTGTCTGAGGTAGTCTGTAGATGGGATCCTTGTGCCGCCATATCCATAGTCTACCAGCTAATCGTGATGCTGGAACTGTACTCACCACTCTTCACATCTTCATGCTCTGTTAGGGGTGTTGTTTGTTCTTGTGAATAACTCCATCAGGTGCTCCTTGTGGTGTCAGAGTAGTAACAGGGCCATTAACTCTTTACAAAGTTTGTCTGTTCTCCTCCCTAAGTGCAACGAAGCAGGCATACTGGTGCAACCCATTCTCCTGTAAAATACTAACCTAAAACTAATAAAAACCAGAAAAACTCCTCAGGAGCTCTCACACTTGTGAATGTCTCCTCCAGGCAGATTTTCTAAACAGCAATAAATGGTGGCAAACTGCTCTAATCAAGCTGGTAACAATCCTCAGGTGCTGCGGGAGGGGGTTACTCTAGACAAAAAAAACAAAAGGGATTTTTCCCACGCACTCTGCTGGCTGTTAGTAAGAAGAACTATATACTATGTAATAATAGAAAATGTAGAGCTCTTCGTTACATATGTTTTGCAAAAGATATGATAAGCCTCCAGGCCACTTCACGGCTGCTCTATTACTGGAGGTCCCTAACTAAGCATAAGTCCAGGGCTTGGACCCCACAAAGACGGAGGAAGCAGTGTTTTTCTTTATAATTTTTTTGTCCAAAAGGAATGCAGTATAGGGGCAGTATATGACTTCGTAGCCGGTATAGCTGCGGAAGGAAGATATGTATACTTACCTACCATTGCCTTAGTAGTCCACTTATCCATTTCACCAACAAACAGGGACTCACCTGTGAAGGGCAGGATGTACACGTTTCTCCTGTAGTCTGCTTCCACAGTCCATTGTCTGCGGTAGTCTGTAGATGGGATCCTTGTGCCGCCATATCCATAGTCTACCAGCTAATCGTGACTCCGGAACTGTACTCACCACTCTTCACATCTTCATGCTCTGTTAGGGGTGTTGTTTGTTCTTGTGAATAACTCCATCAGGTGCTCCTTGTGGTGTCAGAGTAGTAACAGGACCATTAACTCTTTACAAAGTTTGTCTGTTCTCCACCCTAAGTCCAACGAAGCAGGCATACTGGTGCAACCCATTCTCCTGTAAAATACTAACCTAAAACTAATAAAAACCAGAAAAACTCCTCAGGAGCTCTCACACTTGTGAATGTCTCCTCCAGGCAGATTTTCTAAACTGTCTACTAGGAGCGACATAGAGGGAGTAGCTAGCCAACACTATTAAACCCTCAAAGAGCCCGTGGCTCCTAGTGGACCTGTCTATAGTCCATGGTACAAATGTTTACCCCAGTATCCTCTAGGATGCAAGATAAAGTACTTTATTTTGAATCCTGAAGAATACAGGTAACCGAATGAGCAACTAACAGAGTGCATCTGCATGCTATGAGCATCTAGCGCGGTCATATAGCCTCACAGCTGCATACATAATGGATTTTGGTGGTTAGAGTCTCATTTTTTTGAAAACCAGTTCCAACAATCAATGCGGGAGATCATGAGAGCATGGATTACAGTTTTTGAAGTCCTAGTTTAGCTATGCACCCATTTTTGATCTTCTTTATTTGATGCCTGGAACAATGCCTTTAGGGTTGATGTCTTCGGGTTGGACTGTAGAACGCTTCTGTGCCGCAAAGATCTTTTATTTCCAAACTCTTCAGTTCTTCTATCATGGACGTGCTGCAAAAGGAGATTAAAATAGTAAATTTAGAGTTATTTTACAATACAGCCATATTAATGGCTAACCATGTCCCTTCATACTTCAACTTTTCACAACTGAATTTTCTGCAAATACAGCATTTGCCTATTTTGATGCTGTTAAAGTAACAGTGGTTTTTGTTTTTACATTAAAATAAGACTCCATGTCCTCCGTATTTTATCAGTAATGTGTATAATGTCTCTGATGGTTTATATCACAGGTTTTAGCCCTTGTAACAAAGATACATCCCCCCACCCAAAACATCACCATACTCTGCGTAAGACACTTCATCATCATTGTCAGCCTGCATCATATATGCCACAGTACGCATTGTTGGACTAATGGTAGGGGTCTGAGACTCTGGTATTGTCACTTAATCTCTATTCATCAGATCATCAATAGACTGACTTAAGTTTTGCGTCTCTTTCTCAGTATGCTCAAATTTGTTAGAAATATTTGAGATGATCCCTTTAATGGCATCAAACTATTTGTTTTGTCCCACTCGCCTGAGAATGTGTCCTATTTTTGTTAAATTTAATATATTAACCCGTGGAATATAGACACTCTGCTGTGCATGAAACACATTACCATGACATGGTAATGTAAAGGGAAACACACACATGAATGTTGAAAAAACAAATTTAACACAGAGCCCACATGGACCCACAGAACATGGATACAGCAACACAAACTTTTAACAAAATACAACTCAGCTGGGTTGCTAAACCAAGTTAATTAAAAGTGCTTTTTATTCTACAATGCTCCCTCCCCCCTTATTAAGAAGCATTGGTACCGCTGTGGAGACAGACTTTGTGGAGGAGATGCGCTTCCCTGTGATGCCTGTTAGTGTAAGCTGCCAAGATAAAATTGCGCTTGCGAGATCAGTCACCTATCAGCGTGGAACAGTACCAGTAACCCTATATGAGGTTGGCCTGTTCCACACAACCCTAAGTTCCACTGAGCATGCAGGCTTGTGTCAACCAGTCCTGCATGAAAAATGTGAAAAACAAATGCAGATAATTAACAATCTTGCACAAGTGTGCCCGGCTCCTACGGGCACATAATTAAAATGGCGTCTGTTACTAGGGGAATAGAAGAAGCATCCACCATACACTATTTCCTAAAGTGCCCAAGGCTAATATAGAACTGGTCCATACCCCATAAAACTAATGTGTATCCAGTATCATCTGTGACTTAAGAGAAATCAGACTTACACGATGCAGCATCCCTTGGTAGCTCTATGCCTGCATCATTATTCTGTTGTCTTCTCAGACTGGACCCTTCGCCGATTACATCTTGTCAGGTGTCGGTATGCTGTAAAGAAAAAGACACAACAGTCAGTTTATATAAAAAGTTGCTTTGTTTGGCACTAACTGTCCCTGAGACCTTTGCTGATCTGCTTTCCCTAACTTAGCACACCACAAAAGACAAATACCTAACTTGTTGGGGAAAAGAAAGAGGAAAAAGGTAGATTATTTACCCTTAGCAAGTCCTCCGCCGAGCTCTATGACAGCCTCTGTGCTTGATTAGCAGACTGGACCCTTCGCCGATTACGTCTTGCCAGGTGTCAGTATGCTGTAAAGAAAACGACACAACAGTCAGTTTATATAAAAAGTTGCTTTGTTTGGCACTAACTGTCCCTGAGACCTTTGCTGATCTGCTTTCCCTAACTTAGCACACCACAAAAAACAAATACCTAACTTGTTGGGGAAAAGAAAGAGGAAAAAGGTCGATTATTTACCCTTAGCAATTCCTCCGCCGAGCTCTATGCCAGCCTCTGTGCTTGATTAGCAGACTGGACCCTTCACCGATTACTTCTTTCCAGGTGTCGGTATGCTGTAAAGAAAAAGACACAACAGTCAGTTTATATAAAAAGTTGCTTTGTTTGGCACTAACTGTCCCTGAGACCTTTGCTGATCTGCTTTCCCTAACTTAGCACACCACAAAAAAAAAAACCTAACTTGTTGGGGAAAAAAAAGAGGAAAAAGGTAGATTATTTACCCTTAGCAAGTTCTCCGCAGAGCTCTATGCCAGTCTCTGTGCTTGATTAGCAGACTGGACCCTTCGCCGATTACATCTTGCCAGGTGTCGGTATGCTGTAAAGAAAAAGACACAACAGTCAGTTTATATAAAAAGTTCCTTTGTTTGGCACTAACTGTCCCTGAGACCTTTGCTGATCTGCTTTCCCTAACTTAGCACACCACAAAAAACAAATACCTAACTTGTTGGGGAAAAGAAAGAGGAAAAAGGTCGATTATTTACCCTTAGCAATTCCTCCGCCGAGCTCTATGCCAGCCTCTGTGCTTGATTAGCAGACTGGACCCTTCGCTGATTACGTCTTGCCAGGTGTCGGTATGCTGTAAAGAAAAAAGACACAACAGTCAGTTTATATAAAAAGTTGCTTTGTTTGGCACTAACTGTCCCTGAGACCTTTGCTGATCTGCTTTCCCTAACTTAGCACACCACAAAAAACAAATACCTAACTTGTTGGGGAAAAGAAAGAGGAAAAAGGTCGATTATTTACCCTTAGCAATTCCTCCGCCGAGCTCTATGCCAGCCTCTGTGCTTGATTAGCAGACTGGACCCTTCGCTGATTACGTCTTGCCAGGTGTCGGTATGCTGTAAAGAAAAAGACACAACAGTCAGTTTATATAAAAAGTTGCTTTGTTTGGCACTAACTGTCCCTGAGACCTTTGCTGATCTGCTTTCCCTAACTTAGCACACCACAAAAGACAAATACCTAACTTGTTGGGGAAAAGAAAGAGGAAAAATTTCGATTATTTACCCTTAGCAAGTCCTCCGCCATGCTCTATGCCAGCCTCTGTGCTTGATTAGCAGACTGGACCCTTCGCCGATTACTTCTTGCCAGGTGTCGGTATGCTGTAAAGAAAAAGACACAACAGTCAGTTTATATAAAAAGTTGCTTTGTTTGGCACTAACTGTCCCTGAGACCTTTGCTGATCTGCTTTCCCTAACTTAGCACACCACAAAAGACAAATACCTAACTTGTTGGGGAAAAGAAAGAGGAAAAAGGTAGATTATTTACCGTTAGCAAGTCCTCCGCAGAGCTCTATGCCAGCCTCTGTGCTTGATTAGCAGAGTGGACCTTTCACCGATTACGTCTTGCCAGGTGTCGGTATGCTGTAAAGAAAAAGACACAACAGTCAGTTTATATAAAAAGTTGCTTTGTTTGGCACTAACTGTCCCTGAGACCTTTGCTGATCTGCTTTACCTAACTTAGCACACCACAAAAGACAAATACCTAACTTGTTGGGTAAAAGAAAGAGGAAAAAGGTAGATTATTTACCCTTAGAAAGTCCTCCGCCGAGCTCTATGCCAGCCTCTGTGCTTGATTAGCAGACTGGACCCTTTGCCGATTACGTCTTGCCTGGTGTCGGTATGCTGTAAAGAAAAAGACACAACAGTCAGTTTATATAAAAAGTTGCTTTGTTTGGCACTAACTGTCCCTGAGACCTTTGCTGATCTGCTTTCCCTAACTTAGCACACCACAAAAGACAAATACCTAACTTGTTGGGGAAAAGAAAGAGGAAAAATTTCGATTATTTACCCTTAGCAATTCCTCCGCCGAGCTCTATGCCAGCCTCTGTGCTTGATTAGCAGACTGGACCCTTCGCTGATTACGTCTTGCCAGGTGTCGGTATGCTGTAAAGAAAAAAGACACAACAGTCAGTTTATATAAAAAGTTGCTTTGTTTGGCACTAACTGTCCCTGAGACCTTTGCTGATCTGCTTTCCCTAACTTAGCACACCACGAAAAACAAATACCTAACTTGTTGGGGAAAAGAAAGAGGAAAAAGGTCGATTATTTACCCTTAGCAATTCCTCCGCCGAGCTCTATGCCAGCCTCTGTGCTTGATTAGCAGACTGGACCCTTCGCTGATTACGTCTTGCCAGGTGTCGGTATGCTGTAAAGAAAAAGACACAACAGTCAGTTTATATAAAAAGTTGCTTTGTTTGGCACTAACTGTCCCTGAGACCTTTGCTGATCTGCTTTCCCTAACTTAGCACACCACAAAAGACAAATACCTAACTTGTTGGGGAAAAGAAAGAGGAAAAATTTCGATTATTTACCCTTAGCAAGTCCTCCGCCATGCTCTATGCCAGCCTCTGTGCTTGATTAGCAGACTGGACCCTTCGCCGATTACTTCTTGCCAGGTGTCGGTATGCTGTAAAGAAAAAGACACAACAGTCAGTTTATATAAAAAGTTGCTTTGTTTGGCACTAACTGTCCCTGAGACCTTTGCTGATCTGCTTTCCCTAACTTAGCACACCACAAAAGACAAATACCTAACTTGTTGGGGAAAAGAAAGAGGAAAAAGGTCGATTATTTACCCTTAGCAAGTCCTCCGCCGAGCTCTATGCCAGCCTCTGTGCTTGATTAGCAGACTGGACCCTTCGCCGATTACGTCTTGCCAGGTGTCGGTATGCTGTAAAGAAAAAGACACAACAGTCAGTTTATATAAAAAGTTGCTTTGTTTGGCACTAACTGTCCCTGAGACCTTTGCTGATCTGCTTTACCTAACTTAGCACACCACAAAAGACAAATACCTAACTTGTTGGGTAAAAGAAAGAGGAAAAAGGTAGATTATTTACCCTTAGAAAGTCCTCCGCCGAGCTCTATGCCAGCCTCTGTGCTTGATTAGCAGACTGGACCCTTTGCCGATTACGTCTTGCCAGGTGTCGGTATGCTGTAAAGAAAAAGACAACAGTCAGTTTATATAAAAAGTTGCTTTGTTTGGCACTAACTGTCCCTGAGACCTTTGCTGATCTGCTTTCCCTAACTTAGCACACCACAAAAGACAAATACCTAACTTGTTGGGGAAAAGAAAGAGGAAAAAGGTAGATTATTTACCCTTAGGAAGTCCTCCGCCGAGCTCTATGCCAGCCTCTGTGCTTGATTAGCAGACTGGACCCTTTGTCCGGCTAGTTTGCTGTTGTGGTCGGCTCCTCCTGCGCTCCGGACGGCTCCTCCCGGGCTCCAGACGGCTCCTCCCGGGCTCCGGACGGCTCCTCCCGGGCTACGGACGGCTCCTCCGGGGCTACGGACGGCTACTCCGGTCCTCTGGCATGCTCCTCCTGGCCTCTTGCATGCTCCTTCTGGGCTCTGGCATGCTCCTCCTGGGCTCTGGCATGCTCCTCCTGGGCTCTGTTCCACATATCCGCCTGTGCTTGTTCCAACATCTCCTGCTGGGCCCTGTTCCACATCTCATGCTGTATTATGGACTGCTCCAATTCTTCTGACCTTTGACGCTGCAGTCTCAAAACCGACAATGCTCTTTGGTAAGCCAGATCTCCTCTCTCTTCTTGAGCATACATTTATTGATCAATTGATTTGACGGTGTTGTGATTTCTGAACTTCGTTCTGCCTGCTGTGGTTGTGCGCTGTGCAATCTTCTTCCTTCGTCTGTCATCAGCTGCAGGCTTGTTGCAATCATGCTTGTGTTTACATTGCACTGTTGTTGCCACAGTAGCATGTTTTGTAGTCCTGTTCCAATCTGTTGGCATTGCAATGAAATATGTTCCAGAAAATCATTCTGTTGTCGACAGAGTTGGTCCTGATTCGATTGTCCATCTCGCTGTTCATTTTGTTTGGTGCTGATCTCTTCAATCTTCTGCTGCATGCTCTTGCAATGTCCAACCACCGACATATGTGCTGACACAAGTTGATCGTAGTATCGGCCCAGCGATATCATTGCGTCATTTTGTTGAACAACAGCTGTCTTGATATGGTCGATGTTCTGTTCCATGTTGTCCAAACGACTATTAATCCTTTGGCTTTCTTCAGCTCTACGTTGCTCCATGTTCTTTAAAGCTTCCAGTATTAGATTGAATGATGACTCTGTAATACAAGTAAATGATTTAGTTTAACAAATTACAGTTGAACACAATTAAACACTCCTAAATTATAAAAAATATTAAATTGCTACCTTCTCGCGTAGTTTTCGGTGTTGTTGATTCAAGGACTTCTGCTACACTGCCTGAAGTTTCCATGTCCGGAATTTGCTCTGTTCTTTCCACAATATTCTGGTCTTCAAATGCAGGGTAGCTCTGTGAAGAGGATTCTTCTGGCAGTGACTGTGGGTGCCCCTGTGATGAATTTTCTTCTGGAAGTGGCTGTTGGGATGATGTTTCTTTGTGCACCGTGGGTGGGTGCCTCTGGGCTGATTCTCCTTGAAGTGGCGCTGCTTGCAGTGTTGACTCAATCGGCAATATTGTATGCTGTATCTGTGTCTTTAAAATGTAAATATAGATATATACAATAATTTAAAAAAAAATATGCAGTGCCAGAAACGCCAACAGCTAAAGATACGCAACCAGTGCAAGCTACAGGTATGCACACATTGACAGATATACATGTACCAACATTGTTAATTTCATGTCCAAAAACGATGCCTTACCGGTATCCTCAGTACCTCCTCCAGTTGTCGGATATACAAAAGAAACTCTTCTCTTTGCCTTAACTGTGGAATCTGTAATATTGATATAAAGAACATACTGTAGTTATTACTTTGGTTTCATGAAAAAAAAAAAATATATATATATATATATATATATATATATAAGGGAAAATATGATATGTCCCTCACCTTTCTGAGATTTTGTTTTCTTCTTTGGCGTTGTTTCCGTTTGTGGCGTGCTATGTTTGGTTGGCGTTGATTCTTTTGTGGCTCCTTTTGAAATAAATAAGAATTTTTTTTTTTTAAATAATTAATTTTGATAAATGAATATTAAAAAAAATATTTATATAATTTGTAAAAATAATACCTTGTGCACTGGTTCCTGGCATTTCTTCCTGCACAAGCACAAAGTAGTTCTCCATCTTCTTTTCCCAATCCTTGTGTAATTTTTGGTCTTTTTGGATCTTGCAATTCATGGATCTTCTGCAGTCGCGTAACCTTTTCTTGCAACTTTCCGTGCTTCGCTGGAACCCACCTTCCGAAGAAACTGCATCCGAGATTTCCTTCCACGTCGTGTCCTTGAATCGGTGATGAACATTTCTTTCCGGTGATCCGAAAAGTTGAAAGGAGTGATGAACAACTTGATTGAATAGGGTGTCCGTTTCTTCATCTGTGAAGTTGGGTGCCCTGCTGCTGGATTCTTCTCCCGAGTCCGCTTCTTCATGCGAAACTCTGCCATGGTCGGTTGGTGAGGTTTCTTGCTGTGTTTCAGAGGATTCTTCTTCCTGTGCGGATAGGGAAAGCCTCCTTGCTTCTTCCTTGGACATCTCTGAAAAAAAAAACTTAAAAAAATAAAAATAATAATAATATTATTAGTATAATAAAAAAATAATGACACCCACAATGACAGATACACAAATAATGACCCCCATCTGTGCCATATACACAAATAATGACCCCCCCGCAGTGACATATACACAAATAATGAACCCCAGCAGTGACATATACACAAATAATGACCCCCACAGTGACATATACACAAATAATGACCCCCAGCAGTGACAGATACACAAATAATGACCCCCCAGCAGTGCCATATACACAAATTATGCCACCCAGCAGTGAAAGATCACCAAAAAAGGACCCCCATCTGTGCCATTTACCCAAATGATGCCAACCAGCAGTGCCACATACCCAAATTATGCCACCCAGCTGTGACAGATCCCCCCAAAAAGTACCCACATCTGTGCCATATACCAAAATTATGCCAACCAGCAGTGCCACATACCCAAATTATGCCACCCAGCTGTGACAGATACAAAAAAAAGTACCCACATCTGTGCCATATACCAAAATTATGAGACACAGCATTGAAATGTCAACAAATAATGACCCCCAGCAGTGCCATATACACAATTTATGCCACCCAGCAGTGCCAGATACCAAAAAAGGACCCCCATCTGTGCCATATACCCAAATTATGCCAACCAGCAGTGCCAGATACCAAAATTATGCCAACCAGCAGTGACATACACAAATAATGACCTCCCACAGTGACATATACACAAATAATGACCCTTCACAGTGCCATATACACAAATAATGACCCCCCAGCAGTGACATATACAAAAATAATGACCCCCGCAGTGACATATACACAAATAATGAACCCCGGCAGTGACAGATACACAAATAATGACCCCCCGCAGTGACAGATACCCAAATTTTGCAAACAAACGGTGCAAGATACACAAATTATGCCAGAAAGTAGTGCCAGATACCGACATCATTCCACACTGCAGTGACAGATATACAAATAATGCCCATCAGCAGTGGCAGAGATAGCAGTTGAAAAAGAGAAAAATAAATAGAGGACAGTTTATTTAGGATGAGAGTGTAATAGAAAGACAGATAGAGTACATTTAGCTCAGCGCTTACCTATTAAGATGAGAAAAAAAACTGGATTGGTCTTCTCCTCTGCGTCGGAAGAATTCTTGTCCCGGTCACTTCTCCAGAAAAGCTCTGATATGCAAATCAGAATCGCTAGAAGCCAATCACAAGACACTAACAGACCGCATACAGCCAGTTAGCAGTCTCAAGCAAATGGCGCCTAAGCAAGGGAGGGACAGAGCTTTTATTCTGTGTAAAAGAGCGGGAACATAGCTCCTCCTTCACTATAGGAATCATGTAGTTTTATTGGCTAATTTAGTGGCACCACTATACGTCAGGCCATACTGAACTGTTTATTTGTCTTATGTAGGAGTATATTTTATTGGTTGGATTTTGGCCGAACGGACATGTTATGTTTTGATTGGTGTCATCAGTGATAGCATCATTGAAATACATTTTTTTTTTAAAAACATTAACCGGAATGTATCTCGGAACGTTGGCCCAGAACGGTTACCTTCAGCAAACTCTGCCATTATGGAGCTAGCAGTGCTTATCCACGGGGATTATGTAGCTAGAGTGTTGGTGGAATTATGGCACCTGTAGTGCAACGGGGAATGCTGGCTGCACCTCCGCCCGATAACGGGGTAACGTTCCGGTGTGCTGGGGCATATAGGGGCAGTACACGGCTGTGGGGGAGCGTATGGTGGAAGAGGGGTAGATGGCTAGGGAGAGCGGTGTGCGTCTCGGGGTACACGGCTGGTGATAGCTGGGGTTTGGGGGACAGTTGGAGGGAGGTGAGGTTAAGTGCATATAGGGGCTAGGCTGGTTAGGTGGACGGCTGAAGTGCGTTACTGTGCTACCAGAGTGGGGAGCAGTGCCAGGGCGTTGTGTAACTTGTAGTGCTACGGGAAAACATGGAGCGCGTAAGGCAGTGGGGTGTATAGCTAGGCGTGTAAATGTAGACGGGCAGCGGGGTGACTAGGGGGGATGGTGTTGGCATCTAAGTTTGCACGGGTATCGTGGGGAATAGCGGGGGGGATGTCAGCATTGCAGATGTGCAGCAGGGTGCCCGGGTGTGCTGGCAGACATGGGTGGGGTCTTTCATGAAGGGTGTTACTGTGCTACCAGAGCGGGGAGCAGTGCCAGGGCGTTGTGTTTCTTGTAGTGCCACAGGAAAACATGGAGCGCGTAAGGCAGTGGGGTGTATAGCTAGGCGTGTAAATGTAGACTGGCAGCGGGGTGACTAGGGGGGATGGTGTGGCGTCTAAGTTTGCACGGGTATCGTGGGGAATAGTGGGGGGGGGGTGTCAGGGTTGCAGATGTGCAGCAGGGTGCCCGGGTGTGCTGGCAGACATGGGTGGGGTCTTTCATGAAGGGTGTTACTGTGCTACCAGAGCGGGGAGCAGTGCCAGGGCGTTGTGTTTCTTGTAGTGCCACAGGAAAACATGGAGCGCGTAAGGCAGTGGGGTGTATAGCTAGGCGTGTAAATGTAGACTGGCAGCGGGGTGACTAGGGGGGATGGTGTGGCGTCTAAGTTTGCACGGGTATCGTGGGGAATAGTGGGGGGGGGGTGTCAGGGTTGCAGATGTGCAGCAGGGTGCCCGGGTGTGCTGGCAGACATGGGTGGGGTCTTTCATGAAGGGTGTTACTGTGCTACCAGAGCGGGGAGCAGTGCCAGGGCGTTGTGTTACTTGTAGTGCCACGGGGAAACATGAAGCGCGTAAGGCAGTGGGGTGTATAGCTAGGTGTGTAAATGTAGACGGACAGCGGGGTGACTAGGGGGGATGGCGTCGGCGTCTAAGTTTGCACGGGTATCGTGGGGAATAGCGCGGGGGGGTGTCAGCGTTGCAGATGTGCAGCAGGTCAGGGTATTGTGTATGTGGTGGATGTAAGGGCTGGCTGGGAGCTGTAGTTCCACGAATGGAAGCAGGGGTAGCACTGTAGAGCTTTTTTCTATAGTTGACCTATATTTATATGTCGATATATTATCTGTCAAAGTAATTAGTGTCGATCTTAGTTTTGTCAATCTTGTATATGTCGACCTATTACCTGTCGACCGTATTAAGTGTCGATCTAAGTTTTGTCAATCTAAGTTTTGTCGACCAAATAGATGTTCGAACTATTTGCGGTCGACTTATTAACGGCCGATAAATCAAATTTCGAACTAGTTGATGTCGAAATAAAAGATGTTCGAACTAATGGCAGTCGGTCTATTTACTGTCGAACTAGTTACTGTCGATCTAACGCTGTGGTCGAACAAACTATTGTCGATCTAAATCAATGTCTATGTATATTACGTCGAACAGTATGTTATGTCTAACTAAAATATTCGACAAAGTAACTGATGATCATTTGTTACGGTCGAACAAATACATGTCGAACTAATGTTACTGTCGATATACAGACAGTCAATGAGTTGTACTTGTCGAAGTACCGTGGTCGATCAAAGCATTGTCGAACGGACGAATGCCGATAAAACGAACCACACCCCCATTCCATATCTGTGCTGCATTTTTGTGAGCAGTATATAGTATTACAGTGCAGCATTTTGGTGACCCAACAGTATATAGTTGTGTACAGTAGCCATTGCTGTATCTTGCAGCTCTGTGTCACTGCAAGTATCCATTCCATATCTGTGCTGCATTTTTGTGAGCAGTATATATATAGTATTACAGTGCAGCATTTTGGTGACCCAACAGTATATAGTTGTGTACATTAGGCCATTGCTGTATCTTGCAGCTCTGTGTCACTGCAAGTATCCATTCCATATCTGTGCAGCATTTTTGTGAGCAGTATATATAGTATTACAGTGCAGCATTTTGGTGACCCAACAGTATATAGTTGTGTACAGTAGGCCATTGCTGTATCTTGCAGCTCTGTGTCACTGCAAGTATCCATTCCATATCTGTGCTGCATTATTGTGAGCAGTATATATAGTAATACAGTGCAGCATTTTGGTGACCAACAGTATATAGTTGTACAGTAGGCCATTGCTGTATCTTGCAGCTCTGTGTCACTGCAAGTATCCATTCCATATCTGTGCAGCATTTTTGTGAGCAGTATATATAGTATTACAGTGCAGCATTTTGGTGACCCAACAGTATATAGTTGTGTACAGTAGGCCATTGCTGTATCTTGCAGCTCTGTGTCACTGCAAGTATCCATCCATTCCATTTTCTTCCAGTGATTTGGACCAATAATACCATTGATTAGAACAAATAATTCCAGTGATTTTGTCATTTTCTTCCAGTGATTTGGACCAATAATACCATTGATTAGAACTAATAATTCCAGTGATTTTGTAATTTTCTTCCAGTGATTTGGACCAATAATACCATTGATTAGAATGAATAATTCCAGTGATTTTGTCATTTTCTTCCAGTGATTTGGATCAATAATACTATTGTTTAGAACGAATAATTCCTGTGATATTGAGGTGTTTGTGTCGCTTAGCTTAGCCGTCCAGCGACCACAGTGCACCTCTTTTTCTCTTTTATTTGCATCATGTGCTGTTTGGGGCCAATTTTTTTAAGTGCCATCCTGTCTGACACTGCAGTGCCACTCCTAGATGGGCCAGGTGTTTGTGCCAGCCACTTGGGTCGCTAAGCTTAGTCATCCAGCGACCTCGGGGCAAATTTTAGGACTAAAAATAGTATTGTGAGGTGTTCAGAATAGACTGGAAATGAGTGGAAATTGTGGTTATTGAGGTTAATAATACTATAGGATCAAAATTACCCCCAAATTCTATGATTTAAGCTGTTTTTGAGGTTTTTTTTTTAAAAACGCCCAAATCCAAAACACACCCGAATCCGACAAAAAAATTTCAGAGAGGTTTTGCCAAAACGCGTCCGAATCCAAAACACGGCCGCGGAGCCGAATCCAAAACACAAAACCCGAAAAATTTCCGGTGCACATCTCTACTAATAATCAAGTCAACAAACCATTTGCATATGCATTTACATACTGAGATTTAGTAATATTCTACTATGTTCGCTCGGGGTGGTAACCTTTCTTGTCGTCACAAACTGCTGCTGACTGAGTTGTATACCTAGTACTGGAACTAAACCAGGGCAGCAAGAGTCAATTTGCATGCTAAGATTCTGAACCCTTTATAATCTACTGTCTTAATAGTAGCAGGTAATGCTGATAATTGAAAGTCAATAACAGAATTAAGCACAGTTTGATATTGCAGGTTAGCAGACAGTAGGTATACAGTACCAAGTAAGCAGTTCAGTTAAGGGTGAAATATAGCGTATTAATTCCTCACACCATTCAGAGACTAAAGGGGCATGCATAAGTGTGCAGACTTAATAAGAGATTCAGCAGGGTGCAAATGAATTTAAAGCAGTTTCCAGTCAAAGTAGTAAGGTTATAAGCACAGCTGGCTATATTAGTAGCTGAGGCTCTGAATAGCTAGAGCAGGGGTGGGGAACCTTTTTTCTACCAAGGGCCATTTGGATATTTATAAAATCCTTCGGGGACCATACAAAAATTATCAACTTAAAAATTAGCCTGTGCTTGTAGTTATGCCCCCAGTCAGTAGATATGCCCCCAGTCACTTGTTATTCCCCATTAGATATGCCCCCAGTCAGTTGTTGTGCCCCATTAGATATGCCCCTTGTATTTATGCCCCTTTAGATGTGCCCCCTAGTAGCTCTGCTTACACATACACACACCCACACACAGATACACACACACTAAAAGAAACAACCCCACAATACTCACCAACCCCACTCCTGCTTCCGTATCGCTGCTTTCCGCCTGTCTGCCTGCTCCTTGGAACTATGGGAGAGATGTCATGACATCTCTCCCATAGCACACAGCCGCACACTACTAGAGCTGGAAGCCGGAGCTGCTGCTGAGGGGAAGGAGCCGGGTGCCAACTGGTAACAAAATCTCATTGGGCGCCTGGCATCTCCCAAGGTTAGGTGAGCCAGGCTGGGCCAGATCGAGTGGCTTTGCAGGCCTTATACGGCCCACGGGTCGGAGGTTCCCCATCTGTGAGCTAGAGTGTGTTCACAATACAGTTCAGCATCACATGAAAGGTGCAGATAGATTGCAAGCAAGGTATAATAAAGCTGGCTGATACAAGCTGTGGAGTATCTAAAATACACAAGGGGTCCGCTCTTTCCTGTCACCCTGTTCACTAAGGCAGTTTACAGTTTCTTTTGCTACCTGGGGCCTGCCTTTCCTTAGGTAAATAATATCCAAAAAGGGTTGTGCTGGTAAGTAAATCTACTCCCCTGTTGAAAGGTACAATGGCCCTCATTCCGAGTTGTTCGCTCGCTAGCTGTTTTAGCAGCTTTGCACACGCTAAGCCGCCGCCTACTGGGAGTGAATCTTAGCTTTGCAGAATTGCGAACGAAAGATTCGCATAATTGCGAATAGAAATTTCTTTGCAGTTTCTGAGTAGCTCGGGACTTACTCTGCCACTGCGATCAGTTCAGTCAGTTTCGTTCCTGGTTTGACGTCACAAACACTCCCAGCGTTCACCCAGACACTCCCCCGTTTCTCCAGCCACTCCCGCGTTTTTCCCAGAAACTGCAGCGTTTTTCCGCACACACCCATAAAACGGCCAGTTTCCGCTCAGAAACACCCACTTCCTGTCAATCACACTCCGATCACCAGAACAAAGAAATTTCTTCGTTAAGCCGTGAGTAAAATACCTAACTTTTTGGCAAATTTACTTGGCGCAGACGCACTGCGAACATTGCACATGCGCAGTTTGCGTCAAATCACTCCGTTGCGAAAACCACTAACGAGCGAACAACTCGGAATGAGGGCCAATATTTGATACTGTCCAGAACTCTTAATAGCTGTGTCAGCCAAGTAAAAGGAAGAGCATCTCTCTCTCTCTCTCTCTCTCTCTCTCTCTCTCTCATCTAACCCCTATTTAGCTGTGTATGCGGAGCTGAGTGACTCTGGGTTTCTAACTGAGGGCATTAGCTGGAGTGTCTGTGCGTCAGAGGTATGTACCTGCTATCAGCGGCCTCACCCACTCTCCTCTATCACCTGAGACCTTTCCTGGCAGCTTCTGGGCAGGCTGGTGTCACTGCAGTGGTTGGCAGCTCTCACAGCAATCTCCTCAGCGGCAGCTCTGCTCCCCACGGCATGTCTTCTCACAGCAGTCTCCTCAGCAGTGACTCCACTCTCCACATGTGTCTCCTCACAGCAGTCTCCTTAGTGTCATCTTCACACTCCACAGCGTGTCTCCTCTCACACACACTGGTGCGAACACCACCTTCTCTTTTCCTGCTCTACCACAGCCAATCAAAACTCCATCAGCCTTCTCACTCCCTCTTCCATTATAAGTAAGTCCAAGGGTCCTAGTGCCCGTCTGCTCACTGGTCCTGTTGATGTCTCCTAGGCAACCGCAGGATCAGGTGTTAACCCCTTCAGCATTAACAGGACAGGTAGAATTTGAGGCTCAGCAAGGGGAAATTTAGGGAACCTTACTCATGTCTTATCCAATCCGACAGTTGCCTGCACTATACAGTATATCCTTTGCAGTATAACTTAAGGGGGATCCAGTTCAGAGTGTTACATATTCACCTGCTAAAAGCATGCGTGTCCTCATGCAACGTTGCTGAAGCAAAAGTTCTGAGCCACAATGTTATCAATTACACACTCTAGTCTGGGATGTGGCACAAAAACAGGGAGCATAAGCAATATACTCAAGGCAATTACATACATGTTATATGCATTTCCATGGGTACATATACAGAAACAGCAGTTAAGGAAACACAGTGTATCAGAACATTTGAATTGTGATACCTTAGAGGTAGCGTACCTCTTGTACTGCGTTCTGGCCTTTTAGGAATTGGGGTCAGTACCCCTTCGGCCTGATCAGACACATTACAAGGCATATCATCATATTCAGCTGGTATCTCTACCCCAGGTCCTGGGGCTACTGGTGTGACTGAGCTCGGAGTTGTGCTACCCATAAATAGTAAGAGCTCTATGGGGTCATGGAATGGAATGCCCACTAGGGTTACCCGCCCTTCTGCCAGGGTAAGTCTTTCTCTACTGCCGGGACTTCAACAGTGTAGAGCTTCTCTTGGTCACGGGGAACGGTACTGTCCATCAGGTCTTGAATTTGGTAGGTATATAGTCCATCAGTTGGAACTCGGACAATCACATAGGGAATATCATCCCACATGGCATCTAGTTTACTTGATCGGTGATTTTTCTTCTTCCATACCCTATCTCCGATCTGGAGGGGCGTTGGCCAGGTATCAGAGTTATAATTTTTCTCCTGATGGTGATGCACCGTTTCCATCTGTTGTTCAACCAGTTGCAGAGCAGTTTCTATCCGGTACTGATGTTCTTGCACTCAGTCAGTCCGCACGATGTCAGGCTCATCCCCTATTGGCGTCAGCTCTAAATCTTTTGGGAGTTTGCCCTGTCTCCTGAACATTAAGTAAAATGGGGTGAATCCTGTGGAGCAGTGCTCTGTATTGTTATAAAGGTAGGTCAGTTCCGGAAGGAGGTTAGGCCACTGGGTACATTTCTCTGCTGAGAGGCTTCGGAGCATTCCAATTACAATCTGGTTAGCTTTCTCACAAAGGCCATTTCCCTGCGGGTGATAGGCCGCAGCTCGCAGTTTCTTGCAACCGTAGCGAGAACAGAATTCTTGGAACAACTGGGAATCGAATGCAGGGCGTTGGTCGGTAAGAATTTAGTCGGGGTAGCAGTAAGGGCGTACGAAGTGCTTGAGGAACAGCTCAGCCATTGTTGTTGCTGTCAAGTTACTTGCTGGCACCACCACCAAGAATTTGCTGAAGTGATCTGTAATGGTCAGAGCATACTGGAACCCAGCAGAGCTATGTTCAAGTTTCACATGATCTAACCCAACAATTTCAAGTGGACGGGAACTCTGTATCGGATGTAGAGAATCTTTTTGGGATGAGTTAGCTGGTCTCTTCAGATTACATATCCTGCAATCATGACAACACTTGTCGATATCAGATCTCATCCCGACCCAAAAGAATCTCTGTCGGAACATTGCCTCCGTCTTCTGGGTCCCGTAGTGCCCCGACTGACTGTGAAAGGTACATACAGCGCTAATAACTGGATATGGAAAAAAACATGTATTTTATTACATAGAAAATTGTTGCAAATAACCAGCTAGAAAAAAAAATTAAAATTAAGATTAAAATTGAAGCAGTAGGGCAAGCACAGCAATTTCATTGGTATATTACCACATATGGAAGCCCATCATATTCAACTGTAAAGTGTCCATGGAAATGTGCCACAGTCCTGGGGATAGATTCAAAACTGGCAGATATCAATCAACATGGAATTTGGAAACAGACCTTTGGATGCTTGATTCCAGACAAGAATTAGTCCTATTGAAAGATTGGTCTTATGCACCTTTGTGGATGACTGTAGATTCCCCTTTTGTCAATGGTGGCACAGGTACAGAGGAGTCGGGCATCACTGGTTATTTGCCTACACCTGGAATACGCCTAGAAGTCCGCCACCATCGACAAAAGGGGAATCTGCAGTCATACCCTTTTCTTATTGCACTTTCCAGGGATTAACTATCCCTTTAGTTAGCTGCTTAAGGGTTAAGCAGCTCATTTTAGTAGCACCGGGCCTATTACCTTGGTAATACTTCTCCACATTTTGACTGTGAAAGGTGTTAAGCAACATGTCAGCCTGCTGTCTAGATACTGTACTACAATTTGAGAGATGGGCTGGTGGGTGCCAGGATCAAGGCTGGTGCGGATGACAAGGCCCTGTCGGAGGCTGATTCGGGCTCGGTGGCGCAAAAGTTTAATCAGTTCAGGATCAGCAGCTCTCTGGGACTTAGACGACTTTTCCTGTGGATGAGACCAATTAGGTCTTGAAACACAGGACTCGCTTCCTGTACTTGTTGCCAGTTGAACCCAAGACTACTTGGCGAAGCATTTTCAGAGGTGAGATCTGAGGTGGCGGTAACAGTGTCAGAAGTAACCACTGGTTTCCTTTGCTTTGGAGGCTTAAACACAGGGGTCTCAATGTCTTCAAACCAAATCTTTTTCCACCTCTGCGACATCAGCGGTTGGGTGGCGAGACAAAGAATCAGCGTTTCCATTGGACTTGCGACTTCGGAAAGACACTGAATATATATAGTTTGCAAGACGTGCCATCCATCGCTGTTCTAATGCTCCAAGATGGGTGGAGGACAAATGCTCCAATGGATTATTGTCTGTGATGATCACAAAGGTTTGTGGCAGTCATATAATTCTTGAACTTTTCAGTGATGGCCCAGATGAGGGCAAGGAGCTCCAGTTTAAAGGTGCTATAGTTGTTGCTGTTTCTTTTGGTCTACCTTAGACCTCTGCTGGCATAAGCTATAACTCTCTCTCATCCATCTTGTGTCTGAGAGAGTACTGCTGGCTGTCGTCCGTGTAGACCTGGAAAGGTTTCTCATACTTCAGGTATGCAAGAAGTGGGGCTTCCATTAGTGACGACTTCAAACATTCAAAAGCATTCTGTTGATCCTCTGCCTATGCGACCAGGGCAGTACTCCGCCTCTCCTGACCTGATTTGCCACGTAGTAACTCATGAAGTGGTTTCTCCACATTGGCAAAATACTGAATAAAGCATTGGTAATACCCAACGAAGCCGAGAAAGCTGCTGACATCTTTCACCATACGGGGTACAGGCCAGTCCTGCACCACCCTTATCTTCTCGGGGTCAGTCTTCACCCCATCATAGCTAACTATGTGACCCAGATATTGCACACTTGGTTTTAGAAGATGGCACTTGGATGGCTTTAACTTTAGACCACATTTGGTCAATTGGATGAAGACAGACCTCCTCTAGATGTTTCAAATGCTCGTCATAGGACTTTGAGTATATGATGACATCATCAAGATATAACAGGACCATCTCGAAGTTTCTGTGCCCCAAACATTGCTCCATAACTCGTTGGAAGGTGGCAGGAGCATTGCAGAGCCTGAATGGCATGCGTTCAAACTCGAACAGACCCATGGGAGTCGTGAATGCAATCTTCTCCCTATCTTCTGGAGCCATTGGGATCTGCAAGTATCCACTCAGGATAAGAGTTGAGAAGTACTGAGCTCTCTTTAGTGCTGTTAACGATTCCTCTATCCGAAGCAGTGGATAAGCATCTTTGCGCATCACCGTGTTCAGTTTTCGATAGTCAACACAGAATCTGAGGCTGCCATCTTTTTTCTGCACAATCACTAACGGTGCTGCCCATGGACTATGGCTTTCACGTATCACACCGGCTTCTTTCATCTCATGTTTCTCACCGGTTGTGTTAAGTCTGATTAACTCAGGAAAAAAAGCAATACTTTAAATTTACAACTGTTCAGGCCGCTGCGATCGCTAAGCGTGTGTGTGTAAAACCCCTAACAAATGCGTACACATTGCGTAAGCACGCCGTCACGCTGTAAGCACAAAGTAGCTACACGTGTGGCGGAATACACTTTATAACCCCTAACAGGAAAGGAATGTGACACCAATTTTATATGCAATGTTGAGGTCTAACCCAGCAACAGATATTTACTCAAAAGGGGTTACAACAGTAATACAATCACATAAGAGAAAAGGCTACAATCAATGGATACATACATTTGTTCGCCTGCGCACCCGGTTCCGGTCCTCAGTCAACCTGGATAGATGACCTTCAGAGAATAGAATGAGGCCAGCCAGGAGGCTTGGTTTTATACAATGATCCAAAGCATGAAACAAAGGAAACTGTAATCTCTTCATCCATAGGTTAAAGGGCTGGTAATTTACAGTACATGAGGAGTCATAGGTCGGTTTGAATAGGTGGGCGATGCCTGGTCCAGGTGCACTTGCAGATGTCCTCCACTGGGTTCCTCCGAATAGAAAGAGTACAGTACATACAGTGTGATATCAATAATATATTCCTGCGCATATCTATGCGCAGGAGCGTGCTATCTTTTACAAACTGCTACCGGAATATTGCTCTTAAGATACTGTACAGCTGGATACCAAACACCACCTCCTAACCTAATTCTGTCCCCTCATATCCTGTAAAGTCGAATCCCTCTGTTGTTATACCTTGGAAGTAAATGTAACTCGCTGGTGTGGTGCATGTAGACTATGTGCAAATTATGTGCTATGTGGATTAAATATGAAATATGTCTTTGTGGCTTTTCCATGTGAATGCATATGCTACCGTAATTACTCATACCACGCGCTGATACGCAGGACCTTGTGAGCCAATATACGCAACGTGCGAGTATGCGCCTGCACGGCGGAACAAGCACACACACGGAGGCCACTTGTGTGGAGTTTGTATGTGATGCGTGTGACAATAATATTTTTGACTTCGACAGTCCACCCTTTGGCAGTCAACAATAACTGCCACACATAACTAATAAAACTGAAAATATTACATTTACATTATATACAAAGTCCAAATATCCGGGGAAGATTTGTAGGTGGGAAATGTATAGCCTAGTGGGATAGGAAAAAGCATGTATGTATGAATTTATGTCTGAGGGTCATGTATCATCATGCCGTATATGTTCTAAGTAAGCTTCGAGGTATTGCGAAGTATACATTAACTCCTTCTCATTCCATATTAAGGGTCTGTAAATGGGCAAACAAACACTACCGAGCTCTTTCTAGGCAACGGCCAAAAGCCCTCATCCTTTCCGGCTTCCTATACCAACAAATGGGGAGCACATTTATCTGATGATACATGGAGGGGAAACGTATGTGTGTGCTACTATTTGTAGATATCATTTATCGACTATGTGTGCCATTAACTGAAGATTGCAGAGATGAAGGCAAGACACATAAAAATATACATTCACATAAATTTGGGAATGGTTGATGTCTTTTCCGGTTGTATGTTTCTGAGGGGGAAACAGAAAGAAATGGTGTAAGAAACAGGCCATGAAATTCATTTGCAATCCTTATCATAACACTGTTTATACAGATGGGTCATAAATCAAATCTGCTGCTGTAACAACGCCCTCGCTCCTTAGACTCATCAAATTTGTACTGTGTTTGCGCCGCGTCAAAATTCAAACACATCTGAATATCAGACCAATAATTATGACGACACCCAGGATACAAAGAAGAAACTTTCCTACACTCGCAATTAGATTTTGCACCCACTCTCCTAATCCAGAAACCATTTGAGTGGGTTCAACCATGAGGCCCAGCCGGTCAATTCATTACCCACAGCCGTCAAGGTAAGGTTGTGTTTCCGTTGGAACTCCCACTTTAACCGGAAGATCTCGTCCATCTTTTGATCGATGATCTCCGTGGGGTCATCAGTGCTATACGTAATATACGTACAGCACTTCACACCATATTGAGTTGCCAGAGTAACACAGTACCCACCTGTCACAGCCGTAACATAATTCAGGACCATCCTGTGCTGGACCAGCTCCTTCTTGTAGGCTTGCAACTCCCTGCCCGTATACCTGAAGGTGTCATCATACATCTTGGTGATATTATCTATCAAGTTCGCCAGCGCATGGATGTACTTATAATTTATAGTTCCTCTGGCAGTACGGGTGATATCTAATGCGAGAAGGACTTGAATTCATGGATCAAACCAGAGGCTGCGTGCTCTGCCCTATCTATGAGGTGTCTATTGACGATGTGTTCATAATGGGTATGAGTATAAGGAGTCTGAGCATTGCGGTGAATGTCTTTCATTTTTTCGTGTGCTATGGTCATAACCTCTGGTAGTACTCTGCCAATATAACACAACCCTTCAGAGCTCGGAGTAAGCCACTTGTACACTTTCCTTCCACATATGAAGTAGGCATCGTCTGGGAGAACATAAGGGACAAAATGCCACAATACCATATCACATATCTTTCTTATAAAGAAACCGATCCCCAGTTCTCTCATTTGCTCAGTACAAGTACCGGGCTGGATGATGTTGGCACAATACCCCTGCGATACTTTTCCAGCCCACATGGTTTTCATCCCACGTGTATACCTATACCGAAAATACTTCCCACTTGTGGCTATCTACGTACAAGTTCGGAGTTGATAGGTATATTATCAGCTCTGTGTGAAAAGGTCATTGTCTGGTTATTCCATGTCACTTCCCAATTTCCTGGTTTCCGGAAATTGGACACATTAAAGCGACCTATCTACGTGGTACTGGTGGAGCTTCAAGCTAGGGGGCCTAGATATATTGAATTTCTTGTCCACCGGTCTCCCACCCCGTAATTCGAGTACCTCATCTATCATTAAAGGATATGGCACTAATCCTGACCTACTCTGTCCTTAAGGTACCTGTGAGCACACCCAGCATTCCTTTTGGTTTACCCACTAATGAGTGGTAATCAGTCAAAGGATGTCGGCCAATGTCAATATTACTGTATGACTGACATCTCTGGATGCACCCACCTTCGACTATATTTTCGCAATTTCTACATATACAATATTCATCAGACAATAACCCTTCACATTGCCTCCGAGTTCCATGACTACCAGATCTCTTATTGATACCAGCCTTTACTAGAGTGATACACCGCTCCTGGGGTCCTACGAATCCGTACTCTCCATCAGAACCTATTCCAGATCCTTGCTCAACGTCTCAAAAACAGAGTCACAAGAAAAAGCCAAAACACAGTCTCTTGGTGTGGATCCATTTAGTTACGGAACAAAAATAGGAAGAGAGAAAAAAAAAAATAATGCAGTGGGGGGGTGAAAAAAAGAAAAATGGTACGACAACCGTCTTTGATTTTGTTGTTCTCCTTGCTCAGGTGCCGTTCAACAGTCCTGTCTCTCAGCTTTCCAGGAACAAATTCTCCAGTGATACGAGGTTCTCTTCACCTTTCTCTTTGTCACGAGTTTTCTCCGGGTCAGGAACCTTCTTGCAGTGGGATGAGTGGACCCAAGTCTCTCTCTCGGCGACCTTTATTGCTGTAGTGCTGGTCAACAAAACTTGATACGGCCCTTCCCACCTGTCTATGAGGCAACCTGAGCGTAAAAATTTTTGAATCATCACATAATCCCCCGGTTCAATGTCATGACAATTACTGTTCGGTAGGTCAGGAATCGCCAGTTTTAGATTCCTTTGCTGGCTTCTCAGTTGCTGGCTCATTCTAACCAAATATTGTACAGTTATTTCATTATTGCACTTCAACTCATCCTGGGGTCTATCATTACATGGGGTTGTCGCCCAAAAAGAACTTTGAAGGGTGATAAGTTAAGCGGTGACCTGGGAGTGGTTTTGATGCTGTACAACACTAGTGGCAAAGCTTCTGGCCACAACATTCCAGTTTCAGCCATCACTTTGCTCAGCTTGTTCTTAATAGTGCTGTTCATTCTCTCCACCTTCGCACTTGTCTGTGGCCGGTATGGAGTATGCAGCTTACTATTAGTACCCATCAGTTTGCACATGACCTGAAAGACTTCACCTGTAAAATGGGTACCCCTATCACTTTCAATCATTCTAGGGATACCATATCTGCACACAAATTCCTGCACTATTTTCTTTGTAGTGAACACGGCAGTATTTGTGGCAGCGGGAAATGCTTCTACCCAGTTTGAAAAGACATCGGTACATACTAACACATATTTTAAATTCCTACAGGGTGGTTACTGTATGAAGTCGATTTGTATTACCTGGAAAGGTCCGTCTGTAGGAGGGATATGGGATGGCTCCATTGGTATTGTCTTACCAATATTCTTCCTCAAGCTAGTAAGACATGTAATCAGAGCCGGCCCTAACCAATATGATGCCCTAGGCAAGATTTTGGCTGGTGCCCCCTAGCACCGCCTCTAGTTCTGCAGGAGATGTCTTGCATGAGTCAGCTGGCAGCTCTGCTAACGTCGGGGGCCTTTTGGTTATGAAAATGCATCTTATTTGCATTACTATGTGGCTAGGATGCACAAGCAGCTTCTGCTGATTAAAATGATATGCAGCATGCCTATATTCTGTGTGCGACTGCGGCTGAATACGAAATGCTACATTACAGTGATATCCAGGAATACACTGCAACGTAACAGATACAGCCGCAGTCACACACAGAATATAGGCATGCCGCATATCATTTTAATCAGCAGAAGCTGCTGGTGCCCCTAAGCATACCAAATGCCCTAGGCATTTGCCTAGTTTGCCTATGCCTAAGGCCGGCTCTGCATGTAATAGCTTTCTCACCTGCATGAGAAGAGAACCCTGGTGCACTCCAGTAGGCTCTCACCAATTTGCACATACCTTCCTTGCCCAGATGAGTCAGACCATGTGCCGCCTCAGCTAGGCTTTGAAGATATGCCCTGGGGGCCACTGGCTTACCGTGTCCATCTGTCCAAAGTCCTGAGGACTCCTGACCATATCCCTTCGCCTTCCAGACTGCCCTCTCCTGTAGGGAACACACATTTTGCATTTCAATTAACTGTTGTGTATTTGTTGTGTGGAGTAAAAACATCTCTAGAGGAGAGAAGAGAATAATAAAAAAAAGAAAATGTCAGGTTTGCATTCACCAACAGGCTGTCACGCCATCATGCATATCAGTGTCCGTACACATTTCCCTTCACCAGTATTCCCATTCTCCACCCTTTGTGCATGACAAGGCACACTGCAGTAATATTGGTGCCATCGTGCTGGTGAATATACTGGATTCGGGCAGCACTCTGAATCTCCAATGAGGCATGTGGTGTTTGAACTGTAATCGGGTCCATGTATTGTACCCTCCTGCAGGTAAATGAAAGAGGTGAAGATGACACATTGTGAAGAAAAATCACATAGAGGTTGGTAACAGAAAAGTTTGCAGAGGTAAAAGAGGATTTTATAAAAATGACAACTGGATTGGGCACTACGGGAAATTGATTCCCTTCTTGGTCTATTCCCCTTTAAAATCTGTATTTGTTGTATCGCTATTGGGACTATCCCAGCAATCAATCCAGTGTCCTGTCTATCCTAAGTTCATAGGGAACCCGGTATTTTTGTGAGACAATTTCCTCTACCTGTGATGGACATGAATCTAGAACAGTGAAATGCAACATTAGTCTTCGTGGGTGTCTAACATACTTTGTACTTCCTGAGCAGGAGCACACTATATGTATATCATATCTAACAAAGTTCCGGTTAAGTTAATCACTGCTGTTAGGAAAAGAAGTAAAGGTTTAGCATCATAGAGGCCCCATCTTAACCCCAGCAAGTTTTGTCAAAGGGTAATGTTGCATTTATTTCGTTCTTCCCATTAGCCGAATTTGTGTTTTCTATATGGCTTTTGAATCCTTACTATATGTCCCTTGGTCCCGTCTATGTGTTTAATAATGTGGCTCGTGTTCTGGTCTAGGGGGTCTATATTGACCATGTGTCCTACTACTCCTACAATCTCTGGCAAAATGCCCTTCCTTCCTGCAATAGAAACATATTATTGACCGTTTCTTACCATCAGGGGTCTGTGGTTTAGGCTGATGGGACTTCCCTGTAAGAGCCTGTATACTTACAGTCCTCAACCTCTCCTCCAGTTGTTCTCTGCGTCTGGAGATATTCTAGTGATGTTCAATAGCGCACTCTCTGAGATTATCTACTGTAACCCCTCTCCAATTAGGCAAAGAAGTCTGCACCCTGACCCTGAATGCCTTATTGAGCCTGTCCATTAACACAGAGACAGCCACCTCCATGTAATTCGCATCGTCCCTTATATCCGATACCCCAGTGTATCTAGCCATTATTTGTAAGGCCCTATGGAAATATTCAGATGTAATATCATTTTCTCTCTGTTTTATGGAGAAAAATTTGCTCCACTTAACAACAGTAGGGAAATACAATCCTAGTTGTATGTTAATTCGTTCCATGTTCTCCTGATTGTGTTTGTCAGTCAGAGGATCATCTGACTCTATTTTACGATCCGTGATAAATTTTTGGGTGTCAATATTAGGGGGTAGGCATGCTTACAAAAGTGTCCACCAATCTTTGTTTGCAGGTTCATGGGCATTACCCAGATCCTTGATATACTTCTGACACCTGGCTAAACGTCTCCGGGGATCGGGGAATTCTGAAATGATTGACCGCAGTTCTGATCTGGTCCACGGGCAATACATTGCATTATTCCTGGTGAGGGTTACTCCCTGCCTATCGGTTCTCCCATTGGGAGTTGCTATTTCCAAGACAGGATGTAACCCAACCATTCCATTCCTAATTTGCTCACTGTGAGATATTATTGTCTCTGTGTAATGAACAGTCTCACACTTACCGATGGCTGTGATCTCACCAGTCCTTTCAGTGGGAGACACCGTCACTGCTCTTGTTGGTTGGGCCGGGCCCACCTGAGTTTCCTGGATGAGGGCTGATAGTAGGATGGATCCATCATTTTCCTCCGACCTATGACCTTGGAGAGAACTTAAGACAGGGTACAATATACATGGGTTAGGGTTAATACCATCTACATGAATGTTCCTATAATTTTCCAATGTACCATTGATTGCAGCCAATTTCTCCCCTTTGACATGTGTGCTCGTACTCACATTCCTGTCAGGTTTGGAACTGGCTGTGCAAGCCAGTTCCCTTTGCACCTCCCCCTCTTGTTGCCATATATTTAAACAGTCATTATGTCTGATCCTTTGTTTCCTAGATTTGATAGGACATATTCTATTCTTTACATTCTGCAGTACCTCGAATTCAAAGCTACCCACCCTAGGGAATGATGCCCTATCTTCAGCAGTCATACGTACCCATTCATCGCAATAAGCCTCCGCGTGTGGACAATATTTCCCACACATTATAAACTGAGCTGACCCCATGGGCCGTAGCTCTCCTGCCTGAGACCTGGCTGCCGAACGTCTCTCACTTGAGCACTTGGCTCCCATTGTGGGCCTTTTACCACAAACACCAAATACACAATGCAAACAGACAGTGAAAGTTCTCCGAGCACCTTCACCCACTCTCGCCCACGCTGGCCAGTACTACGATACACTGTTAAAAGTGGATTGCGATGTACCCAACTTGGGACTCCTATCAGAACTTTCAGCACCGCAATTTCTTTCGGTGGAGGCTCTGTTGGAATATTTTCCAGACAGGCAGCGAAAAATTCCTTTTCGGTATCTTTCCACTGGAATTTTTGTAGGGTGAAAAACAGAAAACTTCAATAACTATTGATCACCCTTTCCAATGGACTTCCACCAGGGAGATTTCCTGACGTAATCAGCGAAAAACCCCTTGTTTACACAATCACATCTGTGTATGCTTTCCACAGCGCATATGACACAATAGTATCACGTTGTGCTGTGTAGAACACACAGACATGCGGTTCAATCGCACGGCCTATATATACTTGTTATCTATATGCCCTATGATAGCTGTAGTCGAATCCACAAGCTGCGCTCCTCAGCCGGAGCGTGACACAAAACCTTAACTTCAATTCACAATTCTATATTCACAATTCACAATTCCCTATCACGCTCCTGTGCAAGTATCCTCACGACTTGCGTATTTCTCTATTCATGTATTCACGTAAGGTAGCGAACCTTACGCCACCGAGCCTCTACTAACCCAGTGTTTCCACGGGAACCTGATTTTTCCTCGGGATTCAATACATCCACTCCTACTTTCACTCACTCAAATACACAGTGTTTTTCTGTACATAAAAATATCACTCCCTTTGATTTACCCCAGAAGTAGTACAGTTTAAACAAAATATTATATTAATCTGCTTTTGAAATTGGATAGTTATGTGCTACAGTGTTAATATATACTATCCCACCTTAAATTGAACAGCTATCGTGTGGTTATACCTTGCGCCCGCAATGCAACCTTGCGTAAACACGTGACCGTGCGTGTCTTCACCACATGTGCGCTTACAAATGTGCGTTCGTAATTTAATAAACCACACTATCTCGGTAAATGTGAGCAACAAAACTACTATTGCTCACTAACACACCACACAATTGTGTTTTACAATTACTCCCTTAACACACTATCAAATATATATATAGCAAACAAATGTATCCGATTTCACACAGATCTATAATGACTGTTAACCTATGGCAACAATATGTGAGAAAGCATGCAAAGTATCGGTACGCTTTGTGTCCGCTTTTCGCGCCAAAAATTACACACAGATTTAAATGGCTTTTTTCCTGTTTGTCCCCTGGGTTACAACCAGCACCTCTAAGACTATACAAGAACAGACTGTGATCTAACAACACCACCTGGTTTCAAACACAATGCAAGATTACTTAACATGCATCTCCACCCTTTGTTGTAGATCAAAGTCTGTTTATGGCCTGCAAATCTGTGAGTGTGTGATGAACCGGAGGAGTCCCCAATTGTTAAGTCTTATTAACTTTCAGGAAGAAAAGCAGTACTTCAAATGTACAACTGTTCAGGCCGCTGCGACCGCTAAGCGTATGTGTGTTAAACCCCTAACAAATGCGTACACATTGCGTAAGCATGCCGTCACGCTGTAAGCACAAAGTAGCTACACGTGTGGTGGAATACACTTTATAACCCCTAACAGGAAAGGAATGTGACACCAATTGTATATGCAATGTTGAGGTCTAACCCAGCAACAGATATTTACTCAAAAGGGGGTTACAACAGTAATACAATCACATAAGAGAAAAGGCTACAATCAATAGATACATACATTGGTTCGCCTGCGCACCCGGTTCCGGTCCTCAGTCAATCTGGATAGATGACCTTCAGAGAATAGAATGAGGCCAGCCAGGAGGCTTGGTTTTATACAATGGTCCAAAGCATGAAACAAAGGAAACTGTAATCTCTTCATCCATAGGTTAAAGGGCTGGTCTTTTACAGTACATGAGGGGTCATAGGTCGGGTTGAATAGGTGGGCGATGCCTGGACCAGGTGCACTTGCAGATGTCCTCCACTGGGTTCCCTCCGAATATCAAGAGTACAGTACATACAGTGTGATATTAATAATATATTCCTGCGCATATCTTCTGCAAACTGCTACCGGAATATTGCTCTTAAAATACTGTACAGCTGGATACCAAACACCACCTCCTAACCTAATTCTGTCCCCTCATATCCTGTAAAGTCGAATCCCTCTGTTGTTATACCTTGGAAGTAAATGTAACTCGTTGGTGTGGTGCATGTAAACTATGTGTAAATTACGTGCTATGTGCATTAAATATGAAATATGTCTTTGTGGCTTTTTCATGCGAATGCATATGCTACCGTAATTACTCATACCACGCGCTGATACGCAGCACCTCGTGAGCCAATATACGCAACGATCGAGTATGCACATGCACGGCGGAACAAGCACGCGCACGGAGGCCACTTGTGTGGAGTTTGTATGTGATGCGTGTGACCATAATATTTTTGACTTCGACAGTTGGTACATGGCCTGTGGTAAAGGCCTGTGTCTTTCCTTCACTGGCGGGTTAGTTCAAGTAGGGATGTGGTTTTGGACTCCCTCAGCCTTTCTGAAGTCTGACAGGTGCTGACTAAAGGCTTTGACATTCTTGCGCATAACCTGAAGTACGTCCTCACGCTGACTCTCCGAAGTATCTGGGCCGCCAATCTGTACTTAACGCCACCATGGAGCCTCACCAGTGGTCATACTGGTCTGTCCAGCCACCACTCCCTTGGGAATCTTGGGTAGAGCCTCACCAAGGACGTCTTGAAAATCTACCAGAATTACTGTAGCCACCAGACAGTGTCGAAACAATCGGACTGGACAGCAATGTGGGTTTAATAACCGGACAGGTACTCTTCCACCTATCACTTTAGCCAGTGTTCGTGCCACCATGAACGGCTGCTGTCCATCGGAGTCGCAGGGATCAAGGATTGCCTCATAATCCTGCCCCCCAGGACCGATCCAGGCCTTGCACCATACTACGTGATTAGAATTTGGTCGCAGGATGATGTGTTGGCGATCAGTGATCCTCACCTTTCCAACTTCTCCCCTTGTATTGGTTAATCTCTTTTACCTCTCAAGCAACCTGACTGCTATAGAGTCTTCTGCTCCATTGGGGCAGTGGACCGCATTTCCAACTTAAGAGCCTCCACCAATGCATCCGGGCAGTTCTTTAAGATGTTCATCCCTAAGATGACTGGAGGTAAATATTCGTTGTACTTAGTGGTGACCAGACACCCTTGCCGCTCCATGTTAGCCTTGCCTATAGTAAGGTCAGCCTCCCAATAACGGCAGAACTTGATTTGCTGTCCATTACTGCCCAGTAGGTGTAACCAAGTATTTGGTGGGCTTACTATCTCAGATTTATCCCAGTGTCTCTGAAATTCTGCAAATTGTACCATCGTCACCTGTGAGCCTGTGTCAAGAAGAGCCGATACCTCCACCCCATTAACTTGGACTTTTAGGTGGGGACACTCTCTGACATATCAAGGCCACCACCTCGGCATTGGGTCATTTAAAGACTCATTGGGACAATGCCTCTCGATGTGCCCACTCTGTTTGCATCGCCTGCATATAGGTCTTACTTGGGCATCAAATTGATCCGTGGAGCATCGCCCAATTTACGTGGCACATCCCACCGCTGCCGTCATTTTTTGCCTTGATCCCAGCGCCATCCCTTGCATTTAGCTTCAGCCTATTCCAGACGTATTTCTTTTAGCTCTTTCATCAACTCGTGGATGACACTGGTGAGCGCCCCCACTTGGTCTCGACCAACTTGTAAATGTTGCACAGCAGTTCCTCTTGAGACAAAAGGTTCGGCCTTTGGACTTAGTTGTGAGTCTCCGTGCATTCCACTCTTGAGTGGCCCCGACACAGTCCCATACTTGACATCTGTATTTTAATTAAGGCCTAAGATGTCCATCATCACCTCCTCAAACTCTGAAAAAGTGCAGACAGGGTTCTGACACCTCCACATCTGCAACTGAGCTCTTGTTGCTTCTCTGTAAGCAATTTTATCATGGTCTCCTCTGCTTCCTCATTCTCTTTTGGATCTCTGGCCTGTATTGCCCGCATGGCTTCTTGTAGCTCCAGTGCGAACTCTCTTAAGGACTCATGTGGTTGTTGCTTTTGGGCATACAGATGACCCTTTCAGGGCTGTTACACAGTACCCGGTTTACACCGGATTTAAAAAAGCCGGACAAACTTTGTCCGGCTTTTTGCCATCCAGCAGGGTCTTTCACACACAGCGGCTTTGAGCCGTGTGTAATGCTATGCGCATGCGCAGCAGCAGTGGTGGCGCCTATAAAACCCATTGTGTGTGAAAGCTCCCCTTCACACACACGGTTCACTGCCTACAAAGACGGCATGGCCCGTGCCCGGCAGCCAGACCTTGCAGTGGATATCTCCGGCTGCAACCCAGCAGTCGGGCTGGGGCCGTGCCGTGTGAAAGGACCCTACCCCTTACACTGTTAATTACAATACCGGCACGAGAAAAAGCCATCCAGGTTTTTCCCACCCGGCAAAAGCCAGCTAGTGTGTAACAGCACTAACTCTGCAATTGTCTGTAAGTTGACGATACCGGACAATTTATTCAAGATGTCGTCAGCTGACTTTCACTCTTCATCAGACCAGGATCTTACTTCCCGTAATGCTGCACCTTTTAGTTGCCCGATGACGACCTCCACTTTTTGTTCCTCGTTAAGGGGGTACAACCTGAACATAGATCTTAATTTTTCTTTAAATTATTTAAAAGAACTCGTGCCAGTCATTTTAGTATCTCCCAAGTATATGGGAAGCCATGGGGCCCCAAAATAGTAAGTCATTGTGATTGGTGCCGGCTGTGATGTTGCAGCTGGTGGTGACTGGTGGGGTGAAGCGGGTAGCCTCCGTCTGCCTGTGGTCGATGTGGGCATCTGAGGTTCCTCTGGTTCCGACATCCTGAATCCTGTACGTGGATGCCAAGTTGCAACAGGTAGGTATGGTGTATTGTTATTGTGAGTGCAGGTGTCGGTGGACGTACCTGGATTCTTCACTCAGAATCACTTCTTGGACTGGGTCTCACTTCTGGAACCCTAAGCAGAGGGATTAGGAATCCCAAGCCCAGAGGACCCAACATATAAGTCACCACACATTAGGACGGTGACATAAAGATTTATTAATCAGGATCAAACTGGTCACCTCTGTGAGAATAATTGCTTAAAAGACAAATACACTTCCACAAATAAGACAAAGGGTGCACATGAGGATATAGGAAAAGGTTGCAAACGGTACAGCAATATCACAGTATACTTATAATCAAATCAGCAAACCATTTGCATATGCATTTACATACTGAGAATTAGTAATATTCTACTATGCCCGCTCGGGGCGGTAACCTTTGTTGTCGTCACAAGCTGCTGGTGACTGAGTTGTATACCTAGTACTGGAACTAAACCAGGGGAGCAAGAGTCAATTTGCATGCTAAGATTCTGAACCCTTTATAATCTACTGTCTTAATAGTAGCAGGTAATGCTAATAATTGAAAGTCAATAACAGAATTAAGCACAGTTCGATACTGCAGGTTAGCAGACAGTAGGTATACACTACCAAGTAAGCAGTTCAGTGAAGGGTGAAATATAGCATACTAATTCCTCACACCGTTCAGAGAATAAAGGGGCATGCATAAGTTGGCAGACTTAATAAGAGATTCAGCAGGGTGTAAATGAATTTAAAGCAGTTTCCAGTCAAAGTAGTAAGGTTATAAGCACAGCTGGCAGTTGCAGGCTATATTAGTAGCTGGGGCTCTGAATAGCTAGAGTGTGTTCACAATACAGTTCAGCATCACATGAAAAGTGCAGATAAATTGCAGGCAAGGTATAATAAAGCTGGCTGATACAAGCTGTGGAGTGTCTAAAATATACAAGGGGTCCACTCTTTCCTGTCACCCTGTTCACTAAGGCAGTTTAGAGTTTCTTTTACTACCTGGGGCCAGCCTTTCCTTAGGTAAATTATATCCAAAAAGGGTCGTGCTGGTCATTAAATGTACTCCCCTGTTGAAAGGTACAATATTTGATACTGTCCAGAACACTTAATAGCTGTGTCGGCCAAGTAAAAGGAAGAGCGTCTTTCTCTCTCTCTCTCTCTCTCTCTCTCTCTCTCTCATCTTACCCCTATTCAGCTGTGTATGCAGAGCTGAGTGACTCTGGGTTTCTAACTGAGGGCATTAGCTGGAGTGTCTGTGCGTCAGAGGTAGGTACCTGCTATCAGCGGCCTCACCCACTCTCCTCTATCACCTGAGACCTTTCCTGGCAGCTTCTCTCAGTACTGGGCAGGCTGGTGTCACTGCAGCGGTCGGCAGCTCTCACAACAGTATCCTCAGCGGCAGCTCCGCTCTCCATGGCATGTCTCCTCACAGCGGTCTCCTCAGCAGTGGCTCCGCTCTCCACAGTGTGTCTCCTCACAGCAATCTCCTCAGTGGCATCTCCACACTCCACAGTGTGTCTCCTCTCACACATACTGGTGCGAACACCACCTCCTCTTTTCCCGCTCTGCCACAGCCAATCAAAACTCTGTCAGCCTTCTCACTCCCTCCTCCATTTTAAGTAAGTCTAAGGGTCCTATTGCCCGTCTACTCACTAGTCCTGCAGACCCCTTCAGCATTAACAGGATGGGTAGTAATTGAAGCTCAGCAATGGTAAAATTAGGGGACCTTACTCATGTCTTATCTACTCCGACAGTTGCCTGCACTATACAGTACATCCTTTGCAGTATAATTTAAGGGGGATGCAGTTCAGAGTGTCACACATGCAAAGGTATCACCCCTGTGCAATGCTCTGCACTCGCATGTCTGTGGGGGGGGGGGGGGGGGGGGGCTGGATCCGGCATGCAGAGAGGACTTGCCCTGTGCTGGGCATCCTCCTCTCGCATTTCAAAGGAATTAATCGTAGATGTGCTTTTTCTCGCACATCTACGGTCAAGGGGTCTTTTTACTAAGCTTTGGATGGAGATAAAGAAGAGGGAGATAAAGTACCAGCCAACCAGCTCCTGTCATTTTTCAAACCAAGCCTGTGACATGTTAGTTAGGAGCTGATTGGCTGGTACTATGGGGTCATTCCGACCCGATCGCTCACTGCAGTTTGTCGCAGCGCAGCGATCGGGTCGGAACTGCGCATGCGCCGGCGCCATCGGGAGGGGGCTGAACGGCGGCGTTAAGCCGCCGTTTAGGGGGAGCAGTCCGGCCAACGCAGGCGTGGCCGGACCGTTCGGGGCCGGTCCGCGGCGGCTGTGTGACGTCTCATGCAGCCACTGCGGCCAGCGGGAGCGACGAGTAACTCCCGGCCAGCCGCAGAAGCTGCGCTGGCTGGGAGTTACTCCTCAAATACAAAGGCATTGCCTCTGTGCGATGCTTTTGTATTTGTGCGGGGGGCCGGCACTGACATGCTGGGTGGACTAGCCCTGTGCTGGGCATCCCCCCGCATGTCTGAGTTTATGATCGTAGCTGTGCTAAATTTAGCACAGCTACGATCAACTCGAAATGACCCCCTTTTTCTCCATTGAGTTTATCTCCATCCAAGGCTTAGGTAATAGACCCCCAAGTCTGAATTAGGCCCTAATTTACACATGCTGCAACACAAGGCTTTCTTGGAAACAGGGCCTAATTCAGATTTGTACGTAAACCACATACAAATCCGATAGTTGTGGGTCTGCGCATCACTCAGATCTCCTAAATACATGCAAGAGGCGTCCTCCTGCTGCATTTACATTTAACTACACAGAACTGCACAGGCGCTTGCCTGCGGCTATGCAGTTCCTTACAAATATGAATTAGTGAATAATGTTTATTAAACTCATGATGGAGGCTCCAATGATGACGGTGGTTTTACACACTGACACAGTCTTGGATAATTCACAGAAACATGGCAAGTCTCACATGAAAGTCCATATTGTTGGCATTCAACACATTGTTCAGGATGTACTCAGGATTCTGACAGTAGAATGTTGGCACTCACAATGCCAATTGATCCCAAAGTGAGGGTTAGGGGTTGGATGCGGGAGGTGATGTTACGGTTAGGATTACGGTTAGAATACTCAGTCAGTCAGTTGGCAGTCTGGCCATCGGAATTCCGATGTTGGGATTCTGACTGCCAGTATTTCATACCCATAGCTTGCATCATTAGTACTGCACCTACAAAGGATAGCCAGTTGCTCTCTCTATGGTAAATGCTTTCAATTTATAAAGTCAATCCCATTTAATCCCAATAACATTAATATCAAGTTAACTCAGAAACAGAATCAGAATCAGCTTTACTGGCCAGGTGTACTCACGTACACTAGGAATTTTTTGTGGTACAATGCATCGCCAAGCAGCAACATGAAGGGAGAATACATAGCATAAGAAGGGGGGGGGAAACGTAGCATACATTACAAACATTACACGTATGAGTTCATACTGCACATTGCAACTGTACTATAGACTCGACATATTAAACATATTATACATGTTAGACTGCTTTTAAGGGATCTGGTCGACTTCGCGGGAATGGACCTGTAGCGTCTGCCTGATGGAAACGGTTCAGACAGTTTGTGACCTGGGTGCTGCATGTCTGCCACGATTTTCTCCACTCACTTCCTGACCCTTGACTGGTATAATTCCTGGACAGGAGGGAGGTCAGCCCCGACGATTTTTTTCTGCTGTCCTCACCACCCTTTGCAGCCTCTGTCTGTCACTCTCATTGGCAGCTCCATACCAGACTGTGATCGAGGAACATAGGACCGATTCTACGATCGCTGTGTAGAAGATGAGCAGCAGCTTCTGCGGGATGTTGAATTTCCTGAGTTGCCTCAGAAAGAACATCCGCTGCTGGGCCTTCTTTACAACAGTGTTTATTTTGGGTCCCCATTTGAGGTCTCTGGAAATTTTTGACCCTAGGAATTTGAAGGAGTTGACACACAAAGCCAAGCTGTCATCTATTACGTGTGGTTGCATGCATTGGGTTTCCTTCTGAAGTCCACCACCATCTCAGCTGTTTTGAGGGGATTTAGGTCAAGGTTCTTCCTGCAGCACCACTGCGTTAGCTGTTCCACTTCGCGTCTATATGCAGATTCGTCTTCGTCCTTAAGTAAGCCGATGACGGTGGTGTCGTCTGTGAATTTGATTATTTTTTCTGATTGCTCGTCCGAGGTGCAGTCTTTGGTATATAGAGAGAAGAGCAGGAGTTTGGCTTGCAGGATACTGGGGACAATTGTGTTGAATTCCGAACTGAAGTTGTCAAATAGGACCTAACCTCCCTAACCCTCCCTACCCACAGTCTGAACCTAACCCTCCCCCCCTGCAGCCTAACCCTAACCCTCTCCGTTGTTGCCTAACCCTAGCCCTCCATTCAGCCTAACCCTAACCAGCCTAGCCTTTTGTCAAAGTTAAGGCTGGGTGATTGTTGAGAATTCTGTACGTGTAGATTTCTTTGCCCTCACAAGTTGTTGAAGTTACCTTTATCTCTCAGTTGCTTACTCACCCTGAATGACCGGGAAACTCACATTTTGGGTCACTCTCCCAGATGAGCAGGTCACTCTCCTTGACACTGCATATGTCCCTAGTGACCTAGGTTTTGCTTGATGATGCAGTTTGTGACATTGCACAGTGAAGGTGGTGTTATTATGACACAACTTGTATCATCATGCACCCCAGTACCTCCCCTCTGGGATTTCACAGAGTAGACGTAACAAATGCTGGCACGTATGCTGCAGATAATTCTCACTCTAGCCGTCACTGACTATAGTGGCACCTCACAAGATCAAAGCAATTACTTTGTTGTACTAAAGAAAAATACATGTAAGTTCTTAGTGAATGGTCATTTTACTAATCACACACAGGGCCGGATTCAGTTAAACACAAGCAGGCTCCGCATTCTGCTTAGTGAATCTGGCACAATGGTGCAGATGTTTTAACCTGGAGAAGGGATAAGGAAGTGATAAACCAGTGATAAGTGGAAGGTGATAATGCACCAACCAATCATTATGGATTTGAATGACAGTTAGTAGCTGACTGTCTGGTGCGTTATTACCTTGCACTTATCACTGCTTTATTTATTTATTATTATTTATTACCAGTTATTTATATAAAGCAGCACTTTACAGAGAATATTTGGCCATTCACATCAGTCCCTGCCCCAGTGGAGCTTACAATCTATATTCCCTACCACATGTACACACACTCATTCACACTAGGGTTAATTTTTTTGTTGGAAGCCAATTAACCTACCAATATATTTTTGGATTGTGGGAGGAAACCGGAGTACCCGGAGGAAACCCACGCAATTTTGGGAGAATATAAAAACTCCACACAGTTAGGGCCATGGTGGGAATTGAACCCATGACCTCAGTGCTGTGAGGCAGTAATGCTAACCATTACATCATCCGTACTGTTCATAACAGTGACAGAATAGAGATTTAGATCACACAGGACCTGGCCAATTAGTGAATTCACGCTTACCGCCTGTTACTGGCTCCACCCACTGCGCAGTAAGCGGGTACTACGCTGCCACCACCAGACTCCTCTTTGCTGTGGCATCTGGAAC
Organism: Pseudophryne corroboree; assembly: GCF_028390025.1. Taxonomy (NCBI): domain Eukaryota; kingdom Metazoa; phylum Chordata; class Amphibia; order Anura; family Myobatrachidae; genus Pseudophryne; species Pseudophryne corroboree. Next base: position 575,967,607 of record NC_086448.1, read on the forward strand.
CACGGTTCTGCTCTGTATGCGTCGACACGCTGTCTTACCACCCCTGTGTGGTGTTGACGAATCTCCAATCGTCGCTTGCCTAAGCACAACACGGTAGCAGGCGGAAGGCGGAGCTTGGAGATGCTGGGTGCACCCTGGGCAGCCAGAAAATGTAGCTAGGTTTCGCCTAACCCTGAAGGTCACAAGAGGCAGTCTCGAGGCAGAATGTGTTTTATTCACCAAAATAGTTCTGAAAAGAATACAGCAAGATGTTTACATCAGAGTGAAACTGGTATAACACACCTCAGAGGCTCGCTTTATATCTTCTTTATCCCTTCTCCAGGCTTAATACTGTACATATGCCCCATTGACTACTGTAGGTTGGCTTCATGACAAATGCAAACCGAGTATAATAACTTGCACATAAAAACAACAATGTCAGTTATACAGCTGTAGAATTATGCTGGCTATAATACTAAATATGTATGGGCATTAAACATGAAAGTAGTCTGGAAATACACTGTACTTTTCTTAGAATTTGAATGAAATTTCTGTTTGTCTTTACTAGAATAAATAACTTAAATATGTTCTGTTCTTTATTGTAAGTACCAAGATAACAACCAACTCTGATTTCTGTAAAATCAGAACATAGGGGGTCATTCCGAGTTGTTCGCTCGTTGCCGATTTTCGCTATATTGCGATTAGTTGCTTACTGCGCATGCGCAAGGTTCGCAGAGCGCATGCGCTTATTTATTTTACACAAAAGTTAGGTATTTTACTCACGGCATAACAAGGTTTTTTCATCGTTCTGGTGATCGTACTGTGATTGACAGGAAGTGGGTGTTTCTGGGCGGAAACTTGCCGTTTTCTGGGCGTGTGCGAAAAAACGCTGGCGTTTCTGGGAAAAACGCGGGAGAGTCTAAAGAAACGGGGGAGTGTCTGGGCGAACGCTGGGTGTGTTTGTGACGTCAAACCAGGAACGAAACTGACTGAACTGATCGCAATGGCTGAGTAAGTATGGAGCTTCTCAGAAACTGCTAAGAAATTTCTATTCGCAATTCTGCGAATCTTTCGTACGCAATTCTGCTAAGCTAAGATACACTCCCAGAGGGCGGCGGCTTAGCGTATGCAATGCTGCTAAAAGCAGCTAGCGAGCGAACAACTCGGAATGAGGGCCATAATACATTTACAACCTACAGTTACTGCAGGTAGGACACAAACAAGTAATGGAAATTTAATTGGTAACCAGCTCAGACCAGATTCATTGTAAGGATGCATCAAGTATACAGGTATTGCAAACATGAAAAATAAGGCATTTATGACATTGAGTAGAGTAGAAAAATAACACAATTATAGATGGTTATTTATGAACAGAATAGAATAAAGCTTCTATTTCACAGTGTTGGGCAAATTAAAAATATGTTCTCGCATATGGAGGACATGGCTACTGTACTTGTAATTACCATACAGCATGCTTTTAAAATACAATTAATAATAACAATATTTACAGGATATCATAATATTGTTTGGAGGATCTGGCCAACCATTACCATATACAGTGCCTTACTAAAGTATTCAACAAAACATGGCAAGGGGGGCTTTGCATTTTCCATGTTTTGTTGCCTCACAGCCTAGAATTAAAATGGATTGTTCGAAGGTTTGCATCATTTCATTCACAGAACATGGGGGGTCATTCTGACCCGATCGCACGCTGCAGTTTATCGCAGCGGTGCGATCGGGTCAGAACTGCCGCAGTGCGCCGGCACATGCCAGACGGCCGAAGGGCGTCACTGCAGTACGATCGCCTCTGACTGACAGGCAGAGGCGGTCGCTGGGCAGGGGGGGCAAAATGGCGGCGTTTGGCCGGTGTTTCATGGGCGCGGTCGGCCCAACGCAGGCGTGGCCGGACCGCGTGGGGGGGGGGGGGCCGCAATGGCTGCATGACCTAACACGCAGCCGCTGTGGGCCGGGGAGCGACGAGTAGCTCCCGGCCAGCACGCTAAAGCTGCGCTGGCCGGGAGCTACTCCTAAAGTGCAAAAGCATCGCCGCTGTACGATGCTTTTGCACTTCTGCTGGGGGGGCTGGCACTGACATGCGGGGCGGGATAGCCCTGTGCTGGGTGTCCCCGCATGTCTATGGACATGATCGTAGCCCTGCAAAATTTTGCAGGGCTACGATCAACTCGGAATGACCCCCATGGCTACAACTTTAAAGATGGGGTTTTTTTATTGTGAAGCAAACAACAAATAGGACAAAATAACAGAAAACTTCAGCGTGCATAACTATTTACCCCCCTGAAGTCAGTGCTTTGTAGAGCCACCTTTTGCGGCAATTACAGCTGCAAGTCACTTTGTATAAGTCTCTATGAGTTTGCCACATCTTGCCACTGGGATTTTTGCCAATTCCTCAATGCAAAACTGCTACAGCTCCTTCATGTTGGGTGGTTTCCGCTTCTGAACAGCAATCTTCATTGTGTTCTTGGGGTGATGGGATGTGTTGGGTTTGCGCCAGCCATAGCTTTTTCCTTGGTGGCCGAAAAGTTAAATTTTAGTCTTATCCGACTAGAGCACCTTCCTCCATACATTTGTGGAGTTGTCCACATGCCTTTTGGCAAACTCAAAACGTGCCTTCTTATTTTTAACACTAAGTAATGGCTTTTTTCTGCCCATTCTTCCATAAAGCCCAGCTCTATGGAGTGTATGGCTTTTTGTGGTCACATGCGCAGATACACCAGTCTCTGCTGTGGAACTCAGCTGTGTGCTGCCTCTCTGATTAATGCCCTCCTTGCCCGGTCTGTGAGTTTTGGTGGCCGGCCCTCTCTTGGCAGGTTTGTTGTGGTACCATGTTCTTTACATGTGAAGATGATGGATTTGATGGTGCTCCGGGGGATCATCAAAGATTTGGATATTTTTTTATAACCCAACCCTGACTTGTACTTCTCAACAATATTGTTCCCTGACTTGGTTTTCATGGTGTGATGTCTCTTGTTTAGTGGTGTTGCAGGCTCTGGGGCCTTTCAGAAAAGGTGTGTTTATATTTACGGATCATGAGACAATTAGATTGCACACAGGTGAACTTCATTTCTTTTACTTACTTCACGGCAGCCATACGATGGGTTAACGACCCATTCCCCTAGCATAGACAGGAGGTTCTTTCTTCTAATACACGCCCACTTTGGCTATATGAGTGCACCCCTCCCCCTATTCCCTGTCTTTTTTCCTGTCTCCTAGTAGTATAGACAGAAGTAGGTTTATTATTTTTGTAGTGCGGTGGTGCCGCTGTTTTGGGGATCCTAAATTAGTTTCTAGGCCCTTTTTATAGTGAATATGGCAATTCGGAGTACTTACAAGCCTGTGGTATTTAGTTAAGTGAGCAGTGTCAGTGCTGGAAGCTCACTATGGTGACGCGGCTTCTGGGGGTGGAAAGCCGTGCATTACAGATCCTCCAATAGCCGGGCGGAAGTGAGCAGCGTCAGGGCCGTATGCTCACGGGGGTGACGCAGCTACTGGATGTTACATGGAAGGCTGCATGTCACTCCCTTACTAGGGCCAGGTGGAAGTGAGCGGCGTCAGGGCTGGGGGCTCACAGCGGCAGCGCGACTCCCATGGATGGTCTTGGTAGTCAGTGCGGCGCCGGTCTGTGCATGTGCGGGGACCAGAGGAGGTAGTGAGCGGCGTCAGTGCCAAGAAAGCTCACATGTTTTCATCACGTCAGTTTCAAGTGATTGCTCAGCTAGAGTTTCAGGAAGTGATTGATCAGCTGGAGTTTCAGGAAGTGATTGATCAGCTGGAGTTTCAGGAAGTGATTGATCAGCTGGAGTCAGTGGGCTGCCTGTATGAAGCAAGGTAAGATTTTATGTTCCCTGACACTGTGGAAGTGCATGTCAGCATTTTGAAGCATGGATGAGCCTGTGTCCCATAAATCACGTGATAAGGTCCAGCCGAGGTAAGTCCTCATAGAGGACTACTTATGTATATTCTTGCTTTTAGATAGTTAGGTGATTAGGTATTTTTTCTTTTCTTTGAATATATTCTCTGCAAAATAGAAATTATGCAAGAGAAAGAATGTGGCTAGAAAATGTACTACATGTGATCAGTTCTTTTCTGGGAATCAGGAGGATGCTATATGTAGTAATTGCATGGAGGAAACTGCACCCAGTGTACCAGTGAAAGCTTCTGATCAGCTCACTGAACTGATGGCGTGGATGAAAAAATCCTTTGTTACTAAGGAAGAATTTATGCACAGGCCTAAATGGTCTAGGTCGCAGTCTAGTCTAGATTTTGATGAAGAGTCCCCATATTTCTCACTGCAGGATGAATGGGATAAGGTGTAGAATCTGGACAGGTTCAGGATGATGACAGGTCATTTAATATCGAGTTGGTGGATGTCATGCTTTAAAACATCTACAAGACAATGAAATTTAAGGAATCTGTTCAGGAAGGCGAACAAGATCCTTTATTTCAGAATCAGAATCAGCTTTATTGGCCAGGTATACTTGCGTATACTAGGAATTTGTCTTCGGTTTGCTATACAACAGCCAAGTAGGTAACAGGTGAGCAGGTGTGGGTGTGTGTGTGTGTGGGGGGGGGGGGGGGGGGCAAGTAAAGTTACACAGATAGGTATACCGTAGGGACACAAGTTAGTTACATGTACGTCTAGTCAGTCAATGTTCAGGAGTTCAGCAGGCGGACCGCTTGGGGAAAGAAACTTTTGAGGCTTCTGGTGGATCTGACGGGGACAGCCCTGTAACGCCTGCCTGAAGGAAGCAAGTTAAACATGCTGTGGCCGGGGTGTAGCTGGTCTTTTACTATCTTCATTGCCCGCTTTTTAGCTCTGGACAAGTACAGGTCCTGGACTGAGGGAAGGTCGGCCCCGATGATCTTCTCTGCGGTTCTGACCACCTTTTGGAGCCTGCATCTGTCCCTCGCGCTGGCGGAGCTGTACCATACGAGTATCGAGGAGCACAGTACCGACTCCACAATCGCGGAGTAGAAGAGGAGCAGAAGCTTCTGTGGGATGTTGAACTTCCTTAGTTGCCTGAGGAAGAACAACCTCTGCTGCGCTTTCCCAACAGTGGTGTCAGCGTTGGACCCCCATTTAAGGTCCCTGGAGATTGTGCTCCCTAGAAACTTGAAGGAGTCCACTAGCGATACCACACTGTCAGCAATCGTTAGCGGAGGTGCACTAGATGACTTCTTCCTGAAGTCCACTATCATCTCGACAGTTTTGAGGGCCGAGCTGAAATCGACAAACAGGACCCTCGCGTAGGTACCGGGAATGTCTAGGTGCTGTAGAATGTAGTGCAGGCCCAGGTTGACTGCATCCTCGACACACCGATTCGAGCGATAGGCGAACTGCAGGGGGTCCAGTCACAGTTTTCAGGTGATTCAAAACCAGACGCTCGAACGTTTTCATGACCACAGACGTCAGTGCTATCGGCCTGTAGTCATTCAGGTTCGTGATAGTGGGTTTCTTGGGGAACGGGACTATAGTAGACCTTTTGAGGCAGGAAGGGACTTTCTGTAGCTCCAGCGATTTATTGAAGATCTTGGTGAATATGGGGGTGAGCTGACCCGCACATGCTCTTAGGGCAGATGGTGACACTCCGTCAGGACCCGGAGCTTTCCTGGTTTTGGCCCTTTTAAACAATGCCTCCACCTCTTCTTGGGTGACTTGCAGTGCCTGGGGTTGGCCGTCGGTGTTCGGGGCATCGTAGAGGTGATTGTTTGGGTTGCAGGGGACTTCTTTTGCGAACCTGCAATAAAAGTGGTTCAGTTCATCTGCAAGGTCTTGGTGCATGGCGGTGGACTTTGATGTTTTCCTATAGTTGGTTATGGATTGCATTCCTTTCCATACAGATACGGGGTCATTGGTGGAGAGATCGTTTGTCAGCTTGTCCGAGAACCGCTTTTTTGCTAGCCTGATTCCTTTAGTCAGAGAGTTCCTAGTACGGTTGTATAGTGCTCTGTCACCGCTGCTATAGGCCTCCTCTTTGGCTCGACGAAGTTGCCTGAGCTGGGCATTGAACCAGGGCTTGTCGTTGTTGTAAATGCGGTAAGACTTGGTAGGTACACACATGTCCTCACAGTAGCTGATGTAGGATGTGACAGTGTCTGTCAAGTCATTCAGGTTGGTTGCCGAGGCTTCAAAGACCCCCCATTCCGTGCAGTCAAAGCAGGCCTGGAGCTTCATCTTGGCCTCATTGGTCCATTTCTTAACAGTCTTAACGACAGGCTTAACTGCTCTCAGCTTCTGTGTATAGGTAGGGAGTAGGTGGATGAGGCAGTGGTCAGATAGGCCGAGTGCAGCAGGCGGGATAGACCGGAAGGCAAACTTGAGGGTAGTGTAGCAGTGATCAAGGGTGCGCCCTTCTCTAGTGGGACACGTGACTTGTTGTTTGTACTTAGGTAGCTCCTTGCTCAGGTTAGTTCTGTTGAAGTCACCCAGTACTATAAGCAGAGAGTCTGGGTGTTTTTGTTCTATGTCGGATATACATATGGCCAGGTGGTGCAGGGCTTCGTTCGCGCAGGCGAGGGGGGGGGATGTACACTCCCACAAGGACAATTGAGGCAAATTCCCGGGGGGAATAGAAGGGGTTGAAGTTGATACTCAGCATCTCCAGGTGAGGGCTGCATGATTTGCCTATGATCGTGACATTGGTGCACCATCCGTCGTTGATGTAGAAGCAGATGCCACCACCTTTCGTTTTTCCTGAGAGAACCTTGGAGCGATCGGGCCTTAAGAGACTGAAGCCCGGCAGAGACATCGGGTTGTCCGCAATATGGTCGTCCAGCCACGTCTCCGTGAAGCAGAGGACGGATGACCCTGTAATGCCTGACCCTGCGCTGCCCAGAAGGAGGGACAATTCGTCGAACTGGTTTGCCAGTGAGCGCACATTCGAAAGCAGGATCGCGGGAAGTGCAGACCGGTGCCCTCGCCGCCGCCACCTCGCTAGGGCGCCTGCGCGACAGCCTCTCCTCTGAGTCCAGGTCCTTCTACTAGGGCCGACATGAGGGCCTCCGTCATTCTCTTTCCGGGGCCGGTGATCCATCCGCCAGTCGCCACCTGGGCTGTGGGGGGGAGCGGCCGCTCGGTCATCCACTTCATTGTCCACAACGTCTGCATCCTTGCCACACAGGGCAGCAAGGGCAGCGAGGGCTGCAAGGGCCGCTGATCCGCCCACCGACGGGCCCGAATGTGTGGTAAGCACCTCGGGAGTGCTCCAACTTAGGAGGGCTTCCCTGCTGTATTTGGTCACCGGTGGGGTAGACAAGGGCAAGGGAAAACAAGGGGAAACAGGTATTTTGGCTGAGCTGCGTAGCTCCGAGGCAGCCATCTGCGGCGCCATCTTAGATTGTAATCGCTATAATCGTTGTTGCTGTAACCTATTGCTGCTCCTTAATACAATGGGTATATTTGAAACAAGTGATACTGTAAATAAAATAACTGCTTTTTCTGTTGCTGATTTAGTCAAAACTAAAAGCAGCCTTGTGGTGAGGTGTTAGAATCCAATTCCTGTTGTGTAGGTGTGAAAGATCTCAGTGTGAGAGGCCTTTGAAGTAAATTTCTTGTGGGGGGTAGTGATAACATGTGTCCTTTGGAATGGCTCTTGCAAATTGAAGTGAGCAGTGACCCTTCAGTGATTCAGAGCCTGAATATGCTGTATATTAGTTGATTAATGCAAGAAGTCAGTTATTTTTTGCTCAGAGAACAGAGGTGAATGATGTCTAAGTGAGGGGCTGGATGGAGCCAAATATAGGTTGTAGTTCACAGTACCTTGTCTGGGATGTCCAATGCAGAGCACAGTAGATTCCAAACTGAAGGACTTCTAAGTGGAGAGTTGCAGAGGTTTCAATCTAGTTTGTATCTCAGCGCAGGAATGCAATCCGTTGGTTTTGATCAGATGTCCGCGTAGTGTAGAACAAGTTAAAGGTAAGTCCTTGGATATTTACGATGATTTATAGGTCAGTTGTGGTGAATTTCAGCTGTTTTATGGAGATGATCAGGAGCATGCAAAAGGTGATGCAGCCATCTTGGTGTTATAGTGTTATGTATTTGAGGATAGGACAAAGAAAGCGAGGTCCTTTCCTGTGCACAAGGTGGTAAAGGACATCATTCGTAAGGAATGGCTGCAGCTGGATAAAAGGGTTGGCAGTTTTAAGGGAATTAACCATATGTATCCAATTGTGGATGAGGAGTTCCTTACATGGTGAGGTATTCCTAAAGTTGATGCGCCGGTGGCGGAGGTAGCAACTAGAACCACGACACCCCCTGAAGATGGCGTGTGTTGAAATATTCTATGGATAAAAGGATGGAAAATGCTCTGAAAAGGTTGCATATTTCTACATCCGTGTCCTTAAAATCTGGTGTGGCCATAGCCTCTGTGTCCAGAGCCTTGAGGTTATGGTGTTCTACGATGCAGACAGATGTACAAGATGGTGCTTCTAGAAATTGTCTTTCAAAAAATTTGAGTATTATACAGAGAGCAGTGGAGTATATCTGTGAGGCGTCGCTTGATGTTCTGGAATTTTCCACAAAATCAGTGACCTCAAGTATTATGGCCAGGAGAGCGCTGTGGTTGCGATCTTGGGCAGCGCATGCCCATTCTAAAAATAGGTTAGTTACGCTTCCTTATGAGGGATCATTGTTCGGGAACAAGCTGGAGACTATGATTCAGAGGATGTCAGGTGGAAAGTCAGTGAGATTGCCACAGGATAAGCATGGCAGGTATCCAGCTTCGTCTTCAAGGCAGCAATTTAGGCAAGCAAGGTCGTACAGGCCTGGCAGTCCTTATGCAGATCGATTAGAACGTCAGTATGAGGACAGATATAATTCAGGTGTGACACGTCAGTCCTTTCGTAGAGGATATAGAAGAAGTGATCAGAGGAAATGACGGTGTATGTCCCCTTACATCAACACCGGTATGGGGCAGAATCTCAGAATTCACTGCCCAGTGGCAGGCAAATATTTCCGACAGATGGGTTCTGGATATTGTTACAGAAGGATACCGTCTTTAGTTCACGGCAATTCCAAAAAGGGACAAATTTGTAAAGTCAAGAACACCATCTTTAGTTCAAGAGTTGGCTGCCTTAGAAGAAATTCTCCAATCACTATGCTCCTCAAAAGCGGTGGAGGAGGTTCCAGTCGTAGAGAGAAAGAGAGGATTCTATTCTCATCTTTTCCTAGTGAAGAAGTCCTCAGGTAGCTTCAGAACAATTCTAGATTTGAGGGATCTCAATCAAAGAATACAGAAAAGAAAATTTTATATGGAGATGCTAAAGTCAGTCCTATTGGGTATAAGGAAGGGAGATTTTTGGGCGTCAGTAGATCTCAAGGATGCATATTTCCATATTCCAATCAGGAGAAAAGACAGAAAGTTCCTAAGGTTCTGCATAGGAGGAAGGCATTTCCAGTTCACATGTCTGCCGTTCGTCCTCACGTCATCACCTCGGGTGTTTACAAAGGTATTGGTAACCCTGATAGCCTGCCTCAGAGAAAAAGGGATAACTATTTGGGCATACCTCGACGATGTTCTTTTAGCAGCGAGTTCAAGAGGAGACGTACAGCAAATGTTAGATCAAGCCTTGGCCTTTCTGCAAATTCACGGTTGGCTAGGGAATTGGAGCAAGAGTCATTTGGAACCGACACAAGTTCTTCAATTTCTGGGTGTCCTTATAGATACGCGGCAGTATGTGGTCATGCTTTCAGAGGACAGGCGTACGAAGATACAGGAGCTGATCTACTCTGTTCAAAAATAAGGAAGGAAAAAAAAAAAGGACACAGAGAGCGCAAACAGACTAAATGGATTAAAATATTTAATAATAAAACCAGGACTCAAAAGGTCCAATGATAGTTAGATAAATATGCACACATGTGAACCACAAATTACATGAAAATAAAAATAAAAAATAAAAAAACAGGACACTCCTTACTGATTCCACGATATTATCCTAACAAGCTAGTGTTATGCACACCAGTGCCAGCAGGAAAGTACTGGTGTCAGAACTGTTATGCACTCCAGTGTCTGCAGGAATGTACTGGTGTTTGAACTGTTATGCAAAACAGATGGACTCACAGACAAACTGGGGGATATGACATAACGTACACAGAAGGTGATAGGGTAACAAAATACACACAAAGTGAACAGAGAAGCCCAGAGGCTAAGGAACTGGGTATCTCCCTTGTATTAGAACTGCTAAGATGGAAAAAGCAAGATGTTGTGTTTTAATACGTAGAGTACCCGAAATGCTGTTGCTAAGGGCAACAGCAAAACCCTAAAGGGTTACCAACGGGTGTGGCAGTAAACTCCTTGGTCAGAGATGGAATGATAGACACAAGGAGAATCTCCACAATCCAAATTCTCACTTGCAGTGCACAGGTTTTAGCTTACTGCCACTAAACTGACCCCTGACACCTAGCACAGTGAGACAGGATTAGACAGGCAAGTCTTAGAATACAGCCGCAAACTTGCTAAGTTCACAGGGTAGTAACAGAACCCCAGCAAGCTAAACGACTGACTCCAGTCTTACTGCTAGGTCTGGATTGGCAGAGTGTAATACCAAATTCCCAGGCCTATTTGCAGTAAGCAACAAACAAATACAAAGCTACACAGTACTGGCTAACGTTCATGAACTGACTAACCAACAAAGATTCAGCAGCATCTGCTTACCCTGAAAAGAGGCCTTACAAAGCAGGTGCTGTCCACGCCCCACTCAGACCTCACAGACTGTGAGCACAAAAACCAGCACCGGATCCCCTGCCGTGCACAGAGCCTATAACCACTGCACAGCAAAAGACCCGAACCGGAGTATCAGCTGCGCTCAGGTTACTCCACTAGCACTTGTCTCCCGGTTGCCATGACGACGTGGCAGCACAGGGCAGGAGACCCTAACAGTACCCCCCCTCTGACGAGGGGTCAAAGAACCCCTACCACCGGGTTTATCGGGGAACTGCGAGAAGAAAGAGCGTATCAGTCTGGGGGCATGAAGATCACAACTGCGCACCCACGACCGCTCCTCCGGGCCATACCCCTTCCAGTGCACCAAAAATGACAGCCGACCCCGAACCACCTTGGAGTCAAGAATCCTTTCAACAACAAACTCCCTCTGGCCACGTATCAGAAGAGGGGAAGGTCTTCCACTGGTAGAAGGATTACTAATCGCCCGTTTTAAAAGGGAACAATGAAATGTTTTATTGATACCCAAAGAACGGGGCAGATCTAACTGAAATGCCACCGGATTGATAACCCTGGTGATCTTATAAGGGCCGATGAACCGGGGCCCTAACTTATGAGATGGCTGTCTCAACTTCAAATTCTTGGTAGACAACCAGACGAAGTCTCCTAATTTGAAGCTGCAGGGTCTTTTCCGCTTATCAAAAACCCTTTTGGTCACTAATGACACAGACACAAGGGCTTTCTTCACTTTCCGCCAAATACCTCTAAGGACCGAAACCACAGAGGAACCACCAGGCGTGGAGTCCAGGGGGTCAAAAGAATTGGCCTTAGGATGATGCCCATACACACAAAGGAAGGGAGAGATCCCTGTAGCAGAGTGAGCCGCGTTGTTATAGGCAAACTCCGCCATGGACAGATGAGCAACCCAGTCAGTCTGACACTTGGAGACATAACACCTGAGGAACTGCTCCAAGGACTGGTTCACCCTTTCAGTCTGCCCATTAGACTGCGGATGGTAGCCTGACGACAAGCTGACAGAAATCTGGAGATCGGAACAAAATGCCCTCCAGAATTTGGCCACAAACTGGGATCCGCGGTCAGAGACCACATCAAGTGGCAACCCGTGGAGACGCACAACATGCAGCATAAATAATTCAGACAGGCGTCTGGCTGATGGCAGCCCAACCAGTGGAACGAAGTGCGCCATCTTCGAAAACCTGTCAACGACAACCCAGATGGCTGTCATCCCCGAGGATTTGGGCAAGTCCACCACAAAATCCATTGAAATGTGGGTCCATGGCTTAGATGGGATAGAGAGTGGATGTAATGGGCCAACAGGAACCCCTCTAGGAGTCTTATTTCGGGCACAGATGTCACATGCCCGAACCCACTGATCCACATCCTTAGCCACCGAGGGCCACCACACCGCCCTAGATAGCAACTCCCGAGTTCTGGCAATACCCGGGTGACCTGCCGACTTCTTGGCATGGAATTCCAGGAACACTCGCTGTCTTAACCTAGGAGGCACAAACAAAAGACCTACCGGAAGGTCTGGAGGAGCCTGCTCCTGTGCTCTAAGGACTAATGATAAGAGGTCCTGGGTAATGCCCACTTTAATACATGATGGGGAAACAATGGGCAACGGCTCCTCGGTGGTCTCCTGGATTGGAGCAAAACTCCGCGAGAGCGCATCAGCCTTGATGTTTTTTGACCCAGGGCGATATGTTATCAAAAAATTAAAGCGAGCAAAAAACAAAGCCCATCGTGCCTGCCTGGCATTGAGACGCTTCGCTGACTCTAAATATGCCAGATTCTTATGGTCAGTGAGAATTGAGACCACAAACTTAGCCCCCTCAAGCCAGTGTCTCCACTCCTCGAGTGCATCCTTAATAGCCAACAATTCCCGGTTACCCACGTCATAATTCATCTCGGCAGGCGAAAATTTACGGGAAAAGTAAGCACAGGGATGAAGGCGATTATCAGACACTCCCATCTGAGAAAGCACTGCCCCAATACCCATCTCAGAGGCATCCACCTCCACCACAAAAGGACGCTCTGGATCTGGGTGTCGCAGCACCTTGGCCGAAACAAATGCCCTTTTGAGACGGGCAAAAGCCGCTTTAGCCTCACAAGACCAGTGAGCAACATCCGCCCCTTTCTTAGTGAGTGCCACCAAGGGCGCCACTATAGACGAAAATCCAGCGATAAATCGTCTATAAAAATTCGCAAAGCCCAGGAAACGCTGAAGCGCCTTCAAACTAGTGGGCTGCACCCAATCCAGGACTGCCTGTACCTTGGAACCCTCCATTTGGAAACCTTCTGGGGAGATAATATATCCTAGAAATGCGATTTGCTGAACTTCAAATTCGCACTTCTCCAGCTTTGCCCCAAGCCGGTGGTCTCTGAGTTTCTGGAGGACTAAGCGTACATGCTTCCGATGTTCCTCCAGGGAATGGGAGAAGATTAGGATGTCATCTAAGTATACAACTAAGAATCTATCCAAATATTCCCTGAGCACATCATTCATGAAATCCTGGAAGACTGCCGGGGCATTACAGAGCCCAAAAGGCATCACCAAATATTCATAATGCCCTGAGTGGGTATTAAAGGCAGTCTTCCATTCATCCCCCTCTCTTATTCGGATTAGATTGTACGCACCGCGTAGGTCAATCTTAGAAAAAATGGTGGCAGTACGAAGCTGGTCAAACAAGACCGAAATGAGAGGCAGTGGGTATGAGTTTTTAATCGTGATACGGTTCAATTCCCTGAAGTCGATGCAGGGTCGCAACGAACCGTCCTTTTTACCCACGAAGAAGAACCCCGACCCAACTGGGGACTGTGAAGGTCTGATAAATCCCTTAGCCAAGTTCTCCTGAATGTACTCTGCCATAGCCTGAGTCTCAGGACGTGACAGGGAGTACAACCTGCTCTTGGGAAGCTTAGCATTTGGCAACAAATCAATGGCACAGTCATAGGGGCGATGGGGAGGTAGTACCTCTGCAACTTTTTTGGAGAACACGTCCGCAAAATCTGCATAACACCCTGGCAATCCTGGCAAACTTAGCTGCGAGAGCCTGACTGGAAGGCTCAAGCAACTCCTGAAACAATCAGTACCCCAACTAAGAATCTCCCCAGAGACCGAGTCAAATTGAGGATTGTGGGCCCTTAACCAGGGTAACCCCAACACCAATGGGGCAAAAGTACAGACAGTCACATAAAAGGACAATTTTTCAGAGTGTGTGGCTCCAATAAACAAAGAAATCTGGCTAGTGCAAGAGGTAATTTTACCTTGGAATAATGGTTCCCCGTTTAACCCACAAATCTCAATTTCCGATGCCAAGGGTACTAAGGGAACAGAGTGTTTCAGGGCGAATTGGCGGTCCATAAAAACCCCGTCGGCCCCACTGTCCACAAAGGCCTCAGTCTTGACAGTTTGACCGAGGATCTTCAAGGTCACCGGAATGATAAAAGTCTTCTTGGGAAATTCTGACTTCTGGCCTGACAGGATATTTCCCATCACCCACAGGCCCTGAAGTTTTCCGGCTTTTCTGGGCATGATACTACCACATGACCTTTATTCCCACAGTACAAACACAACCCCTGCTGTCTCCTCCGCGTCTTCTCACGCGAGGAGAGGCGGGTAGCCCCAATCTGCATAGGCTCCTCAGAAAATTCCTCAGAGTCTGAGGTTCCCTTGGGAAGGAAGGAAATCTCAGTCTCCCTTTCAAGCCTACGCTCTCTCAGCCGTCTATCCACTCGGATGGATAACTGCATGAGCTGATCCAAGCTATCAGGCAAGGGATATTGTACCAGTTGGTCCTTTATCTGGTTAGAAAGACCTCTTCGGTACTGGTGTCTCAGGGCTGGGTCATTCCACTGGGTATCATGGGCCAACCTCCGAAACTCCGTACAGTAAACCTCAACTGGCCTGCGCCCTTGCTTAAGGATCGAAATCTGAGCCTCGGCTGAGGCCGTCTTGTCAGGGTCATCATACAACATGCCCAGTGCCGTAAAAAAAGCATCAACACTTTTAAGCGACGGACAGTCAGGCTGCAACCCATATGCCCAGACCTGTGGGTCTCCTTGTAGCAAGGAAATCACTATGCCCACCCGCTGAATCTCCGACCCAGAAGACTGAGGCCTAAGCCGGAAGTATAGCTTGCAGCTCTCCTTGAAACAAAAGAACTGCGAGCGATCTCCAGAAAAACGATCCGGGAGATTTACTTTCGGCTCCTTAACCCCTGCAGGTGCTGCTGCTGCGGGAGCTCCGCCAGCAGCCTGGGAGGTGTGCATTTTAATGGACAAATCATTAAATTGTCGAGTCAGGACCTGCACCTGATCGACCACCTGTTGCAACGTATTTTGAGGGGTATGCTCCATATTCCCACAAAATTTCAACAGGAGTATTGGGCTGCTGAATATGTTATGCACACCAGTGCCAGCAGGAAAGTACTGGTGTCAGAACTGTTATGCACTCCAGTGTCTGCAGGAATGTACTGGTGTTTGAACTGTTATGCAAAACAGATGGACTCACAGACAAACTGGGGGATATGACATAACGTACACAGAAGGTGATAGGGTAACAAAATACACACAAAGTGAACAGAGAAGCCCAGAGGCTAAGGAACTGGGTATCTCCCTTGTATTAGAACTGCTAAGATGGAAAAAGCAAGATGTTGTGTTTTAATACGTAGAGTACCCGAAATGCTGTTGCTAAGGGCAACAGCAAAACCCTAAAGGGTTACCAACGGGTGTGGCAGTAAACTCCTTGGTCAGAGATGGAATGATAGACACAAGGAGAATCTCCACAATCCAAATTCTCACTTGCAGTGCACAGGTTTTAGCTTACTGCCACTAAACTGACCCCTGACACCTAGCACAGTGAGACAGGATTAGACAGGCAAGTCTTAGAATACAGCCGCAAACTTGCTAAGTTCACAGGGTAGTAACAGAACCCCAGCAAGCTAAACGACTGACTCCAGTCTTACTGCTAGGTCTGGATTGGCAGAGTGTAATACCAAATTCCCAGGCCTATTTGCAGTAAGCAACAAACAAATACAAAGCTACACAGTACTGGCTAACGTTCATGAACTGACTAACCAACAAAGATTCAGCAGCATCTGCTTACCCTGAAAAGAGGCCTTACAAAGCAGGTGCTGTCCACGCCCCACTCAGACCTCACAGACTGTGAGCACAAAAACCAGCACCGGATCCCCTGCCGTGCACAGAGCCTATAACCACTGCACAGCAAAAGACCCGAACCGGAGTATCAGCTGCGCTCAGGTTACTCCACTAGCACTTGTCTCCCGGTTGCCATGACGACGTGGCAGCACAGGGCAGGAGACCCTAACAGCTAGGCACATATGGGATTATATGCTCAATTTGATATTTCTTTATCTTTTAGCAATACATTGCAATAAGTCCCATACTCGGAAATTATTAAATATAGCTGCTTCTTTAGAACTATTGTTGCTCAAAGTTCCTTAAGGAATTCCAGATGACCATTAAGCACATAAGTATGAACTTGTTCGTATATCATTAGCTGTGCAGTTAGTTTCCAAGTTTATTGGCAACAGTTAATCCACTCAGTGGGGCAGAAAAAATGCTCAGCACTGCAGCAGCTCCATCAGCCGCTCTCCATATGTTGGTATTGCGGTAATGATAAATGCTTACCGCTTCCAAGTGAGTATGAGACTGGCGGCGCTGGGCGTCCCCGTGCGCTGGCTGGTTACGCTGCTCACTCGTGGCGGGTGGATGTCGGCCACGGCCCCCGTTTGGCAAAGGAGGCCACTTGCAGGTGGCTTAGAATCCAAGATCTCAGTGCGGTGCGATGCAGTGCGGTAACAGATGATATCCGTGGCAGCTACAGGAGTCCCGAAGCCTGAACCCTGACCCGTTTCTCAACCAAAAGGCACTGGTTGTTTCTTCAGAGGGAAAGACAGGACAGAGAGAAAGACAGGACAAGGTTCAAAGACAGGACAAGGTTCCTTTTCACACAGCATTGCGTCTATTAGGGATGATGTCTTCCACGATAGGCATTGTGCAGTGGGCAAGGTGGAGAATGAGAGTGTTGCAATGGAACACCCTGAAATATTCAAGGAGCAAAACTCCTTTGCATCATCGAATAAGACTAACAAAGGAGGCCAAAGATTCACTGTTCTGGTGGAAGACCAGTCAAACATACGAGCAAGGTGTGTCACTGATGGAGCTCCAGTATGTGGTTTTAACTACGGACGCAAGTCTAAATGGTTGGGGTGCTCATCTGCACAGGCAAAGTTGTCAAGGAGAATGGACCCTGACAGAGGCAGGTTATTCGTCAAATCAGTGCGAGATGAGAGCGGTGTGGTTGGCCATATGCAAATTCCGGGATCAACTTGTAGGGAAACATCTAAGAGTCTTCTCGGACAATGCGGCAGTAGTGGCTTATTTGAATCACCAAGGTGGGACAAGGAGTCGAGCAATCATGTTGGAAGTCTCGTACATCATGCAGTGGGCATAACAACATTTGAAGTCCCAGACGGCTCTACATGTTCCAGGCGTAGACAACATGTTGGCAGATTATCTAGATCGAAATCAAGTTCAGTCCGGGGAGTGGGATTTAAATACTCAAGTATTCAAAAGTATAGCAGACAGGTCCGGGCAACCCGATATAGATCTCATGGCTACCGACCTCAACACAAAGCTGCCTCGATTCTTCTCGAGGTATTACCTCCCAACGTCAGAAGGAGTGCCCTGTCTCTAGCGTGGGAGTTCAGACTGGGGTATGTATTTCCTCCTTTTCCTCTCATAGCCAGAACACTGAAGAAGATCAGAGAAGAGAGAGCGTAAGTAATTGTAGTAGTCCCTTATTGGCCGAGAACGACTTGGTTTCCAACAGTACAGAGCATGTCGGTGGAAAAAATGTGGAGATTTTTAGTAGTCCGGAGGCTGTTGCATCATGGCCCTCTAGAATACCCAAACCTGCAGAGTCTTCAGCTTACGGCTTGGAAATTGAACGGAGTTTACTAAAAAGCAAGGTAAGCCAGGAAGAAGGTCTCTTCAGACGCATATTATAGAATATGGAGAGCTTTTATTGTCTGGTCGGAAGATAAGTTTGATGTGTTGAAGGTTGAAACCGCACAAGTTCTGCAGTTTCTTTATGACGGATTTGTCAAGGGTTTGGCAGTTTCAACTCTCAAGGTGCATATATCGGCTCTTAGTGTTCTGTTAGACAGAAAATTATTTCAGGATGAGTTAATTAAGAAGGTCTGTCAAGCCATGAAAAAAATAAGACCAAGAGTTAGGTTGATAGTGCCGCCCTGGGATATAAATTTAATTTTAAATGCTTTGACGCAGCATCCATTCGAGCCGTTACAAGAGGTTGGTGTGAAGTTTCTCACTTGGAAGGTAGTTTTCCTTACGGCCGTTACTTCAGCAAGGAGAGTTGGATAATTGCAAGCTCTGTGGGCAGAAGAGCCATATCTAAGAATATTATCTGGGGGGGCGTGGCCTGGCTACTGAAGGAGACGGAGGTGCACCACAGGAGCTCCTGCAAAACGGAGCTCCTAACACATCAAATAGCCCATTCCAGGGCCTCAAACTGACACCCAGCGCCCCTCTTGTCCCTCTTACTCCCCCAGCAGCACCCCTAAACGAGCCGCGGAATCGGGGAGTAGTTTTAACTGCTCCCACGGATTGCGGCCTAGGGGAAGCCCACAAGCCGGGGCCTCGATTTTCACCTCACACCGGAGGTGGCTCCAGGGACTCACAGATCCGTCCGAGAATAAATCCAAGACGCCGGACACCCGCACTACCACTGGCCGCGGCGGAGGGTCCCTCCTTACCACCCCCCGCATACCCTCACTACACAGAGCCGCCGAACATAGCAACGCGGGGCGAGGCCGCAGGACGACCGGAGACGGCCCCAGCTGCACGCCCACGGCTCCCAGCTGCTACATATCTGCCGCTCCACTCCCGCTGGGCCCTCTCATCCACCGGAGAGCCATCCCAAGACAGCTGTGACCCCCGCTGTAACCGCCAGCAGCACTACCCACTGCCCCTGCTCATCCGACTGAATCACCCCGGGGCCGGAATGTGACCAGACCGCGCGCTCTGGAGCCCGAGCGGCGGCCATCTTAAGTGCCGGGGACGTGAGGAGACTAGCCCGCGACCCCCCCTCTCTCCCTGTCGGAAAACGGCCGCAGACGCTGGTGCCCCCAAGTGCACCCGGGACCCGGTGTCGGCGAGATTACTGGCCGAACAGGTAACGGGGTTCTCCCTCCCCTCCCCCCTCCAGGCTACCCTTGGGCACTGAAAAGCCCAGTTATACCCCTGCTCCTCAGCGGGCTCACCCACGGCTGTGGAGACCCTGCTGGATAGATAGAGGGGCCGACATACCCTCCGGTGACCCTCTACCAAGCATACCAGAAACAGAAGTCGAAGGTAGAGAGGGATTGTGGCCTAGCTGCTGACCGGAGACCGTGCCTCGGTCTCCAGATACCACTGCACCAAAACACCTGGGGACACCGCTGACACGCGTCTCCCCGACAGACCCAACACTGAGGGGTGGAGGCCCAGCACCAGAGAGGGCTGCGAACTCGGGTAACGGCAAGGACGCTACCGTGATTGCGGCCGGACCGGCTAGCAAGGACCGAGGCCTAGATTCCAACAGCCGCCACGCCGGGCCCTGGACATTCCCGACACCACCCATCTCCCCACCGGATCCTTGGAACCGACGCTGACATACCGCCACAGTGGAACTGGGGACACATACACTACCCCGCTGAGCCGGAGACAAGCCTGTGACGGCGGTTGTCGCGTCTCTCAGACAACAGCCACGGGCCTTGCAGCCCGCCTGACCGAGGGCGCTTGACCCCTAGACAGCTAAGCCACCACACAAAGAACGAGACCCCGATCTAGTCACAATTACACCAGACACCCGGAGACTCCGCCTCCCCAAGAGGCCGTAACGAGACCCCCAACACCACCACCGGTTTCTCACCGTTAAGAGACCGTAATCACGGAAGACGATTTACGACGACGACTGCTGCATCTCCCTGAAGACGCACAGATACCCTACGCCTCACCTGACCGGTGACACTTGACCTCACAGATACCTCTGGAAGCCTCCTCAAATCCCTGTCGAAGATTTCCATACCCCCATCACCCCACTCTTGGCTCTATAGGGCTAGACGCCACATTTGATGGACACCCCCAACGCACCAAATGAAGACCAGCAATAAATAACCGCCTAGCACATGAGACCCGCTACATCATTTACTATTTAAACATCCAGTGTTTTTAGCCGCAACCTCCCCTCCTGGGCAACCCTGCATGGAAAAATTCTTGATACCCTTGCCAGTAATGCCCGTGGGGACTGACCAACAAGCCCGAGAGGACACCCCAGAAATAGATTCATCGGACTCTGACCACTCCACCACACGCTCGCTTTCCAGAAGCTCCCGCAAATCCAAACCGCCTGCCAAACAACCTAAAATGAAACACAAAGAGCTACTGGCGGTACTAGGCCCCCTCCTTGACGAAAAACTCGCGGGCATAAAGGAAGCCATCGAATCCTCATCAACAATATTGACCCAACACTCCACTCGCCTTGATGAGGCAGAACAAAGGATCTCGGCTCTGGAGGATGACCTGACGGAAGCTCAACGCTCACTACAGGCTAAACACCTTGAAGTTGCGGATCTCTCAGACAAGCTCGATGACTTGGAAAATCGCAGCATACGAAATAACCTACGAGTCATCGGTATCCCTGAATCCATAAAAGGCCAGGAGCTCTTAGACCTCCTCTCGCTGACCATCCCAGAACAGCTGTCCATGAATCTTAAAGGAGCTCCTCTAATCATTGAAAGAGCACACAGATTAGGCCCGGAACGAAAAAACCCGTCAGGCCGCCCACGTCCGGTAATCATGAGGATCCTAAACTACGCGGACAAAACGAAACTCCTCGACCAATACAGAAAATCAGCTAATCTGTCGATCAATGGAGAACGCCTCCTCATTTTTCAGGACTTCTCAGCTGTAGTAGCGGCGAAACGCAAAGACTTTGCCCCCATATGCAAACACCTCTTCGAGGCAAAAATCAAGTTCGCACTGCTTTACCCAGCGCGCCTCAGAGTCTTTGAAGACGGACGCCCGAAGTTTTTTGAAGATCCAGACGAAGCCAGGCTACATTTCACCCTTCCCTCCACTTGATCGCCACGTGACTCTTTCTGATTATGGCCAAACACTGCTCGAACCCTCTTTTTTCCCTTTTGGGTCTCAAGTGCAGGGTATATAGAGTACAAACACCCCACACTTATGTATACTTTCTGTTATTTAGGTCTCCATAGTTGGAGACTACTTATGTTATTGATATTCTGTTTTGTTGGCTGTACCTGCCTGGGCCGGGACCCCCTCCCTCCACTGGGAAATTCCCTCCCCGTTCGCTGGGTCGGGGTGGCACCCCATCTTACCTTCTCACCTTTTTTAACGATATTTTTCCCGATAGGAGTGGGATAAGATGCCCTCTGACTCCCACTCACAAACTCCCATAGACGTAGATCCAGTGGCCGCACCACTTCATATAGTGTCTTGGAACGTAGAGGGCCTCAACCACCCGGTCAAATGGAAAAAAGTGCTTGCTCATTTGAAACGCATGTCTCCCCAGATAGTGTTCCTACAAGAGACGCACTGGTTGGATGACCCTAGACATACCCTCCATGCCCCCTGGATAGTAAATTGTATATCTTCACCCTATCACACGAAATCTAGAGGAGTGGCAATTCTGCTCCATGCCAATCTACAATGTTCAATCCTTAGAAAACAACTTGACCCAGAGGGTAGATTTTTGCTAATAGATGTAAATATACAAAACACAACCTACACTCTACTCAATGTATATGCCCCAAATACCTCACCTGATTCTTTTTTCGCAGATCTGCTATCGTCCCTCATCACATGGGGAAGCCAAAACCTGATAGTAGGTGGGGATTTTAACACAGTCGTTGACCCATCCATGGACAGATCCAAGGTAAGTGCCACTACCTCCACACCTCACACCCACCTGCTCTCCTCCTTTTGTACCAAACTAAACCTTCTAGACCCATGGAGAGTACTCCACCCCACCCAAAAAGACTACTCATTTTACTCCCACCCTCATTCCTCCCACTCCAGAATTGACTATATCTTCACCAACACCAATCTTTTACCCAAAATCACTAATACATCTATTGAGAACATCATTATCTCGGACCACGCCCCTATATCCCTACATCTTCACCTAGGCTCACCACAACACACCGTCTTGAAATGGCGATTTCCAGCTTACCTCCGCCAATCCACTGATTTTATGCTCCACCTCAAGCAGTCCTGGCATAACTATACCTCAGATAATAGCGACCAACAACTGAACTCACCAGTTTTCTGGGGAGCGGCAAAGGCAGTCCTCAGGGGACACATCATGTCCTATACACATGCCAAACGAAAAAAATTTTCCTCTCAACTACATGCACTGAGCTCCACCCTCACCCACACATACCGCAACTACACACAACAAGACACCCTAGCCCACAAAGAAGCATACCTCTCAGCCAAGCTGGTATATGAACGGGCTCAACTTTCCTGCGATTACCAGCGCAATAGACTCCACAGGTGGGGCAATAAAGCAGGTAAATTATTGTCAAACCTAATTAAAGGACCCAAATCCCGTAACTGGGTCAACGCAATAATCCATGCAGATAAACTGACCACTAACCCTGATCTCATCTGTTCGGAATTTAGGAATTTTTATCAATCCCTATATACCAAAGGCCCCGATGACCCCGCGACCAACCATTCATTTCTGAAGGAGGCGAACCTCCCTGTCTTGACCCAAGAGGAGAGAGACTCCCTAGACAAACCAATTACGATAGAGGAGGTGATAGAGGTCATTAAGTCCCTACCGAATAATAAAAGTCCCGGACCAGATGGATACGGAGCGGAATTCTACAAAATGTTAAGAGACGAAATCGCCCCCACCCTCACATCACTTTATAATCATATCCTCACCTCCAAACAAATCCCTATTAGATTTAACGAAGCCACAATTATTGTTATACCAAAACCAGGCAAGGACCCCTCCCTACCTGGATCCTACAGACCGATCTCACTCCTTAACCAAGACTTTAAAATTCTCACTAAATTGATGGCCAATAGACTACAGACATGCCTCTCACGTATTATATCGCCAGCACAGATGGGCTTTCTTAAACACAGACAATCCGTACGAGGCATCAGAGCTGCGATAGCAGCCATCACCCACTCCCACACCAATAATATCATAGACAACATCCTAATCAACCTAGACGCAGAAAAAGCTTTCGACAAGATTGCCTGGCCACACCTCACAAGAGTCCTACACTATCAGCAATTTGGCGAGACATTCCGAGGACTGATCGACTCCCTCTACACCAGCCCGTCTGCGCAGGTGATAGTAAACAACATCACCTCTCCACCCTTCCTCCTTGAAAGGGGCACTAGACAAGGCTGCCCCCTGTCCCCCCTCCTCTTCAACATCGCCCTAGAACCCCTTTTGCGATATATCGCCAACCTACCTACCTTTCGTGGTATAAAAATTGGCAACAGGGAAATTAAACTCATGGCGTTTGCAGACGACATCCTTTTACTCACCTCTAACCCACGACAGTCAGTAACGGCATTACAAGAAGCCATTGACCGCTTCTCCTCCTTTGCGGGCTTCACCGTAAACTTCGACAAGTCAGAAGCATTAGCCATATTCCCCCAGATCACCAAAGGATGGGATACCCCCTTCCCATTTCGGTGGGCCAACACCCACATTACATATCTAGGTATCATACTCCCTGCTAACCCCACCCAGCTATATACTAACAACATACACCCCGTTCTTACTAAGATCCAGACGGAACTCACGTTATGGCAAACATTACCTCTAAATCTCCTGGGACGCTGCAATTTAGTTAAGATGGTTAGTTTCCCCAGACTGCTCTACGTTCTGCAGATGTTGCCCATTTTACTCTCAAAAACTGATGTATCTCATCTTAACTCCTCGATTTCGAAATTTATCTGGGCCAATAAACGGCCCAGGATAAGTATCTTTAAACTAAACCAAACAATACAAAACGGAGGGGTGAACCTGCCGAATGTAGAGCAATATAACCGTGCTTGTCTCCTCCGATTCGCTATGGACTGGATCCACGGAACATCCACATTCACTGACTCGCAAGTTGACTCCCAATTCTGTGCTCCCCTATCCCTCAGCTACATCCTTCACGCAAATAAATCCGAAATGTCTACCCTTCAGTTAGATAACCCTCTATTGACTTCAACTATCACAGCTTGGAGACTCTCTCGCAAATCTCTCAAACTACAGCACACCCACTCACTCTTTCTCCCTCTAGTTGGAAACACACAATTTCAAAAGGGTCAGGCCCACGTCCCCTTTACTAATTGGCACACTTCAGGCATCACATGCATAGGAAACCTCCTCAACTCCAACAAAAAACCACTCACCTTTACAGAGGTATCAACCAAATATGGAGTTAGCCTCCGCCATCACTTCTATTTTTACCAGGCATCACACTACATAAGATCAACTCTCACACATCTTACCACTACAGACCTGGTCAACTCCCTAGACACACTTCTGCGCTCAGGGACCTGCTCCATCTCAGCAATATACGCCCGCATACGCATAGAACACACGCCCACTACGGATCTTGCTCAAATACGAACATGGTCCACCCAAATCCCGTCCATGTCTCCAGAGAATATAATGGACAGCTTTGCGAACTCCCTCAAACTTATCCCTGCCAGCCTCTATCAAGAAATGACATACAAAATATTACATAGAGCCTATATATCACCAAAAAGGAGCCACTTGATGGGCCTGTCCGATTCGGCAAAATGTCTAAAATGCTCTTCAGCAATAGCAGATTTCATACACTGTTTCTGGCACTGTCGCCACATACAAAAATTCTGGACGGAACTACATACCTATGGAGTTGCCGAGCTGGGCTTGCGCTTCCAATGCACTGCCTCATGGGCGTTGTTCGGCTACGTCCGTGATCAACACGACATCCTCTCCCAAGACACAAAACTAATTACGATTCTCTCGGCGGTAGGCAGGAAGGCCATCTTACAACAATGGATATCAGATGCCCCCCCCACACTGCCTTTAGCCACTTCTAGACTGCTATTCCTATTCACGATGGATTGGCTAGAGACTACCCTTAATAAAGAAATATTAACCCCCACCCTGTTCCACTGCTGGCGACGATTCATCAACACACTTCCAACTACGACAAAAACAGCCATTAAACAGAGCTTTCACTGCACCACATGGTATGGACATCAAGTCCTAGCAGATGACCCCCCATCGTTCTCCCATAACTACACCAGATCCCCTTCTTCACCTTACCCTTTTTCTTTTCTCTTGTTATCCTGCTCGCCACATCTACTGGCCTACCACTCCCTCTTATTAACTTAACTCTGATGGCCCACCTGGGATTCTTAAACCCTCTCACCTTCCTCCCCACACTCCCTAACACTGGATACCTATCGTCTATACTTTCTTCTTGCACTATTGATGTCTCCGTGGATGGGTCGGCGGCTCCCTGGACCTGGCGGGTACGGTTATTAATATTAATAATGTTATTGTTATTGATATAGTTAGAGTTTTTATTTTATTTTTTTTATTTCCTTTGATATATTTTTCTACTAGTTACGTTTTAATTTAGGTTTTAGCGTCCCCCAAAGGGGGAGACGTATTAATATGTTCTACTGTTAGGCAAAGAATTGCTAAATAACAGGAACACATTAGATGTTCCATCATTTCCTATGTTTACCAACTTTGCTATTTGGTTATGTAATGCTAAAAAAAAAAAAAAAAAAAAATATATACTATATTTAGATGCTCTTAGATAAAAAAATGAAAATATGAGGTTCTCTATTCTATGTTTTGGACTATACTTTATTGCTCTTTTTATACACGACTGTTCCGGGCGGTCAATGTGGCCCCAGGTGCAGTCGAATTATATGTCATCACATGTCATTACCTGTTATGATTTGATATGTCATTTGACCTCAATAAAAATATTTTGGAAAAAAAAAAAAGAATATTATCTGATAAGGTTGTGTTCAGAACAAACCCGTCTTTCCTGCCAAAGTCATGTCAACCTTTCATATCAATCAGGAAATCATCTTACCAGCTTTTTTCCCTCAACCAAAGAATGATGAGGATTGCAGGTTGCATACTTTAGATCTGGTTAGGGCAATAACCATTTATCTGGACAGAGTAAAATCCTTCAGGAAAGAGAAGAGTTTGTTCCTAGTATCTGTTGGATCGTGCAAAGGTTGTATGCCGACAAAGCAAACCATTGCGAGATGGATAAGAGAGCTGATCACGTTCATATATCAAGGAGATGGTCGTGAAGTTCTGGAGAATATCAAGGCACACTCGACTAGGGCAGTTTCTGTCTCAAGGGCTAGGAATGAGCAGGTGGCGATTGAAGACATATGTGCAGCAGTACGTGGTCATCTGTACACACCTTCTCTGGGCATTGTGCTTTGGATATTGTTAAAAATCACTTTGGAAACCAGGTCCTACAACAGGCCTTGGTCTAATTAAATATTAAGCATCAAATGTTTTGTTTTGTGTGAGTCCCTCCCGTAATTCAGCTTTGGTATATCCCATCGTATGGCTGCCATGAAGTAAGTAAAAGAAAGCAGCGAATTATACTTACGATAATTCCATTTCTTTGAAGTACTTCATGGCAGCCCATGAATTACCCACCCTGTGGGAGTATTTTTTCTTCTAGACATAACGGAGACACTCAAAAGACAGGGAATAGGGGGAGGGGCGCACTCATATAGCCAAAGTGGGCGTGTATTAGAAGAAAGAACCTCCTGTCTATGCTAGAGGAATGGGTCGTTAACCCATCGTATGGCTGCCATGAAGAACTTCAAAGAAATGGAATTATCGTAAGTATAATTCACTGCTTTCACTAATTGTGTGACTTCTGAAGGTAAGCTTGCGAGCAGGGCCTTCCTACCTCTATGTCTGTCTGTTTTTACCCAGTTTTGTTCTATTACTGTTGTTCTAATTGTAAAGAGCAACGGAATATGCTGCGCTATATAAGAAACTGTTAATAAATAAATAAATAATTGGTTGCACCAGAACTTTTGAGGGTCTTCACAGCAAAGGGAGTGATTACATATGCACATGTTAATTTGAAATTTTTTATTTATAAAAATTATTTTTTATATAAATTTTTCTCATTTCACTACACCAACTTAGACTATTTTGTGCATATCTATCATATAAAATTCAGATAAAAAAAAAATTAAATTACAGGTTGTATTGTAACAAAATAGGTAAAAAGCCAAGGGGGGTGAATACTTTAGCAAGGCACTGTACATCTGTAAAAACACCAGAGACTTTTTAAAACCAATGTCTCACTAGTTCTTTGCTCAGTTATGACAGCATACCTTGGAAGGAAGCTGTTAGATATTGGAAACTGGTTATGTCAGATTCACATTGCTGTGCATTCTGTGTTATACTTGCAGTACCATGTTTCCCATTGTTTGTTGTTCAGTGCTATTGTGCAGTTTGCTGCAAAAGTGTGTTGCTTTATGTTCGTTTGCAGTTAAGTAAAGTTGGAAGCAGCATGCTGATATCAGCTCCTGGTCTTCATGCCTGTCTGTGTCAATGGGGGTCATTCCGAGTTGATCGCTAGCTGAAAATGTTCGCTGCGCTGTGATTAAGTAAGAAATCGGCAATTCTGCGCATGTGTATGCGGCACAGTGTGCACGCGCGACGTACTTTCACAACGGCCGATGTATTTTTACACAAGGTCTAGCGAAGCTTTTCAGTCGCAATGGCCGCCGCAGAGTGATTGACATGAAGTGTGCATTTCTGGGTGTCAACTGACCGTTTTAAGGGAATGCTTGAAAAAATGCAGGCATGCCAGGAAAAACGCAGGCATGGCTGGCCGAACGCAGGGCGTTTGTGACGTCAAATCCGGAACTGAACAGTCTGAAGTGATCGCAAGCGCTGAGTAGGTCTTGAGCTACTGTAAAACTGCACAATTTTTTTTGTAGCCGCTCTGTGATCCTTTCGTTCGCACTTCTGCTAAGCTAAAATACACTCCCAGAGGGCGGCGGCTTAGCGTTTGCACGACTGCTAAAAACTGCTAGCGAGCGATCAACTCGGAATGACCCCCATTGAGCACTTACACAGACACAACAATTGGCGACGATTGGTTTCTGAACCCAGACCACATCTGCTGGACCAGAAAGAAGTGGCAGTGTTTGTGAAGGAATTACTATGCACTCTGTTCAGCTGCAAGCACTGGTAAGGACCCACTGCCATGGCTCTACATATAGGCACCTTAAGTGACTTTGACATTGAAAAAGATGACTGGCTCCTCTATACTGAAAGGCTGGAACAGTATTTTCTGCTAAATAACATTGCTGCAGACAAACAAGTACCAGTACTATTAAGTGCGACGGGAGGAAAAGCCTATGGTATGCTCCGCAATTTAACGTCCACTGTGAAACCTGCTAAGTCTTATGCAGATATTGTTAAGATTTTACAAGAACACCTGTCTCCTAAGCCTCTCCTGATAGCAGAACGGTTCAGATTTCAGAAACGGAACCAAGTGGAGGAGGAATCAGTGGATGCAGATGTGGCATATTAAAAAGACTGCCTGAGCACTGCCAGTTTGGGGATGGCCTGAGATATCATCTGCTGTGTGGGATTTTAAGCAAGAGTGTGCAAAAACGTTTACTAACAGAGACAGACCTCACGTTTACACGTGCAGTACAAGTGGCACTATCAATGGAAACTGCAGCTAAGGATGTGATGTAGCTCCAAATAGCTGGAAAGTCTGCATCACAAGTTCACAAAATGGTAACAACAACAACAAACACAACGCCCTTGCATGCACATGGTCCCCCATTAGAAGTATGATACCGCTGTGGAGCAGATACACATTCATCCAGGGACTGTAGGTTCAAACATGAACTGTGTAGGAAATGTAACAAAAAGGAGCATATTAAACGTGTTTGCCAGTCGCAGGCATATCAGGCTGAGGCCACTGGTGGGAAAAAGATTTGCAGTAGATTAAGGAATACATATGTTTTGAAAGACAACGAGGTGGACTCAGATAGCGGAAATGATCTGGGCAGTTTGGAAGTGTTTGCAGTGAAAGGGGGTGACAAGCAAGCAATTTGGGTCACTCCACAAATCAATGGCCACCCTATTAAAATAGAACTGGACACAGGATCAGCAGTCTCTGTAAAGTCACAGCAAGAGTACAAATGCTATTTTAAAAATGTTAAATTAAACAAAACTTCGATGCTGCTTAAAACATATACTGGAGAGAAAATTATTCCATGCGGGGTGTTGCTCATACTTGTGCAGTATAATGGCCAGCAGGAGACTCTGGCCTTCATTCCGAGTTGATCGCTCGATAGCTACTTTTAGCAGCCGTGCAAACGCATAGTCGCCACCCACGGGGGAGTGTATTTTAGCATAGCAAGAGTCCGAACACCTGTGCAGCAGTACGGCTGGAAACACATTTTGTGCAGAACAAGACCAGCCCTGTAGTCACTTATTCTGTGTGATGATTGCTGCGACGAGTGACACGGTAATGACGTCAGATACCCGCCCAGCAAATGCCCGGCCACGCCTGCATTTTTCCAAACACTCCCAGAAAACGGTCAGTTGCCACCCAGATACTCCCACTTCCTATCAATCTCCTTGCGTCCGACAGTGCGACTGAAAGCGTTGCTAGAACCTGTGCAAAACCATGATGCTCAATTGTACCCATATGACGCGTGTGTGCATTGCGGTGCATACGTATGCACAGTTTTGCCATTTTTTTAGATGATCGCTACGAAGCGAACAACGGCAGCTAGCGTTCAACTCGTAATGTGGGCCTCTGGACTTATACATTGTTCAAAAAGGCGGCACGGCATTTTGGGGTCGGGAATGGATACGAAAAATTCAATTAGACTGGTCAGTCATCAAAAGACTGAGCGTCACACATACCCTGCCTTTGTCCCTAAAAACAGTCCTTAACCAAGCTACAGCTGTTCTTCAACCAGGCATTGGGACTTTGAAACATAAAAAGGAAGCTAGTGCTCAAAGATGGAGCTGTTCCCAGGTTCCATAAAGCACGTCCAGTACCGTACGCTATCAGACAGAAAGTGGAACTGGAGTTTGGGGGTAATTCAGACCTAATCACTAGGCAACGATTTTGCTGCCCTGCGATCAGATAGTTGCCGCCTACAGTGGGAGGGAGAATTCGCTGTGCAAGTGTGCGTTCGGATGTGTAGCAGAGCTGCACAAACTGATTTTGTGCAGTCTCTGCTCAGCCCAGGACTTACTCAGCCGCTGCAATTGTTTTCTGCTGATCGGGGCCAGAGCTGACATCAGACACCCTCCCTGAAAACGCCTGTCCCGTCTGCGTTTTTCCGAACACTCCTGTAAAACGGTCAGTTGCCACCCACAAATGGCCTCTTCCTGTCAATCACCTTGTGAACGGCCGTGCATTCAGATTTTCACACCATCCCGTCGCAGTGTGCAGAACCCCATAACAGTCTGTCACACCTGCACATTGCAGTGCTTACGCATGCGCAGTTCAGATCTGATCGCACGCTGTGCGAAAACGCATAGTAGCAATCAGGTCTGAATTACCCCCTTAGACCGGCTGGAAAGTGAGAAAATCATATCCAAGGTGGGTTGGAGCCCTTGGGCAACTCCAGTAGTTACAATTGTAAAAAAAAAATGGCACAGTACGGCTGTGCAGGGATTTCAAGGTCACCATAAACCCAGTATTGCAAACAGATCACTACCCGTTACCAAAAATTTAAGATATCTTTGCAAATCTGGCTGGAGGACAGAAGTTTAGCAAGATTGACCTAGCTGATGTGTATCTACAAATGGAGATAGAGAACGATTCAAAGGTGTTCCTCACCATTAACACACAAAAAGGACATTACAGGTACAATAGGTTGATATTTGGCCTTGCTACTGCCCCTGCCCTTTGGCAACGAGCAATGAACTAAGCAGGGGCGTAGCCAGAACTTTGTGGTCCCCACAGCAACATTTTGAAGGGGCCCACGTCCCAATGCTTCTAGAGAGACACTTCTCTGCAGCAGTTGTTAATTTTATGCCCTATAATAGTGCCCTAGTTCATTTTCTGAACCATCTTCTGAACCATAGTAGAGCCTTATTCAATGTTATGCCCCATAGTAGTGCCCTAGTTTCTTTTATGAAAAATAGTAGTACTTAAGTTCGCCCTACGTCACATTTCAGAGCTGCCAGTACACATTATGCCGCACAGTACCCCCAATTCACATTATGATATATAGTGCCCCATGTTCATATTGTACCTCATATTATATAACATTAAAATGTTAATTTTATACCACACTACAATAAGCAGCCACACTACAATAAGCAGGTCCAGGGGCATATCTAGATATATTGCAGGCCCCAGGGAAAAAGTTTGAAAGGACCCCTACGTACTACCCAATGGCGAAAAATGTATATAACACATGTAACTTTGACAGGGAAGATGGGCTCCTCTTAGCTCTGGACCCCATAGCAGCTGCACTGCCTGCACCTATGGTAGCTATACCCTTGGAACCAAGTGTTACAATGGGTTCCTGGTGCTGGATGACATTATTGTGATAGGTTCGTCTGATGCTGAACACCTCCAAAATCTTAAACTGGTGTTGCAGTGGCTTGAACAATATGTGCTCAGAGTCAAAAGAGACAAGTGTGAGTTCTTCATGGCCTCTGTTACATACTGTGGGCACACAATTGATGCAAATGGATTACACAAATGTCAAGAAAAATTGGAAGCTGTGTTAAAGGCCCCCCTGCCAAAAGACATGTCCCAGCTTCGCTCCTACTTAGGGTTCATTAACTTTTACAACGGATTCTTGCCTAACTTAGCCACAGTTCTGCATCCATTACATCAGTTGCTCCAGCAGGGTCAGAAATGGTTATGGTCTACAGAATGTGAGCATGCTTTCACAAAGGCAAAGGACTTGATAACATCAGACACGGTGTTAACCCACTACGACCCCTCGCTTTTTGTTTGAGTGACCTGTGATGCCTCATCTTATGGCATTGGAACTGTCATGTCACATACTATGCCAGATGGAGTGTCCAATAGCTTTTGCATCTCGGGCATTATCCAAGGCTGAATGTAACTAGGCACAGATTGACAGGGAAGCCTTAAGCCTGGTTTGGGAAGTTAAACGATTCAATCAGTATTTATATGGCAAGAAATTCTCATTAGTGACTGACCATCAACCGCTTTTGTCCATCTTTAACCCTCAGAAGGGTATTCCTGATACGGCGGCTGCAAGGATGCTGCACTGGGCCCTGTTCTTAGGTGGACATTGCTATACTATATAATTCAAGTGGACTGCACAACATGCCAATGCGGATGAGTTGTCTCGAATGCCTTTACAGATTGCCTCATTGACACAGACAACGAGGATTCGTGGAATGTTTTCACAATGACACAAGTGGAATGTCTTCCCATAACTGCCAGTATGATCTGATGTGAGACTGCTCAGGACCCTATCCTGGCTCAAGTTCTCACAGCCACACAAAAAGGGTGGGTTGTGCCTGTGCGTCGGCAGCTGGCCCCTAACTTTAATCTGAGGCGTGAGGTGACAGTTGATACTGGCTGTCTCCTCTGGGGGTTGCGGATCATTGTGCCTGTCAAGCTGCATGCAAGAGCTTTAGAGGAGCTCCATGTGGGTCATTTGGGCATGGTCAAAATGAAGGCACTTGCCAGAAGTTTTCTATGGTGGCCAGGTTTGGATCAACAGTTGGAGGATCTGGCCAGAGAATGTTCCGGGGGCCAATATGTTCAGAATATCCCTGCTCCAGCACCATTGCATCCATGGGAGTGGCCATTTGTAGGGTCCATGTTCTTGGTGGTGGTGGATGCCTGTTGCAAATGGCCTGAAGTTTTTACAGTTGCTTCTACTACAGCTACACACACAGTGGAAGAGTTGCGGAATCTTTTTGCTAGAACAGGGGTTGGTCAGTGACAATGGTCCTCAGTTTACTGCTGAAGAGTTCCAGACTTTCCTGAAGGAAAACAGAATTCATCATATTACCTCTGCCACATCTCACCCATCTACAAGTGGACTGGCTGAACGCTTTATACAAACCTTACAGCAAGCTTGCCGCGCCATGCACACAGACAGGGACACTTTATAACACAAGCTCTCCAATTTCTTGTTTGCCTACAGGAATTCGGTTCATGCCATAATGACTCAAACCCCAGCTATACTGTTCCTGAGCAGGAACCTCAGGTCTCGACTGGATTTGATCAAGCCGGATATTCGTGCATGGATTCATGATCGCAACTGAAGCAGTCTCTAATTTCAGGTGGTACCAAAATGCGAGTTTTGTCTGTAGGCCAGACTGTGTGGGCCCATAACTATCGTGGGGAACAGAAGTGTGTAATTGCAACAATTAAACAATGTAAAGGCCCACTGTCATATGTAGTGGAAATTAAGCCGGGGGTACTGCAACACAGGCACCTGGATCAACTACGTGACCATAATGGATAACATACGCTTGATGGAGAAAAACCTTCTGCAGAAGCTCCAGGGTCAATACCCGCACCAATAGACACAGCGGATTGTTCAGATGAGCTGTCCGTTGTTGCACAATTGTTCCAGCCCCATGATAATGTTGAAGTGAACATTGACACAGTAAAGTCCACAGACATCTTAAGTGCTCCTGCTCCAAGTTCACAGGTCATTAATGAGGACCGCCACTATCTTTCTCATGTAAGACATGCGCCACAAAGACTGTACTGTAAGATGGGTTAAGAGGCATTTATCTACATGGGGAGGGAACTGTTACAAATTGGAATCTGGCTATGTCAGATTTACATTGCTGTGCATTCTGTGTTATACTTGCAGTACCATGTTTCTCCGCTGTTTTTTGGGGGTAATTCTGAGTTGATCGCAGCAGGAATTTTGTTAGCAGTTGGGCAAAAACATGTGCACTGCATGGGAGGCAGATATAACATGTGCAGAGAGAGTTAGATTTGGGTGTGGTGTGTTCAATCTGCAATCTAAATTGCAGTGTAAAAATAAAGCAGCCAGTATTTACCCTGCACAGAAACAAAATAACCCACCCAAATCTAACTCTCTCTACACATGTTATATCTGCCTACCCTGCAGTGCACATGGTTTTGCCCAACTGCTAACAAAATTCCTGCTGCGATCAACTCAGAATTATCCCCTTTGTTCAGTGCTATTGTGAAGCTTGCTGCAAAAGTGTGTTGCTTTATGTTCATTTGCAGTTAAGTAAAGTTGGAAGCAGCATGCTGATATCAGCTCCTGGTCTCCCTGGGGTATATTTACTAAGATTCGTAATTGTCAGGATTTGGTGGGAGATTAAACATGAATGACATCGGTAGTGTTAATTTGCAACTTTGGGGGGATTTTTTACGTCTCATTTACTATGCTGTCGTATTCTGCATTTTCGTTTTTTCCAATGTCGATGTCATTCGTAATGTCAGGCAGTGTTTTATGGGAGTGATTAGTAAAACACTGCCTGATAAAACACAATGAATCCCGTCAGGATCTGTGAGATCCGTGCAGGGTTTCATTGTGTATATTATGAAAAGTGAAGAAAGAGTTAATAATCATTAAAAAAAAATTGCGTGGGGTCCCCCTCCTAAGCATAATCA
Source organism: Pseudophryne corroboree (assembly GCF_028390025.1). Taxonomy (NCBI): domain Eukaryota; kingdom Metazoa; phylum Chordata; class Amphibia; order Anura; family Myobatrachidae; genus Pseudophryne; species Pseudophryne corroboree. The sequence continues at coordinate 576,002,000 of NC_086448.1, forward strand.
GCCTCAGGCTCTTTGAGCCGGTCCTGGTTGTAAAAATACAGGGGAAAAAATGACTGGGGATCCCCCATATTTAAACAACCAGCACCGGGCTCTGTGCCTGGTCCTGGTGCAAAAAATATGGAGGACAAAAAAACGTAGGGGTCCCCCGTATTTTTAACACCAGCACCGGGCTCCACTAGTCAGAGAGATAATGCCACAGCCGGAGGACACTTTTATATTGGTCCCTGCGGCCCTGGCATTAAATCACCAACTATTCACCCCTGCCTGGGGTACCCTGGAGGAGTGGGGACCCCTTAAATCAAGGGTTCCCCCCTCCAGGCACCCAAGGGCCAGGGGTGAAGCCTGAAGCTGTCCCCCCCATCCGTGGGCGGTGGATGGGAGGCTGATAGCCTTTTCTGTAAAAAAAAATATTGTTTTTTTGTAGCAGAACTAGAAGTCCCAGCAAGTTTCCCCTGCAAGCTGGTACTTGGAGTACCACAAGTACCAGCATGCGGGGGGGGGGGGGTGGGCCCGCTGGTACCTGTAGTTCTACTACAAAAAAACCCAATAAAAACACAACACAGACACCATGACAGTACAAGTTTAATGTACATCCATGCACACTTACATACACACATATTTACCTATGTTGACCCAAAGCACTCGGTCCCCTTGTACAGTAGAATCCAGGGGTACCTTTAAATAAAATTATACTTACAAAGAATCCGGTGTAGATCGGTCCTCTTCTTAAAAGTTATAATCCAGGGACTTGGCAAAAAAAAAAAAACGCTCACCCGACCCACAAACTGAAAGGAGATCCATGTTTACACATGGATCCCCTTTCCCCGAATGTCAGGACCCCCGTGACTCCTGTCAAAGAGGGTCCCTTCAGCCAATCAGGGAGCACCACATCATGGCACTCTCCTGATTGGCTGTGCACGCCTGCACTGTCAGTCAAGCGGAGCACTGTGGATACAATGTAGCTTAGCGCAGCTACATTTTATCCAATGATGGGAACTTTGCGGTCTGCGGTAGACCGCGAGGTTAAGTGGGGTCACTCTTGTGGGTGGCCCCACTTAACCTCGCGGTCTACCGCAGACAGCAAAGTTCCCATCATTGGATATAATGTTGCTGCGCCGTATTTTTTGCACCAGGACCAGGAGCAGAGCCCGGTGCTGGTTGCTTAAATATGGGGGGACCCCAATAAATTTTTCCCCTGTAATTTTACAACCAGGACCGGCTCAAAGAGCCTAAGGCTGGTTATGCTTAGGAGGGGGGACCCCACGCAAAAAATTTTTATGATTTTTAACTCTTTCACAGATGTACGGATCTCACTGATCAGAATACAGGGGGGGGAAAGCAGGTCTATTTGAAAACTGCTTTTTTTTTTACGATTTGTACTTTTTCACGGCAGTATTCGGCTATTGCCGGCAGTGATTGTGAATACAATTTTTTTTTTTTTTAAATCAAGTAATTTTTTTCAACACACAAAAAGACAAACTGTAACATTAACATTTGCTATCAAGAAATAAACAAATTGAAAAGAAACCAATCTTGAGTGTGTTTCAAGTCACATTATTGAACATTGCTACCATATGTAGTAAAACAGAACAACCTACGTACATAATTCCGGCCTACCCAGCCCAGAGCTACACCAGCGGTCTCATTTTTCTAAGAATTTAGGAATTGATCCACGTGTTTTGTACATGTCCCTCTCATGTCTGACCACTTCATTCACCAAAGCTCTCCATTGGTTTATATTAGGTATAAACCAAAAATATACACAAAAGATTGGCGCTCTACAATACACACACTATATGTGGTTGGATTCAGACGGCTGCTCACCAGTTGTGGGCGGGCTGCCCCAACAATGGATCAAAGTAAGTGTGAAAAAAGAAAGAATGGGAGCGCAGAATGAATCCAATATATTGTTTTATTTAAAATATTAATATGTCATCCACATAAAAATGCAGTACATGAACTAGCCTAAGAATAAACAATTGATATTATATAAATGTAAACGAGACTGCCATATCTCCTGAACAAATATGAATAAAAAACCTTTAATAAACCCTAGTTAGGGCTGCATTAATGCTTCATGAAAATCAGCCGTGCGTCCACGAGCTGAAATGATTGTAAAAAGGAGACTGATAAAAAGTGCCTCTGTTATAAGTCACTGTCCTCCTTATACACAATAGAATCTCATTGGTAGAGAGTGTCCCAGTACTGGACTTGCGGACAACCGTGCTGTAGTATTATGTGGCAAATGGATAGTGATGGTCAAATTCGCTTTGTGGTATATCACCTGATGTAGAAGCCTCTCCGTCAAAGGCGCTGTACTGAGCCGGGTTTGCAGCGGCTCTGTGCAGTGAACGTACAGCTGGTCTCGTCACCGGTGAACCATCCAGATGAACACGGTTGTTTAATTCTGCTGAAGGATGCTGTACCAGTCTGGATATGCAACAGTGTAAAAAGACTGGAGCAGCAGATTCTCCGGCCGCTGGTGGAAGAATCCGTATTAATTGCGGCTACGGTCCACTCGATGCATGCGGCTCACAGGGTGTCAGGAGAATATAGCAGTCCAAATGAGGTCCTTCAAAGGAGTACCTTAACGCGTTTCTCGGCCCACAACGCTGGCCGTTTCATCAGAAGGAAATTCCTTCTGATGAAACGGCCAGCGTTGTGGGACGAGAAACGCGTTAAGGTACTCCTTTGAAGGACCTCATTTGGACTGCTATATTCTCCTGACACCCTGTGAGCCGCATGCATCGAGTGGACCGTAGCCGCAATTAATACGGATTCTCCCACCAGCGGCCGGAGAATCTGCTGCTCCAGTCTTTTTACACTGTTGCATATCCAGACTGGTACAGCATCCTTCAGCAGAATTAAACAACCGTGTTCATCTGGATGGTTCACCGGTGACGAGACCAGCTGTACGTTCACTGCACAGAGCCGCTGCAAACCCGGCTCAGTACAGCGCCTTTGACGGAGAGGCTTCTACATCAGGTGATATACCACAAAGCGAATTTGACCATCACTATCCATTTGCCACATAATACTACAGCACGGTTGTCCGCAAGTCCAGTACTGGGACACTCTCTACCAATGAGATTCTATTGTGTATAAGGAGGACAGTGACTTATAACAGAGGCACTTTTTATCAGTCTCCTTTTTACAATCATTTCAGCTCGTGGACGCACGGCTGATTTTCATGAAGCATTAATGCAGCCCTAACTAGGGTTTATTAAAGGTTGTTTATATTAGGTGACTCAGCTGAGAACCAAACCCTCGCTATAATAACTTTCGCTAAGGTAGTAAGGCATAAGACATACCTATATATTATGATAGAGTGTTTCTTCAAGGTCCAACCCAAACATACAAATACTAGGAGTCAATGTAGGAAGGGAAGGAGTAGTTAGAGTAATGTCCTGCCACACCTCTCTCCAAAAAATGGAAATTTTAGGACAATCCCACAGTAAGTGCCTGAACCTGGCTTCAGCAGCCTGGCATTTTGGACAGAATTAATTATCTCTAAGGCCTGCCTTTTGCAAAGACACAGGAGTGCGATATATTCTATGTAGCCCCCCCAAAAAATACTTGCTTATATCTAATACATGGTGTGGTATATTTAAGGGATCCCACAATTTGAAGCCACTGCTCATCTATTAATGGTCCCAAATCTATCTCCCACCTAGAACGGAGACCATTTAGATGTTCCGGGTTAAGTCTATCATTCAAAGTAGTGTATATGGCAGATATTTTCCCCCTACAGCCCAAAGTAGCAAGCAACATTTTAACAAGTGAGTCCGAGATTATCAGCGAGCCATGAGGAAACTGGGCTTGTACAGCATGTCTGAGTTGGAAATACCTAAATAGAGCAGTATTTGGTATGCTAAACTCCTCTTTTAAGTGCTGAAACGATTTGAGCACTCTGTCACGATACAATTGACCCACTGTTATAACTCCCCTAGTGATCCATAAATTATCTAGTGACAGCTGATAAAGTTCAGAGTACGAACCATTAAACCACAGCGGAGTACATTTATCTTGACCAGACCAGTCATAAAGAGTATGTGCATACCGCCAGATCAATAAAGCCTGATGCAGCAAAGGAGGCAAACTAACAGCCGAGTGACCAGAGAGAAGAAATTGAAGAGAAGAAAGAGAAAAAACAGGAGAACACTCCATCCGCTCAGCTAGAAACCCCAGCATAGTCAGGTCCAGTAAATCAGTAGTCCTTCCAGACAGATGAGACAGTTGCGCCGCCACGTAATACATTTTCAGATTAGAAAGATTCACTTTCCCTGAAACTTGTGATCTATACAAAGTTTTAATAGAAACTTGTGCTGGTTAAATGATGACAGAACGACCTCAATAACAGTAAATATCTTTATCGGAATATATATAGGAGAGTGGTGTAGGGCATATAAAAATTTGGGTTGCATCACCATTTTAAATAGATTAACACGGCCTAATACAGACAAGGGTAATTTCTTCCACACATGGGCCATGTCTTTAAAGGTAACCAGAATAGGATCAATATTTTGGGACACATAATCTACAGCCTTAGGCGTGACCCAAATACCAAGGTATTTGAACCGTAGTGTCCACTGCAAGGGGCATGTGTCCGGCGAAACCTCAGGAAGAATACCGGAGATAGGGAAAATATAAGACTTGCCCCAGTTAATCACCAGACACGAATAAACACCAAATTCATCCACAACCCGCAACACAGTCTGTAATGAATCCGCAGAGTCCCTTAGAAAAAGGAGCATGTCGTCCGAATATAAAGCCACTACATCCACAGTGTCCCCAACTTTAAGACCCTTAATACCTTTATTCGTACGCAGCAGGCCAGCCAACGGTTCTATAGCTATTGCAAGTGAATCCGAATTTTTAGTAAATTAGCGAGTTGTATAAAATAACAGGCGTGTTTGACCGATGGTGTATTAATTCGTATTTTATTTTCTCTGCCTTCAAAATAAAATACGAATGCCCTGATCACTGCCGAGATTTGAGTTTAGTAAATTCCCGAGTTGACACTTTAAACAAAAAACACAAAATCGTCCAAAATCGGGAGCTTAGTAAATATACCCCCATGTCTGTTTGGTGTCAATGAGCACTTACACAGACACAACAGAAGCTAAGGGGTAAATCTACTTATTTACTTCAAACTTGAAGCAGATTGACGGCAGGGTTCCATTGAGAAAGGGCGGTATTTACTAAAGGTTATTTTGACCTTCTAAAATTAACTCTGTCAATCTCTGGCAGATTCTAAAGTACCTCCTTGATCCCACCACAATTCACAACAATGCACAGACCCTGGAAAATACCAGCATGGTGGATGGAAATGATTTGTGTGTTCTGCCCTCTAGACATCGGGCAGATGGCTTCTGAGACATAGGCTGGGTACACACCTGAACGACCTGTAATTGGACTGATTTTACATCCAATTTCCCTTGAGCCTACAACATACGATATTGAGTGTACAACACACTGGCCAATATCGCATATGACCGATAAGATATATAGTATCATGTTGATCGTATACGATTTAATGTAGTGCATACTCACTACAAAGACCACTGGCTAAAATTGTAATAATGGGCTGTACAGTGGGATGTGCTGTTAAGGGGAAATATAAAGGAAAACACTATTTTGTCTCTGCGCAGTATTACTCTGTGTTAGCTGAGGCTAGGTTATTCTGCTGAACGTTCTACATAGCTTACGGCTCTACTTTGTTTTGCCTTGCTCTACAAAGTACTTATTCGCTCTAAAAGTTATGGATAGTTATCACTTTCAAGCTGTGGCTACCTACACTGTCAGTTTGGTGTCACTCCTTGCTACACAGAAGGCTCTGAAGAGGAGGAGTGGAGAGAGCCTGCTGGACCAAGGAGTGGTTGCTGCAGAGAGAGTCCATATCTCACATGGCCTTGTTCCTGGAGATTTGCGAGAACAATCCGGATGACTAGAGGAACTTTCTGTGGATGAATGATGCCACCTTGCAGGAGTTGCTTGCTCTGGTGACTCCATATAGTACATTGAGAAACAAGACACCAAGTTCTGGAGGGCCATCCCTGATGAGGAGAGACTAATACCAACCCCACTCTTCCTGGCTACTGGGAAGTCTCTGGCTGATGTGAAGTTTGACTCCCTCATCTCTCTGCAAGCACTGGGAGTCATCATCCCCGAGATATGCAAAGCCATTATACATGTGCTTAAACGGCATTACCTCATGGTAAGAAAAAATGAGGAGACAATTTACGAATTTAAGGCTTTTTTTTTTTAGCAAAAATTCTGCAAACTATGCTGCTTATAAAACATTGCATTAACAACTACCAGTGCATAACAAATGCACAGCAATTATTTAACATAAAGGACATTTGATCCAACATATATAAATACATTAAAGTGTACATGTAAACTTTGTATAAGCATATAAGTATTTTTAATTAAACATTAGGGGGCTATTAAAATAAAATGTGGTCAGATATATAAAGTGGAGAGAGATAAAGTACTCCGCAATAAGCTATTTTCCAAATCATGGGAGTGTAAAAAAGAGGCCAGGGGAGAAGTTCCCTGTAACAACCAATCACCTTCAACCTTTCATTTACAGAATGTAATTGTAAATGATAGGTAGAAATGGATTGCTTGTTATGGACAACGTCTCCCCTGGTCAACCCCAGCTGCTGATTGGGGAGTTGCTTTATGTCTCTCCACTTTATAAATACCTCCCTTTTAGAATTGATGAAATTGGGAATGAACAGGGTTGTCGTCCTGTGAGCCAAATAACATTCGACTATAAATTGCAGTATGTATTGGAGTAGAGGCCCGTTGAGTTGTGTTGGGCTGTCCACCATAGGTGTTTTGTAACTGCACTTTGTGTTGGTAGGGGCTGAGGTAGCATTGGTCTTGATGAGAAGTTGGTGTTTTCCGTCAATTGGCCAACCAACCCTATCCTCAAGTATCAAAAATAATGGGCTCTGCATGGATGCGCTGATCCTCTGTCATGTGTCACATTTGAAAAGCCATTGTTTATTCCCAATGCGCCCCATTCGTCAGGGGGCTTTTGGAGAACATTATGCGCTGTTGTTATCTTTAGGCTCAGTTTGAGAGGGAGTTGCCTTCTTTCGGTGGCACAGTGGGATGGGTTGTGGCATTCTAGCTGCGTCACTTTACAATAAGATGGACACAGTACTTTCTTGCGACTGCTCAGGGGTATCCTGAGAAGTTGTCATTAAAGCAGATGGCTGAAAATAAAAAAAGAGAAATATTACATGAATATATTTTAGGTATAAAAATATATAGATGTGATGTAAAATTAAAACACTGCCATGTTTTTTTTATTTATTTTATAGTTCCCTACAATTGTGGAGGAGTGGAACAGTATTGCTGAATTTCCCTATTTGTGAAGGAGCCCTTGATGGGAAGCACATCCGCATTACAACCAGGGCCGGCAACAGAAATCTTGGGGCCAGGTACTCTGATATCTCTGGGGGCCCCCTCAAAACACACACACACACACACACACACACACACACACACACACACACACACACACACACACACACACATATATATCTATCGTGATCATTCAAATGATAGATTTAGATTTTTTACTACAATGGCAGAGAGTAAGACTAGGAGCAGAGAGAGGGAGAGACCAGAGGAAGAGAGAGAATGAGACACGGGGTAATTCAGACCTGATCGCTGCTGTGCGTTTTTGCACAGTGGGCGATCAGATCTGAACTACATATGCACCGCAATGCGCCGGTGCGGCGGACGACTACATCGGAGCATAGCGATGGGATTGTGTGAGAAAAGCAATTGCACGGGCGATCGTAAGGTGATTGACAGGAAGAGGCCATTTGTGGGTGGCAACTGACCGTTTTCCAGGAGTGTCCGGAAAAACGCGGGAGGGTGGAGGGAGGGTGTCTGACGTCAGCTCTGTCCCCGATCAGCATGAAACACACGCAACTTAACTCAAAATCTGTCTGAATATAATTTACAATTTTAACTTTGTATGTGTAAACTACCTGAATACCCGTGCTTCGCTACGGGATGAGGATGGTAATTTAGAATTATAGTTGTTTGTTAATTGACATTGGTTGGAGATCTAGTATATAGGCATATCTTGCTTCCCTGATCCACTTTGTGTAGTGACCGGACCCCTTTTTGGTCCCCCAAGGGACCCTGCTCTTCCCACTATACAACTCTCAGTCTGTGGCTTCTTGCTGCCTCCATTCCCCTGCTCACATCATGTCAGTGCCCCTGTGAAATGATCAATTTATTTAGTTTCTTATATAGCGCAGCACATTATGCATCTCCTGATATACTCTGTGCTGCTGGGAGACCCTGCTACTTCCACTACAGTATATAACTCTGTGTGTGGGTTCATGCTACCTCCATTCCCCTCCTGACATAATGTTACTGACCCTGTCACATGCAGCCCTGTCCTGCCTGACATATCATGCATCTCCTAATATACTCTGTACTGCTGGGGATCCTGCTCCTCCCACTATATGACTCTCAGCATGTCTCCTGATACCTCCATTCCCCTCATCACATCATGTTGCTGACACTGTCACATGAAGCCCTGTCATCACTGACATATCATGCATGTTCCGATATAGTCTGTGCTGCTGGCCCATCCCTAGGGGTGCTAGGGGTGTGTTACTCCCAAAGTTTTCGTTCTCAGATTGTAAGTCATATGTGTACCAAGTTTGGTGTAAATTGCACCAGCCATTCCAGAGTTATGCTGTCTGCTTAAATACTCTGTGCTGCTACCTTACCCCTAGGGGTGTCTTACCCGCACAGTGTTTGTTCCCCGATTGTAAGTCATATGTGTAGCAAGTTTGGTGTAAATTGGTCCAGGTATTCTGGAGTTATGCTGTTTCCTGAAATACTCTGTGCTGCTGTCCACCCCCTAGGGGTACTAGGGGTGTCTTATCCCCACAGTGTTTGTTCCCATATTGTAAGTTATATGTGTACCAACTTTGGGGTATATTGCTCCAGCCATTCCACAGTTATGTTGTCTACTGAAATACTCTGTGCTGCTGCCACACCCCTAGGGGTGTCTTACCCCCACAGTGTTTGTTCCCAGATTGTAAGTCATATGTGTACCAAGTGTGGTGTAAATTGGTCCAGGCATTCTGGAGTTATGCTGTCTCCTGATATACTCTGTGCTGCTGTCCCATCCCTAGAGGTGCTAGAGTTGTCTTACCCCCACAGTGTTTGTTCCCAGATTGTAAGTCATATGGGTACCAAGTTTGATGTAAATTGTTCCAGGCATTCTAGAGTTATGCTGTCTGAAGAAATACTCTGTGCTGCTGCCTCACCCCAAGGGGTGTGTTACCCCCACAGTGTTTGTTCCCAGATTGTAAGTCATATGTCGTACCAAGTTTGGTGTAAATTGCTGCAGGCATTCCGGAGTTATGCTGGAACATACATATGCACATACATACTAAACATACATACATACATACATACATACACACATACATACATACATTCATTTTTGGCGATTTCCGTGGATGGGCAGTGACATTTGTAAAACCGGTTCTAGCAAGCACCTGGGACCTAAGGAGAAGCTACCTGCCATGTTTCAAGATTGTAGGTCTTGTGGTTTAAGAGATTTCGTGATTTTTTGCCTTTTATATATATATATACATTAAATTCATGTTTATATAGTAAAGTTTTAAGATTTTTTTATGTTTTTAAAACATTCTTTGTGAATTTTAATATATCTCTTTATTTTACAGTTTTAATGTATTTGATGTTGAAAGTAAAAGTTTTAAATATTTAAATACATTTTTGTTTTTAAATTTGGATATTCAAATAAGGTTTTTGTATGTAATTTAAGAAATTGTTGAAGTTTAAAAATATTGTTTTCATTGTCGAAAGGGGTTTGTTTATGTTTTTGATTAAACACATCTATTGTGGCTCCGTCTGTGTCTGGGTTGCCATGTGCGTCCGTGACGCGCACGCACCACATTCACTACAATGGGAGTGTCTCTGTGCACTCCCATAGTGGGGCTAGGCCATGGATCGCCAATGTCCCGCCAGGAGTGCACGTCTACGATGGAACCGCACTAGATGAGTGCGGCTCCATCTGTACTCAGTTTGTTACACTGCATCCCCAAAAAGTAAGCGGCTTGCATATATGCCCGCGTTTATTTGTCACCAGGCAGGTGGTTGAAATCTCCATCTTTACACAGAGCTGCTAATCCTGCAATCACCATGCAGCCTCAGTCTGCGGCTGGTGGTCAGTAAGCGTGATGTCTCCAAGGAAGTGGTCATCCACTGCGGGCACCAAGCAACAGATCCACAATTGTGAAAGAGCAAGCAGGGTATCTCTAACCGGTTTCGTGCCATTTCCTGGGAGCTTTTTCTTTGATACCCTGCTTGCTTTTCACAATTGTGGATCTATCGCTTGGTACCTGCAGGAGACAGGAATTTGACACTTCTCAAGATGGAGTCCTGTTGGATATACCGGCTGGATACCTTCCAGCCAAGAGGATTGAATGAGAAAATAAACTGGAATGCATACATGTTTACAATACATGATGCTCCAATTGAGAGACATTGGTGACTCTTATGAAAATTATGCTAAATCTTTATTTTAATATTTTCTTTATTCAAATATATTTCTGCCATTTAGTCCCATTTCTAACTTGTGATTTTCTAATCTCTTTTACCTTTTATGTATGTACCTGTCTTTGTTGTCCCAGTATTTCTCCTATATCTAATTGTTTAAAGTCTTGCCCATACATTTAAACATTGTATTTTTATGGATACAGTATGATTTACCGGCGGCCGGATGCCAGCTGTCCCTATCCCTATAGCAGCATCCTGGCTGCCAGTATGTCGGCAGTGGGGTGAGCGCAAAGAGTGCCTTTTGCGGTATTGCTGCACTAGCCATGCTGCACATGCATACTTCACCCACAAGTGGGCATTGTCCTGTAGTGCCGGTATTCCGCTGGTGACATTGCCGGCTGTTTGGATTCCATCGTCAGTATCCTGACTGCCGGGATCCCGACAGCCGGCAAATTAGGTCCCCACTTTTACATGTTACAATGTATTCACACAGGTTTTTTTTTTTTTTATTACAGCTGCACTCCCGGAGCGCGAGGAAGCGTCGGGTGGTTGCCAAGGCAACATCTCAGCGTACAAAGCTGTCATCATCGGGGATCTACTCAGCGGGTGGGATCACACCTCATTGCTCCAGGACAGACTTTCTCTCCTTAAGGCGTTATAAGATAGGCAAGTGTTTCCTTCTTCATTTAGCATCTCACTCACTACAGCCTGACAACAGGGTCCAACGTGGCCCAGAAATGTTGCACATTCTAATGCTGTTTGATTTAATTGAATATACTGTATGCCTATATTATACCCATCGGTGCCGTGTGTGATAAGGGGCGAGTGCAGCGAGCCCGAGCTCTAAAAGCTGTAAGAATACATTATGATCAATGGTTGTAACAAGGAAAATATTACAACCATTGATCATAATTTATTCTTACAGCTTTTAGATCTTTCTTTGAGGACAAATTATTTTCTATTCAATGGCAGGTTTTATGAACAGCGCTCTGCACGTGCAATGGGGAGCTCAGTGGCGCCCTCCTATGCTAATATTTACATGTTCCAGGAGGAACATAATTTCTTCTTCAGGGAACACACAACCACGGAACACATTTTGCTGTACTCAAGATTTATAGACAACATATTCATGCTCTGGACTGTAGAAAAAGCAGAGTTTCAGCAACTTATGGAGGATATTAATAAGCAAAATTCCCCAATCAGGTTTACGTACTCATGTGATGCCAGCACAGCCAACTACCTAGATGTACAGATCAACATCATAAACAACAAATTGTCCACCAAGGTGTTTTTGAAGTCTACCGACAACAATAATTTGTTGAGGGCCAATAGTCATCACCCAAAAGCCCTCATCAAAGGATTACCCAAGTCACAGATGCTGAGAACAGCCAGAATTAATAGTGATCAGGCTTCATTATCCAGCAAATTGGACAAGGTGATAGAAAAATTCATCCAGAAGGGGTATGATATTTCCCTGTTGAGGGAACAAAAAAAAAATGAGGTTTTACAAATGGACAAACAGTCCCTTTTGACACCTTCAAATAAATCAAAACATCAAGAAATAATTCCTTGAAAAACAAATACTCTACATCCAGTCCTGTAATCCAGCGAGCCACCAGGGCCTTATGGCCCATTCTCTCCACAGACAAGAACTTGGGCTGCTTTAAACAGAAAAGACATATGTCCTGCTTCATGAGAACCAGTAATCTTAAGGACCATATAGTACATGCAGATATCATCAATTTTGGGACACAAAAGCCCACTACCTTTCTAACCAAACCTCCAGGATGTTACAAGTGCCTGGGGTGCACTACATGCACCCATATGTTGACAGGTTCAACATTCAAGCATCCTCAGTGTGAACAAATGGTCAAAATTGGCCATGTCCTGACTTGTACTTCGTTCTACGTGATTTATTTAATATTATGCCCTTGCGGATTGGTATATGTGGGTAAAACCACAAGAACAGTACGAGAACATATGGCCCTGCATAGGTCTGCCATTAACCAAGCGTTGTTAGGTAAGAAATCCGATCAACCGGTGGCCAGGCATTTTGCCGGAAAAAAAAATACTTTGTGATCACTTCGACATATTGTGATTGACCATATTCAAGAATCGATCCGAGGTAGAGACAGAGGGACCAAACTCCTCCAGCTAGAAGCCAAATGGATTTTTAGACTGGACACAACAAGCCTATGGGGTTTGAATGGGAAAATCTCCTGGAATATATTTAAATGAAATTCTACTTACATTAGGTGTTACCATTTTGTTTTATACAGGTTGTTATTATGGCAACATGCAGGTGTAACCTAGCTAGAGAAATAGTACATCCTAGCAGACCAGAGTGCCAGTTTCTATCTATATGTGGGCATAGATTATTGACCATGCCCACATCGTTGATAATAGTAATATCAGTATTCACAATATTAACTTTATTAATTTGCAGTAGCCGGCTATGCAAATGCTGAAGCTTAAGCTGGCTATTGAGTAGTATATCTATTTAGGATCTCAGTTTGCCAGGTTACGCACAAGATGCAACATACCCTCTTATATGTGTTGCTGACATGTTGTCATGATCTAGCTATAGCCCTTAAATCATTTATACTATCTATATCATTCATATAATTTATATGATGTACATTATTCATACAAATTTTTTATGTCTTTTTTTATATCATTTGTTTCTTTCCATTATCTCCGCTTGTCTCTTTGGGCCTAATTCTGAGTTGATCGCAGCATCAAATTTGTTAGCAGTTGGGCAAAACCATGGGGGTCATTCCGAGTTGTTCGCTCGTTGCCGATTTTTGCTATATTGCGATTAGTTGCTTACTGCGCATGCGCAAGGTTCGCAGAGCGCATGCGCTTAGTTATTTTACACAAAAGTTAGGTATTTTACTCATGGCATAACAAGGTTTTTTCATCGTTCTGGTGATCGTACTATGATTGACAGGAAGTGGGTGCTTCTGGGCGGAAACTGGCCATTTTCTGGGCGTGTGCGAAAAAACGCTAGCGTTTCTGGGAAAAACGCGGGAGAGTATCTGAAGAAACGGGGGAGTGTCTGGGCGAACGCTGGGTGTGTTTGTGACGTAAAACCAGGAACGAAACTGACTGAACTGATCGCAATGGCTGAGTAAGTCTCGAGCTACTCAGAAACTGCTAAGAAATTCTATTCGCAATTCTGCTAATCTTTCGTTTGCAATTCTGCTATGCTAAGATACACTCCCAGAGGGTGGCGGCTTAGCGTGTGCAATGCTGCTAAATGAGGGCCCATGTGCACTGCAGGGGGGACAGATATAACATGTGCAAATAGAGTTAGATTTGGGTGGGGTGTATTCAAACTGAAATCTAAATTGCAGTGTAAAAATAAAGCAGCCAGTATTTACCCTGCACAGAAACAACATAACCCACCCAACTCTAACTCTCTCTGCAAATGTTATATCTGCCCCCCCCCCCCTGCAGTGCACATGGTTTTGCCCAACTGCCTACAAACTTGCTGCTGCAATCAACTCAGAATTACCCCCATTATTCTAGCTACCCCTTTTGCCATATCGCTCACTTTTTGGTATATTGGTTCCTTTAATAGAATAAGCACTTTCATTTTTTCTGACAGCCGTGGTCCACGTGACCCCAAGCGCCGGCTGCTTACATGGCAACCCAACGCAAGGGAGGCATGAAATCATACACAGCGGACCCGGAAGTCGCAGTGTGCACGGCGAGGCCGGAGGCATCCTTCCCTCACGTACTGGCGGGCTTCCACCCTTATTTAAGATAAGATACCTCACTGTTTGTTTGTTGTTCACCTTGAAAAAGGGTCTACGAGCCAAGAAACGTCAGTTTGTGCATCGAGCCCTGAAACGTCAGTTTATGCATTTTTTACCAAATGCCTGAATACAACACTTTTTGCTAATACAATACCCGGAGTGCCACTGTTTCTGCTTCTCTCTATGCACCTTACCTGACAGAAGGCACCCGGGCAGCTTCACCAGACCATCAGGGAGTGTCGTACTACCCAATACCATGTGTGTATATATATATATATATATATATATAATATATTCAGTGGTGCAAGTAGAAAAAATGTGTGGCACGCGTGTCCAAAAAATGGGTGTGACCACATGCCACATGGGGCGTGGCCAATGAAAATGGGGGCTTGATACACATATGGGGGAGGGGCAGATACACATATGACCCCAATAGTACCAGATACATGTTGCCCCACAGTGCCAGATATACATTGCCCCACAGTGCCAGATACACATTGCCTCACTGTGCCAGATACACAAATGCCCCCAGAGTGCAAGATCTACATTGCCTCACAATGCCAGATACAGAAATGCCCCCACTGTCAGATATACATTGCCACCCAGTGCCAGATACAGAAATGCCCCCACAGTGACAGATATGCCCCCAGTGCCAGTTACACATGTCCCCCCAGAGCCAGATATGCCCCCAGTGCCAGGTATACATTCCCCCTTCCACCGCCCCCCCCCCCTTCCCTGCTGCTCACCGCTGCTGCTGCTGTCGTGTGTGTGTGTGTGTGTGTGTGTGTGTGTGTGTGAGGGGAGGAGAGCACGGCCTGCGCCTCTCCTGCCCCTCAGTCTCCGGCAGGTGCGGGTGTCTTAGTTCAATTCAGCACCGCCCGTGAGCCAATCAAAGATCGCAGTCCAGCAGCCTTGGCTGCCGGTCCGTGAGCTCTGATTGGCTCATGGGCGGCGCTGAATTGAACGAAGACACTGAGGGGCAGGAGAGGCGCAGGCTGTGCTCTCCTCCCCTCACATCAGTGGTGGTCAGCAGCGGAGGGAGGGACGGAGCGGTAGCCCATTGGCGTGGGTATGGCGTACCCACTGCTAAATTCTTAAGGGTACGCCGTACCCACCCATACCCGCACACTTGCACCGCTGAATATCTCCTATATAATAGCCCAGATTTGTGACTCTGTGCCTGTGTGTATAACGCTGTGCGTGGCTAGGAGCTCTCATTGGGTTAGCAGCAGGTCTATCACACCCAGTCCACAGCTGATTGGGCGAGAAACACCCTCCCACACAGGTTACATCCAATGAGAGGCTCTGCCCTTTGGCTACTGGGTGTTCCCAGAGCAGGATTAACAATGGGGCTGATGGAGCTGCAGCTTCAGGTCCACACCCCAAAATAGGCCCACTGCATCTGCAGCAACATATCCTCCAACAATTTACACATATAAATTGATTCAAATTCGAAAAGGGGGCGTGACCAAGGGTAAAGTGCTGTGGCCACGCCCCTTTACCTATACTTTCAATGGAAGTTGGAGGGTATGCCACTGCATCTGCAGCAAGTCCCTGCGCTGTAGTTAGGGGGAAAAAATCCTTTTACTGCAGCGTCCTATGTCCTGCTGCCAGTCCGCATGTTCCCTCCGGCATAAAACAATCCCCACTCCCTAGCCACGGTGCAGGTGGAACAAAAGCTGCTGCGGACGCCGGCATAGATGTGTATGAAAGCGGCACAACGGAAGGCTTTCATAGCCCTCCCTGCGCCGCATACTCTCTGAGCCCCGGAGCCACCTCTGCGCATGATGTCACAGAAGTGCCTCCCCGCCACAGCCGCACCCAGATATCCAGAGGCCCTTACTCTGCAACACAGCACCTGGGCTGCCGGCCTGGAAGCCCCGAGATGGCTAATGTAATGGATAGAGGGGTCATTCCGAGTTCATCGTTCGCTAGCTACTTTTTGCAGCACTGCGATCAGAAAGTCGCCGCCTATACAGGAGTGTATTTTAGCTTTGCAAGTGTGCAAACGCTTTTGCAGCCGAGCGGTACAAAAAAGTTTTGTGCAGTTTCTGAGTAGCTCAGAACTTACTCAGCTGCTGCGATCACTGCAGCCTGTTTGTGTCGGGAATTGACATCAGAAACCCGCCCTGCAAATGCTTGGACACGCCTGCGATCAGCTGTGCGAATGGTTTCTTCGTTAAATCCATCACCCAGTGCATACGCATGTGCAGTAGTGACCTGATCGCTGTGCTGTGAAGAATGGCAGCATGCGATCAGGTCGGAATGACCTCCAGAGTGGGTGATATCGCGGAGGGTAATGTCTGGCCCCTGAATCAATGTAAAAAGTGACAGTGCTGTGCAGTGCAGTGGGTGTGCAGTGTCACTGACACTGCATAGCACTCTCAACTTTTACATTGATTCAGCGAGTCAGTCAGTCAGTTCTGCCAGCCAGTCACTATTGTTAGCGCCGGTGTCCCAACATGCCGCATTACAGGGATGTAGACGCACTAAATAAACTACAGCTCCCAGCAGCCCTTAACGCTGAAGCATTCAGGTGCTAAGGGCTGCTGGGAGCTGTAGTTTATTGAGTGCATCTTCTTTCCTGTAATGCGTCGCGTTGGGACACCTGCGCTAACAATAGTGACTGGCTGCTTGGCTGCTATGTGAGTCTCTGGGAGAGCCACTGTCAAAGGCTTAGCTGCTTCCAGGAGGAGAAGCATTACCCGCCCCTACCCCACTTGCTGTACCTCCTGGCCCCATATGCGGCACCCTAACAACCCCCTCCAGCACCCACGGTGGCACCGAACCCGCCCCTCCCCTACCTGCGGCACCCCCGCAACCGCTTCTCCCCCACCCGTGGCACCCAAGTACCCACCCGCGGCACCACCACACCAGCCCCTCCCCCACACACAGCACCCCTAGACCTCATCCACGTCTCCCCCACACCCGCCACTCCCCCAACCACAGCACCTACTAGGTGATTCATCAGGCCCTGCATGCGCTGTTCATGCCGTTGCAAGGGGCTTTGACCCCTTAGCCATCACACGCCCTTTGTCTGTGCAATATTTAACCACCCACACAATTATGATCGGAGGTAACACTCCATATAATTAAAATATTGCACGCCACAAGGGCGTGCAAGGGTTGAGTGGGGTTAAGTGGGCGTGATGAATCACCTGATATATATATATATATATATATAGTTGGTCCTGCACTTACATAATTTAATAAGTGAGTCACTGGGGTGCTTCTATAGGGATTTCCATCAACTGGGAGTCCCATAAATATGTATTCCAATCCACTATGAGTAGAAAAAAAAGGCAGTCTCCAGGTTAATACTGGCTGCTGCAGTGTGGCTGTGGCTATTGTCGGAGATAAGCCTCCTTCTATCAAGTCCCTTCAATTGTCTGTTCAATACCGTTTGTTTACCAATGCATTGGGAATCCCTGGAAGCAGACAACACACACGGTTATGTAGGCAAGATGGAACTGAAGCTCGTTTATTCCACACAGCGTTATATAGCAGAAAGTTACTTGCATGAAAACTTGATACACATCACAGAGTAAAACAAAATGCATCTTTTCTCAGAAATCCTCCCTAGCTGACCCCCTCCTCTGTGTCCTTCAGAGTAAGTCTAAACACATGAGAACATATTTCCAAGACTATAGCTACGATCTTGCTTCTCACAGAATGTACTATGAAATGTCAGCATTTTTATGAATTCTTAACAAAGCATCTTCCTTATTCACTACAACATGGCTGCTACTTATACAAAATGGCTGATAGCTGCTTTAAGCTTAACACATCTCTCTCAGTCCCTCCTTTTCATAATAATTTGACATTACAGTTGAGCTATAAGGCATTACACAATCTCTATCTACAGAGTCTAGGCAAACAGTCTAGCTATAATGGTGCTAAAGGCTAAATTCCCGTAGGATCGTGCTTGTCACTCTATCCCACGGAAGATAATGGCGATTCACATCATATCCATTAAGGTAGATTGCTCACAGCTGCTTCTTGCCAAGCTCTTCTGTAGTTTCTTAAACTTTGAGGTTTCACATCTTTGAGTTTACAGACTCATTTCAAGCTGAAAGGAAACAAAATAGCATCTTAAGACACAGATATATGCAAATTGCTAAGCCAACAATTTTTAATAAAAACCACAATTTCAACAATCTGTTCTTTGATCCTGCTAAACCAATTGGCAGGATTTAACAAGGAGAGGAAAACCATCCTCCCTTCCCCCAAGTCCCCTACAGGAAGTTAGGAGTATTATGTTTGTTGGCATATGTCTGCCTTTGATTCTCCACTTCTTGGACATATCTCTAAACCACTTCTTGCGCATTATCTATTTCATTAGTGATAAATGTACAAAACATTCTTGGACTTCTCTTCATACACATTTAAAAAAATGTCACACTATTTTGTAGTATCTATTTGCTTCAAAGAAATCTAAAACCCTTATACACTTATATGTAGTGGGGACAAATGTCCATTCCCCTCCTTTTCCAGATGTGAGCCCAGCATTTCTTAACTAACTGGTATCTTTGTAATCCTAGAGATTTCATGATCTTTACTTTAATTTGCTTAACACAAGATCTAGTGACTTTGATACCACACTTCTTACATACTAAATACTGGTATGTAACTTTGGATTGGCAGACATGCCAGTCCCTGCCCTCTCCTATGAGGGATATAGAGTATATTATAATAAGCACTGAAGTTCCAAATATAATGACCCATAGTGGCCTGTATAGTTTAGGTTCAATTAGCCTCTGCATGTTTGTGTATTTCGTTGTTCAAACTTAACTTGAGCAAATTTGCAGTGGGACCCAAATCTTTCTCTCCTTAATTTTCACAGAAGTGGGCGTGGTCAACAACATTCGATATGGACCATCAAATCTGGGCTCAAGTGACTTTTTCACGTGTCTTTCCGGATACACCCGAGCTCCTGGGTAAAGCTTGTGGAGATTCAGAGCTGCTCCTGAATCTGGGAGAGAGGCAAAAACTAGAGAATGCAGAGGTGTTAGTTTCTTCAGTAAGACTTTTTTAAACATATGCAGTCAAATTACCATATTTATGCTGTAACTCTTGTGGATAATAACATCCTATATGTATGCTATCAAACAATATTTCATAAGGTGAATAAACTATGGTTTTACTGAATATGGTTCTACTATTAACCAGTACTAAAAATAAAACACTTTAGCATCCCTTTCTGGTTTCTGTGACACACTCACTAATCTTTGGATATTGTTTCTGGGTGTGTGGTGACACCTTTTTATCACTAAACAGTTATTAGGCAGCTATTCAGCGCACTATACGTCTTCATTTTTTCTTTGTAATTGGTACTTGTTTCACCTATTGAAGACTCATTGGTTGCAGCAGAAATAATTATGTTTAAATCAAGGGAAGATAGGTTAAAGAGACTGGATTCTCTTTTTAATAGTCCTTGTGAGGATTCCAACATACAAGATATTAGTTTGGAGGAATCCATGTCCAAATTAGAAAAGAATTTACTGAAAGAGAATAGGATTTGGTGGGAGGTGGCCACTTTAGAGAGGTATTTGGCCTCCAAATTAATTCCAAAAGGCCTACAGATCAGTAAAAAAGCAAGTTTTTTTTAACAGTTACAGACTCTTTCAATAAACGGTGGTAAGCTATACTGTCAAATTGTTCATTTGAGTTAATGACTTTAATTATTGAAGAAAGACGTAAAGAATTATGGCCCTCATTCCGAGTTGTTCGCTCGCAAGCTGCTTTTAGCAGCTTTACACACGCTAAGCCGCCGCCTACTGGGAGTGAATCTTAGCTTCTTAAAATTGCGAACGAAAGATTCGCAATATAGCGAAAAGACATCTCTGTGCAGTTTCTGAGTAGCTCGAGACTTACTCGGCATCTGCGATCAGTTCAGTGCTTGTCGTTCCTGGTTTGACGTCATAAACACACCCAGCGTTCGCCCAGACACTCCTCCGTTTCTCCAGCCACTCCCGTGTTTTTCCCAGAAATGGTAGCGTTTTTTCGCACACACCCATAAAACGGCCAGTTTCCGCCCAGAAACACCCACTTCCTGTCAATCACATTACGATCACCAGAACGAAGAAAAAAAAACGTGAGTAAAAAACCTAACTGCATAGCAAATTTACTTGGCGCAGTCGCACTGCGGACATTGCGCATGCGCACTAAGCGGAAAATCGCTGCGATGCGAAAAAAATTTACAGAGCGAACAACTCGGAATGACCCCCTATGTTTTGGACATAGAAATTAATGAATCTAAAGTCACGTTACAACCCTTTAACAATTTACCAGATTTTAAGGAGCGAGAAGAAATTATTAGCAACAGAGTAGAAAGAGCAGAACGGATCATAGTGGAGAGAAAAGTAAAGACATTTCAAAGGGACAAATTGGTAGTAGAGAACAAGGGGGGATCAAAAGAGATACAAAAGAAACAGCCAGACCCTCAAGGTAGGAATGAAAGGGAAATTCAAGGGAATAAAAGGTTTGAGACATGGAGCACTGTGAAAAGACGATTTCATCAGGATGATTATGAATTCAGGAAAATATATAAAAATAAAATATGGAATCGTAACTATCCTAGGGGGGATGAAAATTACACTCCGGAATGGAAAAATCTAAGACAACGGGCATATGGGGGAAGGTTCAATTATTCTAGAAATAGACAGGAATCTCCCATTGGAACTTCAAATAGGTATGCTGAAATAGACAGGGAGGTACCCCACACACCTTTTTTTTTAGAAAGGGGTGGGAGAAACCTAAGATGGAAATAATACACAAAAAAAGAGGAAAGAGAGGGGGTAAGAAACATATGCAGATAAAAAAGAGGAAAGTACATGGTAAAAGACATAAGCAGTTAAAACTTGATTCCAAATTAGAAAAGAAAGGAACAAAAATTTTCAACTTGAGTACACATGTATTGTTAGAGGAAGAAAGATCCCAACAAGAGAAAGGCCTTAAATTCTGTCCCTCTACAAAGATAGACCAGTTTGGCATCTTTGTTGATGTACAAAAATTTCTTAGGAATCTTACATTAAAAATTGTTTTTAGTTTAAAGGCAGGTGAAGAAGTAGTCCAGGAACAGGTTGGCACCACCCCCTTTAGACCTAAATCTACATTTTTTCCTTCACACCTGAAAGGGTGTTTCATAGAATCTTTCGGTTCATTGGTTTTAGAAGATTTGCAAAAACTAGAAACAGGAAATGTAAGAAGCAATCTCACCTACAAAGAGAAGAGTCATAAAGCCAGCAGATAAAGGGGGGAGGATGGTCTTGTTTGACAAATCAGACTATGAAGCAATAGTTTATCAATTATTGGAGGATAAGGACACTTATAGAAAGGCTAGAGGTGATCCCACCAAAAAAATGACTATAGGCCTTAAAGGGATAGTGGAATGGGTTCACTACGGCTGGCCGGCGGTCGGGCTCCCGGCGACCAGCATCCCGGCGCCGGGAGCCCGACCGCCGGCTTACCGACAGCTTGGCGAGCGCAAATGAGCCCCTTGCGGGCTCGCTGCGCTCGCCACGCTACGGGCACGGTGGCGCGCTACGCGCGCCACACTATTTTATTCTGGACCCCCACGAGGGAAAATAATTGTCGGTATTCCGGCTGTCGGGCTCCCGGCGCCGGTATACTGAGCGCCAGGAGCCCGACCGCCGGCAAACAGAAGACCACCCAGTGGAATCCTATAAAAAGAAAGGCACTTTAACTAAGAAAGAATCAGACTTTTTATGTATAAATGATCCTAAAATTCCCACAGTGTATATCCTCCGTAAAGTACACAAAAACCCTGTCAAACCCCCAGGAAGGCCTATTGTTTCCGGGGTAGAATCCTTATCCGCTAATTTATCTCAGTTCATAGATTTTTACCTCCAGCCCCTGGTAACAAAAAATAAATCTCATTTAAAAGATACTTCAGAAGCCCTCCAATTTTTGGAAACCATTGAGTGGAAGGATGGTTATTATATTGTCACAGCAGACGTAAGTTCGCTTTACACTATAATTGATCACAGTCAAGGCACAAAGGCAGTAAAAAAAGCACTAGCACGTTCCACTCTTGATCCAAGTTTACAAGAAAATTTAGTTGAAGGCATCAAATTTATTCTATTCAATAATTATTTCACTTTTAAAGGGGAGTTTTATATCCAAAAATGTGGGACCGCCATGGGCACCAGGTTCGCCCCGAGTTACGCAAATATTTTTATGGGTTCATGGGAAGACAATAAAGTCTGGAATAATAACCCTTTCGGGGCGAGCCTGGTGTCCTGGCGAAGATATATAGACATCTTTTTTGTTTGGGGAGGGAGCTTGGAAGATTTGGAAGATTTTTGCAAATATTTGAATGACAATGATTCTAATATTTTATTGACCTTCGAAAAGAGTCAACTCTCAGTAAATTTTTTAGACTTGACTATTTACATTGAACAAGGGATAGTAAAGATGAAAAACTTTATTAAACCTACAGATTCCAAAACCTATATAGACGTAGAGAGTTGTCATCATAAAAGGTGGCTGAATACCAGGGACGTGCAGTCAGGGGAGGCAGTGCCTCCCCTGTCATAATGATTAAAATAATAAAAAGAAGATATTTATAACAGTCTGTTATAAATATCTTTTTTCATTATTTTAATAATTCCCCCCCCTGTGGCTGCTTGCAAAGGTGGGAGGCAGCGGGAGAGGTGCCTCCCGCTGCTAACATTAAAATTCCGGGCAGCGGGGGGCGGGCAGGGGGCGGGGCGCAGCAATGGGCTGTGAAAGCCCATTGAAAATTAATGGGGAAGCGGCACCTATACTGGTGCCGCAATGACAGGGGCGTGCGATGAATGCACGCCCCTGTCAGTGCCCCAGATGTGATTGGCCCAGCGGATCCAGTGCTGGATCCGCTTTCCAATCACCCCCTTCCCGGCTGCAGCAGGCGCCGTGGCCTGTGTGGGCGCCCGCTGCAGCCAGCGCCGCTACTATGGGAGAGACGTCATGAGTCATGACGTCTCTCCCATAGTACAGCAGAGACGAGCCAGCGGACGGAGACGGAGGACGGCGCTGCAGGAGCGGTAACTATGTATGTGTGTGTGTTTTTTTTTTTTAAATGTGTTTGTGGGCAGCAACAGGGGCACCGCAACTGGGGGGCACAGCAACAGGGGCACCGCAACTGGGGGGCACAGCAACAGGGGCACCACAACTGGGGGGCACAGCAAAACCGCAACTGGGGGGCACAGCAACAGGGGCACCACAACTGGGGGGCACAGCAACAGGGGCACCGCAACTGGGGGGCACAGCAAAACCGCAACTGGGGGGCACAGCAACAGGGGCACCGCAAATGGGGGGCACAGCAACAGGGGCACAGCAACTGGGGGGCACAACAACAAGGGGCACAGCAACAGGGGCACAGCAACAGGGGCACAGCAACAGGGGCACAACAACTGGGGGGCACAACAACAAGAGGCACAGCAACTGGGGGGCACAACAACAAGGGGCACAACTACAATGGGCACAACTATAAGGGGCACAACTACAAGGGGCACAGCAACTGGGGGCACAACTACAAGGGGCACAACTACAAGGGGCACAGCAACTGGGGGGCGCAACTACAAGGGGCACAGCAACTGGGGAGCTCAACTACAAGGGGCACAGCAACTGGGGGGCTCAACTACAAGGGGCACAGCAACTGGGGGGCACAACTACAAGGGGCACAGCAACTGGGGGCACAATTACAGGGGTCACAACTACTAGGGGCACAGCGACTGGGGGCACAGCTATTGGGGGCAAAGCTACAAGGGGCACAGCGACTGGGGTCACAACTACTGAGGGCACAGCTACTGTGGCCACAGCGACTGGGGGCAAAGCTACAAGGGGCACTGCTACAAGGGGCACAGCAACAACGGGCACTGCTACAGGGGTCACAACTACTGGGGGCACAGCCACAAGGGGCAAAGCTACAGGGGGCACAGCTACAAGGGGCACAGCAACTGGGGGCATAACTACAGGGGTCACAACTACTCGGGGCACTGCTACTGGGGGCACTGCTACAGGGGGCAAAGCTACTAGGGGTACAGCTACTAGGCTCACAACTATTGGGGGAGCCTGCTCCATCCTCCCAGAAGGCAGCAGCACTCTCCCCTGTCTGTGCTAATGTCCTCCCGCGTCAGTGAGTGCATAATATTCATTAATTTCTCTCTCTCCTCCTGTGGATTACTTTGTTTGTAAGTATAATTTTAATTTTTACAGGTACCGGCCCTATTGGATTCTACTGGACAAGTGGACGTGACCGGCGTGGGAGGTAGGTAAATAATCTCTCTCTCATTTTTACAGGAACCACCTATTGGATTCTACATGGACAAGTGGACGTGACTGGCGTGGGATGTAGGTAAGTATGTGTGAGTGTGTAAGTGTGTTTTAATAAATTATTACTTTCACGGTGTGTGTGTTGTGTTTTTATTTGGGTATTTTTTGTTGTTGTAGAACTACAGGTACCAGCGGGCCCGTTATTTCCCCGAATGCTGGCACTTGAGGTTCTCCAAGTACCAGCAAGCGGGGGAGGCTTGCTGGGCCTTGTAGTTCAACAACAAAAAACAATATTCTTTTTCATACACACTTATGGCTATCAGCCCGGCACCCACCGCCCAGGGGTGCTGGGGAGAGCCTCGGGCTTCACCCCTGGCCCTTGGGTGCCTGGAGGGGGGGGACCTCTTGATTTAAGGGGTCCCCACTCCTCCAGGGAACCCCGGCCAGAGGTGACTAGTTGGGGGGGTAATGCCACGGCCGCAGGGACCTACATAAATGTGTCCCCCGGCTGTGGCATTATGTCCCTGGCTAGTGGAGCCCGGTGCTGGTTTTAAAAATACGGGGGACCCCTACATCTTTTGTTCCCCATATTTTTGGAACCAGGCCCGGTCTAAGAGCCCGGTGCTGGTTGTCTAAATACGGGGAACCCCTGTCCAATTTTTTCCCAGTTTTTAAACAACCAGGACCGGCTCAAAGAGCCCGAGGCTGGTTACACTTAGGAGGGGGGACCTCACGCATTTTTTTTTAATTTTTTTTAGCCCATTCAGACCCTTCTCCATTAAGTTAATGGAAGCCCTGGACAACAAAATTGCATTCATGTCCTCCTCCCACTCCCTTCCCAAACACTAATTTTTATTTTTTTTCTATAAAAATGTACAATATATCACAAGTATGATGAGCAGGCAGGCAGCGGGCATTGGCGGCATCGGACTGAGGTGCAAATTAGTGGCGGAGGGCTGGGTCAGTTGATGGTGGGCGAGTTTGTAAGCCATTGGCGGTGGCAGCAGGCATCGGCTCAGTGGCAGTAGCTGGCATTGGCTTGGCGGCGGTAGTGGTCATCGGCAGGATTCGGCGGACATTATGGCTGTAGTGCCTCACCAGCCTCTGACCTCACCGCACGCCACTGCTGAATACTATACCTATGAGTCAATTCAAGAGATTAAAAAGAAATTGTACGGACAGGGATGTGTTTTTAACTCAAGCGAATGAAATGTTGTCAAGTTTTAAGAGAAGTGGGTATGAAGACCAGATCATTATGGATTCCCTTGATAAGGTGAATTCTATGAATAGGGAAAAATTGCTAAGAAAAATAGAAAGAAGGGAAAATAAATACAGAGAAGGATGCTTTTAAATGGTCTTTTATCACTAACTATACCTCTCAACACCATCAAGTGAAAAGAGTTTTGAAAAAGCACTGGAAGATACTTAAAAAAGACCCAGTGATAGGAAAACATTTACCGGATAATCCAAATTGTATTTTTAGGAGAGCCCCCAATTTGAAGACTAAATTAGTGAAGAGTCTCTGTCCATCCTCTTCCAATAAAATGAATGTGTTGTCTAAGGGATTTTTCCGATGTGGAAGTTGTACTGGATGTAAGAACGTACCCAATACTTTTGGCAAAAAACTTACTGAGGTAGAGATAAATAAGAAGAAACACAAAATTAGTGACTTTTTAACTTGTCATTCTTTTAATGTCATCTATGCTATTGAATGTTCGTGTGGGAAATTCTATATAGGTAGGACGAGTAGAGCATTAAAAGTCAGATTGGGGGAGCATATAAGAAACATCCGGAAAGGTATAGATACTCATGCACTTTCAAAGCACTTTAAAGAAATTCATAACTGTGATATAAAACATATAAAAAATGTCCTTGCTCTGAAAAAAGTCTCTTCTGATGCTAGAGGTGCTGACATTGCGTCTAAACTAGCTATGTGTGAAATGAGTATGATATATAATTACAGCACATTAGCACCGATCGGCATCAATAAAGACTTCGAATTGAAATGGTTTTTATAAGTAAAGGGTTTTTAAAGAACATTTTATATGGAATTTTTTATGCATATATATATATATATATATATATATATATATATATATATATATTATTAGGTATTTTATGTTAACTATATGTATTTTCTATTTTCCATTTTGGTTTATACATTCCAAAATTTCACTAAGTCCAGAATTATCCCTCCTAATATATGAGGACTATATGCTCTGGTGTGAGGCACTATATGCTCTGGTGTGAGGTACTCTCTCTTCTACAAACTGTTGGAATTGCGATGTATTGATAACGATGGGGGAATGCGCACACGGCACGTCACCGGAAGTGACGTTATCAGAAGTAGCGGTGGAACGCATATACTGACCGCGGCCGGATTTGACGTCAGTCAATGGAACGCAAACACGGTAGTGGGGTCACCTTCGGTGTTCTCAGACGGGGGAATGATTTGGCGCCAGGAAGGGGATTAATAAACATCTGGGCCAGTATTTACTAAAAATCCGAGTTTGGCCGACTTGTGTTTTTTTTTCTAAGTCCCAATCTGGGAATTCACTAAGCACCAATCTCGGCAGTGTTTGGACTATTCGTAATGGTTTGAATGACAACGTTCAGAAATACGAATGAATAGACCATCGGTCAAACGCGGCTGTTATTTCATAGAATACGGGCATTCTGAGTGCTCAAGTGCGGGTCTGTTTTTTTTCGATTCGTTAAAAAAAGCAGCAAAAAAATAGACCTGCTTTCTCCAGCCGAGTTTGGATAACCATGCACGGATCAGTGAGATCTGTGCATGGTTATCTATGGGAAAGGGTCTGTTTAGTGTAAAATCGGGAAAAAAAATTGTGTGGCGTCCCCCCTCCTAAGCATAACCAGCCTCAGGCTCTTTGAGCCGGTCCTGGTTGACAAAATATGGGGGGGGGGAAATGACAGGGGTTCCCCCATATTTAATCAACCAGCACCGGGCTCTGCGCCAGGTCCTGGTTCCAAAAATACGGGGGACAAAAAGCGTAGGGGTCCCCCGTATTTTTGAAACCAGCACCGGGCTCCACTAGCTGGGGAGATAATGCCACAGCCGGGGGACACTTTAATATCGGTCTCTGCGGCCGTGCCATTAAAACCCCAACTAGTCACCCCTAGCCGGGGTACCCTGGAGGAGTAGGGACCCCTTCAATCAAGGGGTCCCCCCCTCCAGCCACCCAAGGGCCAGGGGTGAAGCCCGAGGCTGTCCCCCCCATCCAAGGGCGGCGGATGGGGGGCTGATAGCCTTAACAAAATGTGAATATTGTTTTTAGTAGCAGTACTACAAGTCCCAGCAAGCCTCCCCCGCAAGCTGGTACTTGGAGAACCACAAATACCAGCAAGCGGTGGAAAACCGGGCCCGCTGGTACCTGTAGTACTTCTACTAAAAAAATACCCCAATAAAAACAGGACACACACACCGTGACAGTACAACTTTATTACATACATGCACACCAACATACACACATACTATACTATGTTCCCACAAGGCTCGGTCCTCTTCTCCATGTAGAATCCTAGGGGTACCTGTGAAAAAAATTATACTCACATAATCCAGTGTACCTTCTGTTCTTTGTATAATCCACGTACTTGGCAAAATAATAAAACGGAAACCCGACCACGCACTGAAAGGGGCCCCATGTTTACACATGGGACCCCTTTCCCCGACTGCCAGGACCCCCCTGACTCGTGTCAAAGAGGGTCCCTTCAGCCAATCAGGGAGCACCACGTCGTGGCACTCTCCTGATTGGCTGTGTGCTCCTGTAGTGTCTGTCAGGCAGCACATGGCAGAGATACAATGTAGCGCCTATGCGCTCCATTGTAGCCAATGGTGGGAACTTTGCGGTCAGCGGTTGACCGAAAGTAACCTCACCGCTGACCGCAAAGTTCCCACCATCGACATCGGAAAAAACGAATGTGCAAAACTCGGCAGCTTAGTGAATGACCGTTTCAGGATTCAAAAAGTTGCAGTAAAATGCACCCGATACCATTCGAGATCAAACACCCTTCAAAACGGCAAAAACACGAATATTAGTAAATAAACCCCCTGGAGAGGACATTTGGAACGGACTTATGTCAATAGAATATATAGATTTTTTAGAGGATAGCAAATCCATGTCTGGTAATAGGTTTTGTGTATTGGAAGTGATGTCATCACCAAGGGGGGTATAAAGGGATATCCTTGGGAGGTAAAAGTTTATGCCTTGAAAAAGATACTTTAAAGTATTGAAACGCGTTGGTCAAGCTGTGTGGGGACAGAGGTGTCTGGAACGGATCCATAGGAGGAATCGTGAGGTGCTGGGGACGCCTGGTTATATTTTTATTCTGCCTTGTTTTTCTTCTATATGGTGAGAGTCCAGTCATGTACTCTGGTTTTTATCATTTACATTAAAAAAGCGGTATTACACTATATTTGCTTATATCTTCTTTATGAAATCCAACAATGGAGAAATATATGGATAAAGAGGTGAAGTCTTATTAAGGATTAAATCCTCTCCCTTTTGATGCGCAGATTGTCTACTTAACGGTAGACAATACCAGATGGTACGGATTCTACCTACATCATATACGAGAATTTGGTTGAATGTAAACAGTATTACACAATTTTGTTTCTGTTTTTATGTTTGAGGGTTAAAAAAGTTGATGAAAAACTTGTCCTCCAGCGGTATTCATATGTGAATTCTGTCAGCGCCTGAAGACAGCTTGGTGATATATTTTTTCTTTGGATATTGTTTCTGGGTGTGTGGTGATACCTTTTTATCACTAAACAGTTATTAGGCAGCTATTCAGCGCACTATACGTCTTCATTTTTTCTTTGTAATTGATACATGGAATGCCTGTTGTATTCCCAAATCATACATTATGTACTACATTGTTTCTTCAATGAGATAAATACCGCTATCTGCTACTATAACTTCAGGTATTCCATATCTGCAAATAACGTCTGAAACTAATTTTCTAGCTATTGATTTTGCTGTGGCTTTTGCCATTGGCCAATAACTGAAAATGTCTGTGGCTACCAATACATCGTTGGCAGTTAGATATAGTCAATTTGCAGTCTTTGAAATTGAAAATAACTTTTTTTGGGGATTGCTCCAATGGTTGTCTTGACCTACTGTCCTGGATTGGACATTTCCACATATCCAGCAGGCTTGTACAAACTTGGTTGCATCTGGATAAAATTCTGGAGCTATTCATCTTTCATTAACTAAATTT
The DNA here is from genome assembly GCF_028390025.1 of Pseudophryne corroboree. NCBI lineage: Eukaryota > Metazoa > Chordata > Amphibia > Anura > Myobatrachidae > Pseudophryne > Pseudophryne corroboree. The sequence continues at coordinate 576,031,852 of NC_086448.1, forward strand.
CCCATTTGATCCTTTCCCAGGTGTGTGAGTCCATGGCTGACTTGACACATAAGTGGATATAAGCTTCTGGTGAAGCATAACTTCTCTTCTAATCTCCATAAGCCAGTTTCTCCTTCTTGTCTGGCTTCTCTTCTCTGCCATGCTGCTTTTTCTCCAGGAACTGCTTGTTCCTGAAATTTCTTCAAATCCCGTAGATCAGGCATTTGAGGCTTTACTTCTTCTGTTTCTTCTGTCTGTATGGTGTAGACTGCTACCTTCACTGGTTGTTTTGTTGTGTAGTGTAGATTGCTACCTTTACTGGTTGTTTGGTTGCTTTTCTTTTTTCACAGGCTTCTTTCTCACTCTCTCCTTCGTTCTGAAGTACAATCAGCATAGCATGATCAGGCATTTGGTCTGGCACTGGAATGGTTACTGTATATGCTTGCCTTTCCTGCTGGGGGCATCTTGCTGCCCTCTTTGCTTCAGCATCTTGCCAGATTGTTGCCTCTTGTTTCAGGAGTGTCGTTTCTTGCGTGTGCCTGGATCTTTATTACTTCAACCTCTTCTGTGGCCCTTGCAGAGCTCTGAACTGGTGTCTGATCAGTGAAGCATGTTGTATGTCTTCGCCACTTGCCTTCTTGAAGCCTCTGCTTTTCCATAATTGGCCCACACTCTTGTACTGGGATGGTAAGGATCCTGAATCCACAACTTCATGTTCAGTGGTTACTACATATCCTGTATAAGGAATCCCCATAGTACCTTGATCCATCCACATATAGCTCATGCTGAGCATAAGGTAGTTCTTGTTCCAGTAAAGCCACACAATCATGGGAAAAATAATTTTTTTTGATTAGTAGAACTATCATTGTCCATGATGATCTGTCTGTATTCTCCTCTTCTGGACCACCTTCCTGGTCCTCCTCCTCCTCATCATCATCATCATCATCATCTTTCTTGCTGATCCAGTAGTAGATAATGAAGTTAATCTGTTTCTCCCTCCTTTTGAATCTTGAGATTCAACACCTTTATTGATTAATTCTGGAAAAGGGTTGCTGGTTTGAGGGTAGTACATCTTCTGATGGTTATGTTGTTGGACTTAGCAGTGCTACTTCATACTTGGTCAGCCTTGCTGCTGACAGGTGTTTTAGGTTCTTGCTTGTTTGGTTCTTGCTTGTTGAAACTTCTCTTAAGCTCATGATTCAGCACTATGCCTGTGCTCTTGTCCTCTTCTAGGACTGCTGCTGCTGCCACTGCTCTGATGCTGGTAGGTACTCCATGAATGATGTTCTCAAGCTTGCTTGAGTGGTAGGCCACTGGTCTTTGCCTTAGTCCATATTTTTGCGTAAGGACTTCTATGTATGGCCTCTTTCTTCAATATTCAGGTAGTTCTAGGGCTTGAGATGAGGTAACTGCTGCTTTCAATTGTTCAATTGCTTTATTCATCTGTTGCTGCGTAGGATGTGGACTCTCCCTCCCTTTCAGTGTTGTCATACAATGCTTGCATGTAGACTGATGCTAGAGGTATCCATTCTCTGCAGTATCCTACTAGGCACAGGAATGATCATGACTTGCTTGACACTAGTTGGTATCTTAGCTTGCATAAATCATTTCTATCTTTCTTCTGTTAGTTGTCCAGTGCCTTGAGTATCCTATGAAGATTACTTTTTGCTTTGCTAGCTGTATTTTCTCCTTTCGAGGCTCTGCAGTCTTGTTCTTCCAGAAACTTCAATAAGGACACTGGGGGTCATTCCGACCGGTTCGCACGCAGCGATTTCCAGGAGCTCACTGTGCTGTCCCTTCGCGTGATTGATCAGTTCACTTTGCGAAATCCTTCGGGGCCACACCTTTACTTGTACTGCGCAGTATCTAAAACAAAAGTCAGTATATATCTCAGCTTGAAAGACTTACTCTTTCAAGCATCACACTTACAGTAATAAGTGTTTTCTAGGGAATTCTCAGGACCTCTTAAATCACTGAGTCATAAGTTTTTCATATATGAATAAATTACCTTTGTCAATAATAGCTTTATTGTCTTCTAACAATGTTAATCTCTTTGAATCAGTCAGGAATAAATTTTAAGTGACAAAAAGACTTACTATGCTTTTCTATGAATAAAATGATACCGCTATCACCAAACCTTGTATGTTAAATCTCAACTGCAGTTTCCTTATATTAAAAGAGACACACAGTCCATGGCTGTACTGGATTTAAAAAGGCTGAGTATGTGAGTGTTCAATGTCTTAACTTAATTCTATGCCATCTGGTTAAACATTGTTTATACCTTCACTAACTATAACTCTGGGACCAAGGGGTAAGGATGACAAAGACTTAGAACAAACCACCTGATAAGTTACCTGTTAATTACATACCAAGAACCTATCAAGACAATACGGAAATTTATCACCAATACATTATCCTATAACTACTTTATCAACATGACACCCCACAACTGTTGCAAAAGCTGTCTTAAGGTTCCCTACAAAACTGAAATCACTGGTTTGCAATATACCTTTAAATTCACAATATTCAGACTCAATAGCAGGATTATACCACAAAAATATTGAGCATGGGCAATTATGACACGTCATTTAAAAATAATTTTTTCCTTGCAAAAGTGAAACTGAAACTTATAGCTTTATCAGCGCACACAGAAAAATAATGAATGCTTTCAAACAGACAAGTGGGTCCAAATGATCGTGTATTGCTTACCTGAGCAGATGAACAGACCAAAGGAGTATATACAAGTGCTGATAGAGTAATCAAGTTGAAAATCAATCTTCAGATCACTCACCCGGGTATGTCAGCAGTTGTACATGTCCAGCAGTCTTGTCATCATCTGATGTCGGCAGCTGTCAGCAATCCCGGCAAAAGAGCCCCCATGTAACTGTCAGAGATAAGCCTCCTTCTATCAAGTCCCTTCAATTGTCTGTTCGATACCGTTTGTTTACCAATGCATTGGGAATCCCAGGAAGCAGACAACACACGCGGTTATGTCGGCAAGATGAGACTGAAGCTCGTTTATTCCACACGGCGTTGTATAGCAGAAAGTTACTTGCATGAAAACTTGATACACATCACAGAGTAAAACAAAATGCATCTTAGAAATCCTCCCTAGCTGACCCCTCCTTTGTCATTCAGAGTAAGTCTAAACACATGAGAACATATTTCCAAGACTATAACTACGCCCTTGCTTCTCACAGAATGTAATATGAAATGTCAGCATCTTTATGAATTCTTAACAAAGCATCTTCCTTATTCACTACAACATGGCTGCTACTTATACAAAATGGCTGATAGCACCTGACGCAACTGGTGGGATAGCTGGAGATCAAGGGGATGAGGTTTTCACCAGACATCGAGAGCCAGAGAGGAGACCATGGTGGAGGTGACCTGGCATGAGCTGTAGCATATTTTCCAAGCAAACCTTCTTTAGTTAAGCACGGAGCTGAGAAAACCACGGCTGGATTGCGGCTGCCATCTTGCTGCCTGAACGCCACTCTGCTGCTGAGAGGCCACCATCTTGCTGCCCTCCCCCCTGCCTGGCCTCTTTCCTGCTTCAACAACCAGGACAGCGGAGGATCCTTTCAATCTGTGGCGGTATCCATTCTTACATTGGACTGGCGGACTCTTGGGGGCCTCATACTTTTCATTTTCTTTTAACATGTTTAAACCACCCCAACCCCCCTACTAGCCACTTGTCCTCCCTATCTGCTCAGACTGTCTAAATTTGGACTTTACCTGTTCCTTGAAACACCTCCATGTTGGCCACTATATTTTGCATACATGATTTAGCATGTTTATGCCAATAGTTTAATTCTGACACTTACAACATATTGCACCCCAACTGTTCCCTAACAAATAACTATCATTATTAGTGCATTGAAATGGTTCCTCCACTGGCAGAATGAACTTCACATGTATCTATTTGTGCAGGGTATATCATACTACCACATGCGTCAGTTCTTCCATATGTATCTTGGGTCTGTTAATGCTGATTAACTTAAAGGAAGAAAAAGCAACATCTTAAACGTATATCTGTACAGGCCGCTGCAACCGCTAAGCGTGTGTGAACCCCTAACAGATGCATACACGTTGCATGCGCACGCCATCACGCTGTAAGCACAGAGTAGCTACATGTGAGGCGGAATACACTTTATAACCCCTAGCAGGAAAGGGACACGACACCAATTGTATTTAAATATGTTGGGATCCAACCCACCAACAGTTATTTACTCAAAAGGGGATAACAACAATAACACAATTACATAAGAGAAACAGGCTACAATCAATGATACATACGTTTGTATGCCAGCGCCACGCAAAGACGGTCCTCAGTCTATCTGGATAGATGACCTTCAGAGAATGTGTTTGACCGGCCAGGCACCGTGGCTTTTATACATTTGTCCAAATCATGAAACAATGGAATCTGTAATCTCTTCACCCATAGCTCAAAGGGCTGGTCATTTACAGTAGAGGGGTCATAGGTCGGTTTGAATAGGTGGGCGATGCCTGGTCCAGCTGCACTTGCAGATGTTATCTACTGGGTTCCTGACGAATATCAGAGTACAGTAAATACAGTGTAATATTAAAATTCTATTCCTTCGCATAGATATGCGCAGGAGCGTGCTATCTTCTGCAAACTGCTACCGGAATATTGCTCTTAAAACACTGTACAGCTGGATGCCAAACACCACCTCCTAACCTAATTCTGTCCCCTCATATCCTGTAAAGTTGAATCCCTCTGTTGTTGTACCTTTTAAACAAATAAAACTTGCTGGTGTGGTGGATGCAGACTGTGTGTAAATTATGTGCTATGTGAATTAAATATGAGATATGTCTTTGTGGCTTTTCCATGTGAATGCATATGCTACTGTAATTACTCATACCACGTGCTAACACGCAAGACCGCGTGAGCGTTTATGCACAGCTTGCGAGTATGCGCACCCACGGCAGAACAAGCACCCGCACGGAGGCCATCTGTGTGGTGTTTGTACGTGATGAGTGTGCCTATAATATTTTCGACAGGTTCTCGTATGGCTTACCCCCACAGTGTAACCTTCGTGATGCGCCCAACATGGCTGCCTCATCTGGTACGCTCATGGATGGGATGAAAAATACATAGACCTGACGGTTAGGTTGAGACCCTAATTCCTAGCTTTAGGATGCTGCAACTACCCATTTTGTGTAGTCTCTTCTAGGTGTAACGTATTCACCCAGGTATCCTACGTAGTGCCTCCAACATAGCTGCCTCACCTGGTACCTTTTGTAGGTGGAATATAGAACCCATGGAAATTACCACACATAGGGCCAAATGTAATAGATTGAGAGTATCAAACAGTGAGAGATTTAGTAAGGTTTTTCAGTTTTTTTTTTAAAGTGGCAATCATTTAATTCCACTTCAAAACCAGGTTGATCTTGCTGTGTAAATGATTCCCACTTTTAAAAAAAACTGCAAAACCTTACCAAATCTCTCACTTTTTCAAACTCTCACTCTATTACATTTGGTCCATAATGTCTACACCAATTTTCACTGCAGTATGCTTAGTGTGCGTTATAGGTTTTGTTGTTTTCATTATCTCTGGGTGTTTTTCAATACTATATCCTTTGTACAATACACCATGGTTTTTTTTGTTTGTTTGTTTTTGTCTGTAAAGCGACTTGAGTCTAGCTGGATAAAAGTGCCATATAAATAAAAAAAAAATTGAAAAAAAAAAAGTGTGGGGATCCATTAAAATTTCATAACCAGAACTGGGTAATTCAGCCTAGGCTGAAAGACAAACAGTGTGGGGTCCCGTCAGTGACAACCAGCCCCAGCCCTGGGCTAGAATCCCCTCCTGAAGGGCAACCTGCATGGTCCATTTCATTCCCATTTGTAATGATCACGAAGGACCTGTCAGTATCACCGAGGCTCCATGACAAGCAGTTGCATAATTTGTTTTTTCAAGACTCTTGGGTTGCTACTTGAGACTGATGAAAACCAGATTTCTTCTATTTGTTAGTAATACAGTGCATCCGGAAAGTATTCACAGCGCTTCACTTTTTCCACATTTTGTTATGTTAATTACCGCCTTAATCCAGAATGGAATAAATAAATTTTTTCCCTCGAAATTCTACACACAATACCCCATAATGACAATGTGAAAAAAGTTTGACATTTTTGCAAATTTATTAAAAATAAAAAACTAAGAAATTACATGTACATAAGTATTCACAGCCTTTGCTCAATACTTTGTTGATGCACCTTTGGCAGCAATTACAGCCTCAAGTCTTTTTGAATATGATGCCACAAGCTTGGCACACCTATCTTTGGGCAGTTTCGCCCATTCCTCTTTGCAATACCTCTCAAGCTCCATTAGGTTGGATGGAAAGTGTCGCTGCACAGCCATTTTAAATCTCTCCAGAGATGTTCAAACGGATTCAAGTCTGGGCTCTGATTGGGCCACTCAAGGACATTCACAGAGTTGTCCTGAAGCCACTCCTTTGATATCTTGGCTGTGTGGTTAGGGTAGTTGTTCTGCTGAAAGATGAACCGTTGCCCCAGTCTGAGGTCAAGAGCGCTCTGGAGCAGGTTTTCATCCAGAATGTCTCTGTACATTGCTGCATTCTTTCCCTCTACCCTGACTAGTCTCCCAGTTCCTTCTGCTGAAAAACATCCCCACAGCATGATGCTGCCACCACCATGGTTCACTGTAGGGATGGTATTGGCCTGGTGATGAGAGGTGCATGGTTTCCTCCATGACGCCTGGCATTCACGCCAAAGAGTTCAATGTTTGTCTCAGCAGACCAGATAATTTTGTTTCTCATGGTTCGAGTGTCCTTCAGGTGCATTTTGGCAAACTCCAGGTGGGCTGCCATGTGCTTTTTTACTAAGGAGTGGCTTCCATCTGGCCACTCTACCATACAGGCCTGATTGGTGGATTGCTGCAGAGATGGTTGTCCTTATGGAAGGTTCTTCTCTCTCCACAGAGGAATTCTGTAGCTCTGACAGAGTGACCATCGGGTTCTCGGTCACCTCCCTGGCTAGGGCCCTTCTTCCCAAATTGCTCAGTTTAGACGGCCGGCCAGCTCCTGGTGGTTCCGAGCTTCTTCCATTTACGGATGATGGAGGCAACTGTGCTCATTGGGACCTTCAAAGCAGCAGTGAGACAATCCTGTCTCGGAGGTCTATAGACAATGCCTTTGACTTCATGCTTGGTTTGTGCTCAGACATGCACTGTCAAGTGTGGGACCTTATATAGATAGGTGTGTGCCTTTCCAAATCATGTCCAATCAACTGAATTTTCCACAGGTGGACTTCAGTTAAGCTGTAGGAACATCTCAAGTATGATCAGTGGAAACAGGATGCACCTGAGCGCAATTCTGAGCTTCATGACAAAGGCTGTGAATACTTATGTACATGTGATTTCTTAGTTTTTTATTTTTAATAAATTTGCAAACATCTAAAAACAACAACCTTTTTCATGTTGTCATTATGGATTGTGTGTAGAATTTGGAGGAAAAAAATGAATTTATTCCAGTTTGGAATAAGGCTGTAACATAACAAAATGTGGAAAAAGTGAAGCGCTGTGAATACTTTCCAGATGCACTGTAAATGGATAAGTAAGTGGTGTCTGGAAGGGATGTAGTTATGTCACTATACCAACGCCGGGATTCCAGACGATTCAGAGCCCTACAGTCGGCATGCCGACTAACAGGGACTAATCCCATTCATGGGTGTCCACAACACCCACAGAGTGGGAATAAAACCTGTGTGAACGTAACGAGCCACTGAGCCCGCTGCGTGGCGAGCACAGCAAGCCCGCAAGGGGCTTTGTTGCACTCGACCTCCCTCTAGCAATCTAAAGATTGTGATCCTGGCATTGTTATGGTGACCGGCGGGATTCTGAAACCAACCCGTCAGGAGTATTTATTTTATAAAATGCTTGTTGTATGGTGTATGTGTGTCTTGTCTTCATGTTAATTTTTTTTTTTTTTTTTTACAGGTACCAGTGGGCCCTTGATGTCTAGGCAAGCACACAATTGTGAATCTCTAAAGAAGGGGGTCCCCACTTCCTTAGTAAGTGCTGAGCAGTCTAGAGCTTGGTGTCACTAAGGCAGGATGATCCCACACTGTGTGTCTTCTTTCCACAGTGTCACTAGCCCTGGCTGTTTCAGGTTCTATCTAAAAAAAAAAATAGGTTGGGAATGGGACCCACACCATTCCTCCTATTTTTCACTACCAGCCTACGCTAAATAACCAAGGGCTAGTTTTTTTTTTATATTGATTTTTTTTTAACAGTTTTTTTTACACTTTACAAGCCTGGCAGATCTTAAAACAGTGCTTGCAAACAGGTATTCTGGTGGGATTGCGGGGTTAAATACATGCTGTTTAGTAAAATCTGAGCTTTCTAGAGTTATAATGCTAAAAACATTGATAGTAATTTAATATTCTATTCTAAAGTGTGGTTTCTTTGCAGTTCTGAGTTTAGTAAATCTGTGGGCTGCAATCCGGCCAGTAAAATGTCACAAAACCACTAGGATTTCACACACACCACTTAGTAAATTCACCCCTAAGTTTTGTTACTAAAAGCTGGCCGCCTACTTGAAATTTTTTTTTTTTTTTTTTTTTTATCAACTATAAAGCAGTTCAAAAACTGACAAGTATGAATCACCAGGAAAATGGGTGGAGATCTCACACTGCCAATTGCACAGATGGCAGCTACTGGTTATACAAATGAAGATAAAGAACACAAACAATTACAGGAAAACCAAAGTTCTGTTTAATATATTTTAACTTCAATATTTTACAAACCATATGTTTAGGTCACAGGCTATCAGAAAGTTCTTTATTTACAGATGAAAGATTAAACAAGAGATGCATAAAGGTGGATCCTCAATTTTTGAGTATTATAACAAAAATAAGTAATTTAAAGAAAACGAGAACAGGATAAAAGTAAATCAATGGAACATGTTCACAGCATTTGAAAGCAAAAATATTTTATCTGGAAACAAAAACGACTAAACTACATTAAAACAAAAGAAAGCAAAAAATTTTACACTATATACAAAATGCTGCTTAGATAGAAGTTATGTAAAGTAAATCAATATTTACAGAAAAAATACTGTGTTGCCATTTTGAAGGTCTTTATGTAAAATATAAATATATACACAGGGAATATTGCTGTGATTACAACATCATTTTAAAAGGCTGTTCTATAAACTTGAAACAAACTCTTTTATTAGCAAAATGCAAAGGTCACTTTTATTAGGTTTTCCACCCACATAAAGTGAACATGCCGATTACGCATTATGCAGCTACTGTAACTCCAGTGTGTGTAGTCAACAAAACACTTGAAAACATCATGACAGACGTTCTCTCTTCTAAAGGTTTCCTTTCAGCTATATATGTATTATGTGAAAACGCAATGCTATACATCTCTTTATGCAGGAAATCAAAAAGGCTATTGAGTGTTAGTATATCATAGCCTTCACAAGTTCAGGTTAAATAATTATCTGACATGGTAATACAAATAAGTCACAAGAACTAAAAAAATACAAAGAGTGTTAAACCACAGCAATTTTTCCCATAGAGAAAATAAATAAATAGGTAGCAACTAGCTACAAGAAATAAACTACATTTAAATTAAGGTAATAAGGACCAGCTTGTATCTAAACAATATTTAATATGGCTGGGAATAATGAACATGAAGAATGGTGCCCCCATTCCTATGTCTGACAATGAAATGCTACAGCTGTCCTATCCACCCAAACAAGTTTCAACTAACATCAGTCCTGCAACAACTGCCAGGATTGTGGGGCCGGGGCTACTCACCGCTGCTGGTTAGAACATATTCTGCCCCTTCTGTTAACTTGCAGAAGCGGCAATGCAAACAGGGCTGTGTTAATTTCTAACGATTCCAACCGGGCAGCTCTTCTGCTTTGTCCAGTTTTGATCTGTGTTAGAAACTCACAGAGCGACTTTTTAGATTTATCTTCCCATTGTGTCAGCTCCTCAACAGAAGCTGTAACAAATATGTGGGACGAGGTCCCCTCAAATGTATATTGAGGTGGGCCCACCACTGCTGTCAGCCTCTAGGTCTAGCAGCAAGCTACAGCACTCTAAATTGCATTGTTTGGGGTATTTGGCTACCGCTCATACAATCAATGTTTCCTATAACAACTACATCTCTCTGGTGTTATTACTATACAATCTGTTCCACCATCACTTATCTCACAAATAGCTGTAAAATTTAGGTAAGAGGCATATTTACCTGCTTGATTGAGATGACCAGGGTGGGGGAGGGGGCTGTATTATGCCACAGACTTTATAAATGGACATTCCATTAAATTACCACTCTATCATACCTCAGTAGTGTCATAGAGAAATAAAAATGGTCTTTAAATAATGTTTTGAATGGAAATTAAAATAGAGGAAAGCAATAAATGTGACGTTTATGAGCAACAACGTGAATGGTTTTAACTCTAAACACATAACGTGATGACACATTTGGCTTAAAAAAGTTACACCCCTCTACAAAAATAGGGTTCTAAAAAAAAAGTTTACATTATAAATTAAACTCAGTCTTATTTTACAATAATATGGTATTAATCTGAGTTTTTCTTTTATTTTAGTTTACATAATACCACCATCACCACCAGAGTGCCAATATCACTACAAGTGTGTAATCCAACATTAACCAGTTTTCTGGGAGATGATAAACTTTCCTTGGCTTACTAGTGTTTATACAGTGCTGCTAAACATGGCTAAATGGGGATGAGAAATGTCACATGAAAAATAGATTCAGGGGGAAATAATATATGGGAGGGGGGGACAGACGGACAGGGCCTCATAATATAAAATTGAAAAATATAGAGGTTAAGGACAAGTTCTATGTAATATTCTGATTCATCAGAAGGCAAAAGTTGCTTTCTGAAACTTATTCATACAAGTTATGGTAATATCACTTTATTTTAGCTCCAGAAACATGGGACTATAAGTGAATACCTGAAAAAACACTGCTTTTGCAGTTATATGAACCACACCAGGACTGCTACAGGAGTTATTAAGAAGAAAATAATAATTTCAATATCAGTTATGAACTCTCCATGTATATGTACTTATGGAAATAAGTATTTTCTGTGTATTTAGCACAAATGGTGACCAGATGGGGTGACTTCTCATCTGCCAAAAATATCAAATGTGAACATGTTCACTGGTAAGACATTTAGATGTAATAGATTACTAAGGAAAATCAAGAACTGTACACTAATATGCAGTAAAAAAATAGATATTGTATTATTTATCAAATAGCCCTCTTGAAATGTCTACGGGGGCATATATAAATACTTCTGTCAATCAGGTCTGCTAATGTAACATTCAAGAAATATTTGTGTTTGATAAATGCCACCCAACAGACTAGGATTTTATTACTTTTGGAAGATCTAGGTTTTCTTCCCCATTTGATAAAATAATCTGCAGACATTTGTTACTTCTCTGTTGTCTCATGGTCTAAAACATGTCATCTTATCAGTTGTACTTCAACACTAAAAGGATAACTGTTTTCTGAATGCAGGATTACTGCAATTACACAAACAGCAGCTGGTGTGGCTTCCTGCCAATTTATAATGTAGTAAATATGGAGGGGAAAGAGGGGAGGTGAAAGTCCAGTTTAATATTATTTCATAAATGAACAATAGTAACTGCAAATATTATCAATTGGGGGATGTAAAATATACTGCAGGAGGTTTCAATGTAGTTTAAACAGGTGTTAAAAGGTGACTACATTTTTTGGTCTATGTTAATGGTACAGAGCTTTCAAAGCGTATTCATTGTACTTTATAATCACCTACTGTATGCAATTATCGCAATTTCCAGGTCAGGTGTGTTATTTCTGTATAAGTACAAGTGTCAGAATTAGCCAAGAAAAGGAAGTACTGACAAATTACTATGTCCTACAGTCCGTAAAAAATAAATGTATGCCACCCATATAAAGACTCAACATAACAATAGTTGTGTTTCAGAGAAGAAAGCCTTAGAACTTTGCTTTAATCATGAAATATTGCTTTTGTGCTGACAAATAATGTCTTCACATTGTGTAATAAACTGTATTAGTGTAATGCACTCTAATGGAAATAACTATCATTATAATACAAACATTGCTGGTAAAGCACAAATGGAAAAGTTAAATAAATGCATTAAAGCTTATTATTAATACATAAATGTGAGACATCACAGACAACTAAAAAGTATCCACCCCACAATAATTTTCTAATTAACAGGGGAAAATGGACCAGCCACTTTCCAAACGGGTACATAATTCTATTATTACCATATAATATAGAGGATACAATGTACCAGTGCTTTTTGCCAACAGAAAATTCTACCAGTAGGGTTGTATTAATGTCGTGTGTGTACAACTGAATTTAAAAAAAAAAAACAACAACTATATATATATATATATATATATATATATATATAATTTTACAGCTACATATATGAACCTATACATGTGTGTATGTAACCGGCAATGTTGTTGTTGAGTGCAGCTGTGTCAAAGCAATAGATTTAAGAAGCCAGCATGCACTTAGTGTACATTATTCTTACTGAAAGCCAAAGATACTCTGGATCTGGCAGGGTAACTGAGTGCAACAATAATTACTACACCCTACATAAAATAACATCCCTGACGTATAAATCCAATGATGCTTGAAATTCAAGAGTCATTAAAATGTCAATAAATAGTTTTAGAACAACAACTGATAATCAGGTTCCTGAGATAAGTGTAGAAGTCAGTATAAACTATGCAAGCTATGGTCAGCAATTTAAACATGTAACTTTGGAATACAAATAATAAAAAATAAACTTATACAGTATGGTGCGAGTGGAATGACACTAATTTTACCCAGTGACAGGTGTGTAAATCACACCGTAAAATATTCAATTCGTTTGTACGTTTTAGCAAGAACAGATTACTGAAGTCAGCGGTAGAGTGTCACCATCATCAGAACACATTACTAATTCCACACTGCCAGTCTGCTGATGATTCTTGAACCACCTCTTCCAAATCAAGTGTTTGGGTGATGTCTTCCCCATCTTCTTCTTCTTGTTGGTGCATGGAAACTTCTTCTATAAGATCTACATACAGCAAAATAAAACAGTCACTGACAAAATAAATACAAACACGTGTTTTGGAAATGTATATTGCAATACACCTAGTTCCTAGTTTTTACCAAACATATCTCCACTTTTAGATTATCTCCCTAATTTAAGTCTTGCCACAGCATAGAGATCAGAGTTACAGATCATGATGATTGGTTTAGTCCATCAACTGTCCACCACTGACGGCACTATCCTCTGCACTGGTTTGGACCAGCAGGTGATTACAGGTAACAGTTGTAAAATGACATAAGGGCATCATTGAACAAAGAACCCTGTCAGAACAGACAACAGCATCTGGTACAGACAGTGAGTAATGAGCAATCAATTATCTATTTCTGGAGCACCAAAAAACATTAAAGACTCATTGGGGGGCAAGGAGGGGGGGAATGTAATAGGTTCCTAGTTTTCAAAATGTGCCAGTTTGCAGCAGCTATATATAATAGAGTGCCAGAACATGCAAACTCACATGAAGCTCATCTCAAACATTCTGTCCCCCCACCAAGTCATATTCATCACCGGGCTCTGTGAGTCAGGCCTGGTTGTGGAAACGAGATCCGATCAGGATCCTGGCAGTCAAAATACTGATGCCAGAATCCCGACACTACTCTCGACCGAGATCACAATCCCAGTGCCAGTATCCCAACACCCGGGATCCCGAACGAGATACTGCCACACCACCGCAAGAGGTAAGCCACAGAAAAAAGGGAAGGGGGGGAGGAGGCAGTGCTGTCTGATGACTGGATCTCTAAGCCAGTGATCTGTGGAGTCTGTTACTGCAGACTGTTCGGATTACTGGCTCAGAGAGCCAAAGAGTCATCAGGCAGCCCTGCCCCTACCCAGCATCTGGTGCAAGCCAGCTGCAAGGCACGATGAAGAGGGAGGCTAGGAGGGAGAGGAGTCCTCTGGGTCCCTCTAACAGGTGGCGCCTGGAGGAAAATGCTTCTATTGACTCCGTGAGTTACGCCACTGCAGCATACCCTGCCAGATTTTTCCTATTACGGCATGCTAAAATGGTGGCAGGGCATGCTGGGATGTATAGTTCTACAGCAGCTGGGGGGGCTGCATGTTGAATAACCCTGCTATAGGGTACATTTTCATGTATATGAATGTAAGACTAGTAGCATTATGGAGGCATTATAGGCGCACAGAACAAATTAAAGTAACAAAATCAAATTTCATTGTTATTTAAAAATAGGATTTTAATTATCTACCGGTAAATCCTTCTCTCGAAGTCCTTAGAGGATACTGGGATCCATTTAGTACCATGGTGTATAGACGGGTCCACTAGGAGCCATGGGCACTCAGCACACACAACAAGAGGAAAGCCAAGCTAACCACACTTGAAACAGGAACAGCAACGGCTGAACCAACATTACTTAACCAAGTAACAGTGCAGGAAGAACGAAGCACTGGGCGGGCACCCAGTATCCTCTAGGGACTACGAGAAAAGGATTTACCGGTAAGTAATTAAAATCCTATTTTCTCTTACGTCCTAGAGGATACTGGGGTCCATTTAGTACCATGGGGATGTACCAAAGCTCCCAAACCGGGTGGGAGAGTGCGGAGGTTCCTGCAGAACTGATTGACCAAACTGAAGGTCCTCAGAGGCCAAAGTATCGAACTTGTAGAACTTAGCAAACATATTTGAACCTGACCAAGTAGCTGCTCCGCAGAGCTGTAAAGCTGAGACACCCCAGGCACCCGCCCAGGAAGAACCCACCGACCTAGTAGAGTGGGCCTGTACAGATTTTGGACATGGCAAATTTGCCGTGGAATAAGCATGCTGGATAGTAAGACTGATCCAGCGTGCAATTGTCTGCTTTGAAGCAGGACATCCAATCTTATTGGGATCATAAAGAACAAACAGCGAGTCTGACTTTCTGTGACGAGCTGTTCTTTACACATACACCTTCAAAGCCCTCACAACATCCAAAGACTTTGAAGTAGCAGAGGTGTCGGTGACAACCGGAACCACAATAGGTTGGTTGATATGAAATGCAGACACCACTTGAGGAAGAAATTGCGGATGAGTTCTGAGTTCAGCTCTGTCCTCATGGAAAATTAAATAGGGACTTTGAGAGACAAAGCCCCCAGCTCTGACACACGTCTTGCTGAAGCCAAGGCCAACAGTGTGACGGTCTTCCACGTAAGATATTTTACTTCCACCTCCTGTAACGGTTCAAACCAGTCCGATTGGAGGAACTGCAGCACCACATTGAGATCCCAAGGTGCCGTGGGAGGCACAAAGGGAGGTTGGATGTGCAGAACACCTTTCAAGAATGTCTGGACCTCAGTGAGAGAAGCCAATTGTTTCTGAAAGAAAATGGACAAGGCTGAAATTTGGACTTTTATGGAGCCCAGGCGCAGGCCCACATCCACGCCTGCCTGTAGAAAAAGCAGGAAATGTCCCAGATGAAATTTCAACACAGAATAATTTCTGCTCTCACACCAAGAGATGTATTTCTTCCAAATACGATGGTAATGCTTAAACGTTACCCCCTTCCTGGCTTGGATCATAGTCGGGATAACCTTGTTAGGGATTCCTCTCCTGGCTAGAATCCGCCATTCAATTTCCATGCCATCAAACGTAGCCTGGTAAGTTCTGATAGACGAACGGGCCCTGTTACAGAAGATCCTTGCGAAGAGGTAGAGGCCACGTATCTTCGAGGAGCATCTCCAGAAGGTCAGCGTACCAGCCTCATCTGGCCAGTCCGGAGCAATGAGTATTGCTTGAACCTTTTCCCTTTTTATTCATTTTAGAATTCTTGGGATCAGAGGAACACGGACACCATCTGATAGATCCATGGAGTCGTCAAGGCGTCTATCGCCACTGCTTGTGGGTCTCTCAACCTGGAACAATACCGCCTGAGAGGCCATCATGTTGATCTGTAGATATCCCCATCGACTTGTCAAGCCCCCGAACACTTCCGGGCGAAGGCCCCACTCCCCCGCGCGCAGGTCGTGTCTGCTGAGGAAGTCTGCTTCCCAGTTGTCTACTTCCGGAATGAAGACCGCTGACAATGCCACAGCGTTTCTTTCTGCCCAGAGGAGAATTCTTGACACCTCTGAATTTGCTGCTTTGATTTTCATTCCGCCCTGTCGGTTTATGTACGTTACTGCCGTCACACTGTCCGACTGGACCTGAACTGCCCGATCTTGAAGAAGATGTGAGGCCTGCAGAAGGGCACTGTATATGGCCCTGAGTTTCAGAATGTTGATCAGAGGGATGACTTCCTGACTTGACCATCTTCCCTGAAACTGCACTCCCTGAGTGACTGCTCCCCAACCTCTGAGGCTTGCGTACGTGGTTAACAGAATCCAGTTCTGAATTCCGAACCTGCAATGAGGTGAGAAGACTGTAGCCACCACAGAAGGGAGATCCTGGCCTTTGGAGACAGACGGATCCTCTGGTGCATGTGAGATGCGATCCGGACCATTTGTCCAACAGATCGAGCTGAAAGGATCTTGTATGAAACCTTCTGTATTGGAGTGCCTCGTAAGAGGCCACCATTTTCCCCAGAAGGCGAATGCACAGATGCAACGACACCCGGGTTGGGAACCATCGAATGGATTTACCAATGCCTTTTCCAATGGAAGGAACAACTTTTGTGACTCCGTGTCCAGTATCATTCCCAGGAATGGGAGCCTCCATGTTGGCTCTAGGTGAGATTTCAGAAGGTTCAGAATCCACCCGTGATCCTGGAGGAGTTTGGTTGAAAGAGCAATGCTGTCCAGCAACCTTTCCCTGGATGGCGCTTTTATCAGGAGATCGTCCAGGTACGGAATTATGTTCACTCCCTGCTTGCGGAGTAGAAACATCATCTCTGCCATCACCTTGGTGAACACCCTCGATGCCATGGAGAGACCAAATGGCAGGGCCTGGAATTGGTAGTGACAGTCCTGTAGTGCAAACAGGAGATAAGCCAGATGAGGTGTCCAGATCGGAATATGAAGGTACACATCCTTGATATCTAGAGACACTAGGAATTCCCCCTCCTCCAGACCTGAAATCACCGCTCTCAGAGACTCCATCTTGAATTTGAACACCCGTAAGTATAGGTTCAAAGATTTGAGGTGCAGAATAGGTCTTACCGAACCGTCCGGCTTCGGTACTACAAAGAAGTTGGAATAGTATCCCTTGTTAAGTAGATAAGGTGGAACTGGAACAATGACCTGAGTCTGTACCAGTTTTTGGATGGCATACTGTAACGTTATACTTGTCTCTTGTGAAACTGGCAAACCTGATTTGAAGAATCTGTGAGATGGGAACTTTTGGAACTCTAGTCTGTAACCCTGGGAAATAAGATCTATGACCCAGGGATCTTGACCAGATCTGACTGAAGAATTGTAGTCGGGTTCCCACCTGAAATCTTTGAGGAAGAAGAGCCTGAGCTCTGTTCCTGAACAGCTGCTGTTGCTGATTTGCGTGGTTTACCTCTTGCGCTGCTGGAGGACGTAGAAGTACCTCTGGATTTGCCCTTGAACTTAGCCGTCCGAAATGACTGTAACTTAGAAGCTGAATAAGTCTTCTTGGTTGGGGGGACTGCGGAAGGAAGATATGTAGACTTATCCGCAGTAGCTGTGGAGATCCATTTGTCTAATTCATCTCCAAACAAGGCCTCTCCTGTGAATGGTAGGCCTTCCACACCTTTCCAGGAGTCTGCTTCAGCAGTCCACTGGCGTAGCCACAAGCCCCTGCGTGCCAACACTGCCATAGCGGTGGAGCATGCGTTAAGCACACCTATTTCCTTTATGGCTTCTACAAGTTTGCAGAGTCCTGTATATGCTACAGGAGTAAGACAACATCCCCCCCTAGAGAAATCTAACCCCTCAATTAGGTTACCTGACCATTTAGCAATGGCTTTAGTAATCCACGCACATGCAATAGTGTACAATGATTTGAGTGTAGTCTCAATTTTACGATCAGGCGTGTCTTTCAGGGAGGCTGCACCAGGAACAGGCAATACAATTTTACGTGACAGCCTAGAGACTGATGCGTCCACTATCGGTGGATTTTCCCATTTTTTCCTATCCTCCAGAGGAAAAAGAAAAGATGAGAGCAACCTTTTAGGGATCTGAAACTTCTTATCAGGATTAACCCATGGTTCTTCAAACAGGGTATCCAATTCCTTTGACACAGGAAAATTAACTGAGGACTTCTTTTTTACATTTAAATAAGATTCCTCACACTCCTCTGACACCTTATCAGGAATATGCAGAACATCTCTGATAGCCTCTATTCCCTGTGACAGAGCTGTATCACCCACCTCTGAGTCCATCTCCCCCTCCTTCATGTCTGACCTGTCAGCGTCAGAGTCAGACTGCAGGATATGGGCCAGAGATTGCTTTTACGGACAAATGGGAGGGGATTGAGATGCTGTTTTGGGGACTGAGTCTCTGTTCATAAACTCATCCACAGTTTGTTTTAAGTATTGCATCTCTTTCTCATTGTGGGACAATTTTGTAGAAGAGTTGAAATCATTCCCTTATGAAAATTAACCCATTCCGGTTCAGCCCCGCTAGTCTGTGGACCCTGAGTACCCAGTAGTGAGCCCCCAGGTGAAGAGGAACACTCTGCGGTACAAGAGACACACTCTTTGCCTGACATAATGTAAATGTGACAGCACGCACAAACACACACACACACACACACACACACACACACACAGAAAAGGTTAAGCACAATTAACCCACAAAGAGCCCTTCAGGGAGGCACAGAGTTGTTTGGAGCCAGCCCCCACCGCGCCCTTACCGCTAATGCCAAGATTAGCCGGGTCGCAGACCAAGTACCCTGATAGGGGACTTAGTACACTAATAGTCGCTCCCCCTCTGCTATGACCCCCTGGTACCGCTGAGGTAATCTGGAGTCACACTGAAGGAGCTGCGCGTACCCGTCCTGTCAGCGTCTGTGTCCGCTGCAGAGGGAAAATGGCGCTGGTGAGCTGCTGGATCCTCTCATAGTGAAGCTCCGCCCAGTCTTCCCACTTTTTTTTTTTTTACTGGCTGAGCAATCTGGTGCTTAAAATGGAGAGAACTGTTTTAAGGCTGTTTGCCAGTATGGGTACTGTGTACAGTGTACTGGGACGCAGTTCTGTACAATGTCCGGAGATGCATTCCGCCCCGTGTAGAAGCCGTGTGTCTCTGTACCCTCTTGCCGCCATAATGGCCGGTGCCCCGCTAGCCGGGACGCCAGCTCAGTACTCACCACTCTTCATTCTTCTGGCTCTGTTAGGGGTGGCGGCGTGCTGCGGGAATGTACGCTCGCCGTGGTGGGGCTTGCGAATAGTTCCCTCAGGAGCTCAGTGTCCTGTCAGCGGGGAACAGGACCATTAACCCTTCAAGAGGTTGGGCCATTCCAACACCTAAGTCCCACGAAGCAGGCTGGCTGGTGTCAACCAGACCTGCCTGAAAATAACAAACATAGAAAATAAATGCAGAAAACTCTTCAGGAGCTTCCTTCAGCGTGACCGGCTCTTCCAGGCACATTTTCTAAACTGAGTCTGGTAGGAGGGGCATAGAGGGAGGAGCCAGCCCACACTATCAAATTCTTAAAGTGCCCATGGCTCCTAGTGGACCCGTCTATACCGCATGGTACTAAATGGACCCCAGTATCCTCTTGAACGTAAGAGAAAGTTACTTACCAGAAACATAAATGTATCAAACATGTTCTTCCGAGAATACCATTTTTGTAAACTAATGAACTCCAAACTTATTGGAACATTAATGGGAATGTTGGTAATTGTTTATGTCCTTTACATATATCTGACAGACTCACTGAGCCATACTATGTGCAGCATTAACATTTTGTATTATCATTTACTCATGAAAACAAGAATTATGGTAGACTTACCTTTGTTAACTTTGTTTCTTCAAGGTTCATAGGGTCCACATAGAGAACGTCGGGGGTTGTAGGTGGTGAATGAGAGTCTGGGCACCAAACAGTTAAGCATTCTGGTTTCCCAGACTGCTCGACTCCTCTCCCCTATAACCCCGCCTCTATGCTCAGACAGGTCAGTTTTGTTAACAAGCCCAAAGCAGAAAGTGGATAGGAGAGAAGAAAGATATTGTACACATAAGAAAACATTCTCGCAGACAGAAGAAAGGAACCGGTGATTAATGTAACAAAAACCCAGGTGCATCAGGGTGGGCGCCCTGTGGACCCTATGAACCTTGAAGAAACAGAGGTAACAAAGGTAAATCAACCATAAGTCTTGTTTTCTTCTTCGGGATTCATTGGGCTCCACAAGGAGAATATCGGTGATGCCCTAAAGCAGTATTTTTGGGGGTGGGACGGGGGACGTGCTTGAGAGGATAACAGAATCCTGCGTCCAAAGGAAGCATTCTAGGATGCAAAGGTATCAAATAAGTAGCATTTTAGAAATGTCTGAATGGAAGACCACATAGTGGCCTTACATAATTGCTCAGGAGACGACCCACAGCGTGCCACCCATGAGGGACCTACAGATCTAGTAGAATGGGCGGAAATTGACATTAGGACAGGCAAATCAGCTTGACTGTATACTTGTGCAATTATAATTCTAATCCATCTGTCCAGTGTTTGTTTGTTAGCTGGCTAGCCACGCGTGTGAAATCAATAAAGTATGAATAGAGAGTCGGATCTTCTGATAGAAATAGTTCGGTCTATGTAGATACGCAAGGCCTGTACTACATCCAAAGACCGTTCTTTTGCGGAGACAAATGCCGGGACTATAATTGTCTGATTAAGGTGTAACCTAGAGACCACTTCAGTAAGGTACCCAGGTCTAGTCTGTGGAACAGCCCTGTCATGATGAAAAATCAGGAAAGATGGATGACAGGAGAGAGCTCCTAAGTCTGACACCCTCCTGGTAGAAGCAATAGCCAGCAAAAATATTGTCTTAGCTGTCAACTATTTGAGATCCAGTGACTCTTAAGGGTTTAAAAGGAGGATCTTGAAGTGCCTCCAATACTACAGATAAAGATCCCATGGAGCTACCGGGGGTACATATAGAGGTTGTACACATATGACCCCTTGACAAATAAGTACGTATATCCGGTAGTATAGCAATTTCTCTCTGAAACCATACTGATAGGGCAGAAATGTGTACTTTCAGAGAAGCAAGGCTTAAACCTAAATTCAATCCTCTTTGAAGAAAAGCCAGTATTCTTTACACTTTAAATATAGTTGTTTCGTAGCACTTAGAAGTGCATCATGTGAAATAAGTATGCCATATTCTACAATATATATGTGCTGAAGCAGACTTGCATGCCTTAAGCATTGCTTGAATTACAGAGGTTGAAAATCCTTTTGCTCTTAAAATAGATGATTTAAGAGCCATGCCAGCAAAGACAGACGGTTCAGGTCCTGATGTAGAAATGGTCCTTGAAATAGAAGGACCTGTCACTGAGGAAGTTGAAGGCTCTATAGGTTGGAGAACCAGTGCCGTCTGAGTCACGCTGGGGCTATCAGAATGAGGTTTCCTCCTTCTTGTTTGAATTTCCTTATTACCCTCTGCAGAAGGAATATTGGGGAAAATATGTATGGTAGATAAATGGTCCATTGTACTGCTAGAGCATACATAAATGTTGCTTGTGGATCCCATGACCTGGATCCATATACCGGGACCTTGTGGTTGTGACATGATGCCATCAGATCCATGTCTTGCCGGCCCCACCTGTCCACTAGTAGTTGGAACACTCCTAGGTGGAAAGCCCATTAGCCCGTGTGCACATCCTGATGACTGAGGAAGTCTGTTTCCCAGTTGAGGAGGCCTGGTATGAACACTGCTGATATGGCCGGTAAATGACATTCGGCCCACTTTAGTATTTTGGCTACCTCTTGCATTGCCCTTTTGCTGCGAGTGCCAACTTGGTGAGTAATATATGCCACTGTTGTGGTGTTGTCGGATTGAATTTGCACAGGCCTGCCTTGGAGATTGCTGCATGCCAGTGTCAATGCTTTGTATACTGCCCTCAGTTCTAGTACATTGATTAGTAACTGAGACTCTGCCAGGCTTCATCTCCATTGAAACGAGTGTTGCTCGGTTACAGCTCCCCAACCGTGAAGGCTGGCATCTGTAGTGAGAATCACCCAATTTGCGATCCAGAAGGGACGACGCCTGTCTAGGTGATTTCTGTGGAGCCACCAAGTTAATGATAGGGGAATCTCCGGAGGCAGAATTATTATCTGCCGTTTGATTTGAGGAGGCTGGTCATTCCATTTAGTTAGAATCAACATTTGTAAAGGGCAAGAGTTAAATTGGGCAAATTCTACCATGTCGAATGTAGATATCGGGGGTAATTCCAAGTTGATCGCAGAATTTTTTTTTAGCAGTTGGGCAAAACCATGGGGGTAATTTCAAGTTGATCGTACCAAGAAATTTTTTAGTGGTTGGGCAAAACCATGTGCACTGCGGGGGGGGAAGGGGGGGGGCAGATATAACATTTGCAGAGAGAGATAGATTTGGGTGTGGTGAGTTCAATCTGCAATCTAAATTGCAGTGTAAAAATAAAGCAGCCAGTGTTTACCCTGCACAGAAACAAAATAACCCACCCAAATCTAACTCTCTCTGCAAATGTTATATCTGCCCCCCCCCCCCCTGCAGTGCACATGGTTTTGCCCAACTGCTAAAAAATGTCCTGCTGCGATCAACTTGGAATTACCCCCCATGTGCACTGCAGGGGAGACAGATTTAACATGTGCAGAGAGAGTTAGATTTGGGTGGGGTGTGTTCAATCTGCAATCTAATTTGCAGTGTAAAAATAAAGCAGCCAGTATTTACCCTGCACAGAAACAAAATAACCCACCGAATCTAACTCTTTCTGCACATGTTATATCTGCCCCCTGCAGTGCACATGGTTTTGCCCAACTGCTAAAAAAATTCCTTCTGCGATCAACTTGGAATTACCCCCATCATCAGGTCGAGGACTTGCATGGCCGAGTGAATTGACACCTGAGGATGGTGGAGGAACTGCTGTATTTTGTCCCTTGGTTACGATATTTTGTTCATTGGTAGAAAGTGTAATTGATTTTGAGAGTCTAGCAGAACTCTCAGATGTACCATTCTTTGGGAGGGTATGAGTGAGGATTTTTTCCAGTTGATAAGCCAACCGTGACTTTGTAGGAAGACTGTCATTGTTTGCAATTTGCTGTGCAATACCTCCTGTGAACTGGCCTGGAGCAGCATGTTGTCCAGATAAGAATCCAGACTCCCTGACGACGCAGGTGTGCTGCCATGACTTCTGTAAATATTCTGGACGCTGTAGCCAGGCCAAACAGCAGTGCCTGGAATGGATAGTGTTGGTTTAGGATAGCAAACTTCAGGTATTGTTAATGTGACAGCGCAATAGGTATATGCAGATATGCAGCTTGTATGTCCAATGACACCATGAAATCCTGTGGCTCCATTGCTAGAACTATGGAGCGTAGGGTTTAGATGCAAGACTTGGAAACTTTCACAAATCTGTTGAGAGATTTGTGATTGAGAATAGGTCTGTATGTTCCATTTGGCTTTGTTACAAGGAACAGGGATGAATAATAGCCCCTTCCTTTTTGATCCTGAGGAACTGGCACTATTACCCCTGGATGGAGGACAGATTGAACCATTTTTTGTAGTATCAGAGATTTTTCTATGGCTGACAGAAGGCTTATGCAAAAATACTGCTGAGGGGGACGTCCTATGAAAGAGCTGGCATACCTATGAGAGACTACCTCTTGCACCCAAGCATCTCAAGTGATCTTCATCCAGATTTGTGCGAAGTGAAGAAGTCGGCCTCCCATCCTGATGTCCCCCAGGGAGAGGCCTGTCCCATCAGGCAGTGGGTTTATCAGGTTTTGCTGGGGGTTGTCTTGCTGCCAATGGCTGCTTAGTCTTAGATTTAGTAGACTTTGAGGCATTTGATTGCCTAGGAAACACTTGTCCTTTTGCTTTTCCTTGTGGATTAAAGGTACGAAAATTTGAGCTCCTAGGCCGTGGTGTAGAAGCTGAAGGGAGAAAAGCTGTTTTGGCAGCCACTATTTTGTGTAGTTCTTCTCCAAACAGAACATCTTCCGTAAAGGGTAGTACTTCCAGAGTTTTCTTGGAGTCTAAATCTGCTCTCCAAGAGCATAACCAAATAATGTGCCTTGCAAGTACTGATGTTGTAGATGCTTTTGCTGCCAACACACCAGCATCAGATATTGCTTCCCCAATGTAAGAAGTCACTTTCTTGATACTATCCAAATATATTCTGCAGTCTTCTGATATAACTAGAAGCAAGTCCTCCTCTATTGCCTGAAACCAAGATTCAATAGCTTTTGCTGCCATGAGGCTGCTATTGTAGGCCTATTTACAGCACCCGTCAGTGAAAAGAGAGACTTGAGGCAATTTTCAATGCGTCTATCTGTGGGTTCCTTTAATGATGAAATGGTTGCGATAGGTAAGGTAGATGTTTTTACCAAATGTGTGATATGAGAATCCACTGGAGGAGGAGTCTCCCACCTCGCACTATTCTCCAAAGAGATAGGATAGCGAGATGAGAGTTGTTTAGACATAGGAAACTTTTTACCAGGGGTATTCCAAGGTTCCTGTCTAATTTCCATCAAATGGTCAGAATGTTGAAATTTTGATCTGATAATGTTCTGTTGTTTAAATACATCAGTCCTCCTAGCAACAGCCGCAGGTTCATCTTCAGATAACTGAAGGATCTGTTTAATTGCATCTATTAAAGCCGGTACATCTACAGTAATAGAAGCCTACTGCTCTGCTACACATGCATCCGTGACAGAGAGAGTATTCTATTCACCTTCCTCCTCAGATGACTCGTTTGAGTCTGATAAAATTGTGGACTGAGAGGAAGATTTAGTATTTCTAGTTAATGCTGTTTGTTCCATGGCAACATCTTTTGAAAAGCTATAGATATCTGTGCCAGACTTTGAACTGAACTTGCCAGAGTTTCCACAGATGGTGGATTTGTGTCTGGGTCTTGGTACTGGCATAGGAGGACCCATGGCTGGTGTAAGTCTATCCACCAGTGTACCCAATAACTGTCTAAAGGAAGCCCAAGGAGGATCCTGTGTAGGTATAAGAGTAGTTGACTGACCAGGAGTTGTATAACGTTTAACACACAGTCCATCTTGTACAACATCCTGTGTAGATAACCCCACAGAGCACATTTTACACGAAAGCAATAATGGGGTTTCTGACTGTTTGCAACCTTTTGCCTTCTTAGACATAACTGCAAATTTGTGTCGCGCTCACACACTTTTATGGCAAAGTATAAAGTATAACCAAGTGTAGGATGGATCCAGTGTCCACCGCAATTTAAATGCGGGTAATTTAAGATGGGACCATCTTGCCTGCTCCCATATGCCAGCAGCGCAGTCCTGGGGTCCCCTCAGTGAGCGGTGCTAGACTCGCAGTGCAGCGGGGGGGGTGATGGAGCTGTAGCGTTGAAATTTGCAGACTTACAGCACTGCCAAGCTCAGAAAAAAACCTTTTAAAATTGAAAATAGGATTTGAAATAACTACCGGTAAATAATTTTTTCGTAGTCCATAAGGGATATTGGGGACAGAATTAGTACGATGGATATAGACGGGTCCAAAGGAGCCAGTGCACTTTAAATTTCTTCAACTGGATGTGCTGGCTCCTCCCCTCTATGCCCCCTGCCACAGGCAGTTATATGTAAAACAGTGCCCAAAGGAGAAAGGATATACCTGAGAGAAGGAAACAGGACAACAAGAAGTGTGGTGAGATTTTCACACCAGCACACCATAACATAACCTGGCCAGCAATGGCTGGCAACAGAAAAACAGCAACAGCTGAAAAAGAAAAAACAAGGATGTGAGACCTCAGTGCAGTGCGCTATAAAGAGAACAATATGCAGCCAGATATACAATACCAAACAACTGGAGGATTCCTCCAACCCCCACCACAAACGTGTAAATAGAAAAAAAAAGAAACATATAACCGATAACCTGCAGAAGTCACCGCACAGATTTACCGGTAGGTATTTAAAATCCTATTTTCTCTAGCTTCCATAAGGGATATTGTAAAAAAGCTTCCAGTATGTGCGGGAACGTGCGGAGACTGCTGTAGCGCCGCCTGCCCAAACTGGGTATCTTCTTTGTCCAGGGTATTAAATTTGTAGAATTTCACAAAAGTGTTCTTCCCCGACCAGGTAGCCGCTCGGCATAGTTGCAAGGCAGAGACTACATGGGCAGCCGCCCAGGAAGAGCCCACTGACCTTGTAGAGTGGGCCTTCAAAGACTGAGGAACAGGTTAGGCTGACGACACATAGGCCTGTTGGATAGTAAGCCTAATTCAATGAGCAATGGTCTGCTTTGAAGCAGGACAACCTTTTTTCTCCGCATCACAAAGCACAAATAAGGAATCAATCTTTCTGACCTGAGCTGTGCGCTTGACATAGATCTTCAAAGCACACACAACATCCAAAGACTCCGGAGAAGCCGAAGCATCAAAACAGGACAGAACCACAATAGGTTGATTAAGGTGGAACGCGGAGACAACCTTCGTCAGGAACTGCTGTCTAGTCTGGAGCTCCACTCTGTCATCGAAAAAGACCAAGTATGGACTTTTACATGATAAGGTCCCTAATTCTGAGATGCGTCTAGCAGAAGCCAGGGCCAATAGCATCACTGTCTTCCATGTGAGGTACTTGTCTTCTACCATCATCAGAGGCTCAAACCAGGAGGACTGTAGAAATTTCAACACTACATCCAGAGCCCAGGGTGCCGTAGGCGGCACAAAGGGAGGTTGTATGTGGAGTACCCCTTGTAAGAAGGTCTGAGCTTCTGGCAACACAGCCAATTTCTTCTGAAAGAAAATTGAGAGAGCTGATATCTGGACCTTAACGGAACCCAGATATAAGCCTTTATCTAAACCAGCCTGCAGGAAATGTCCCGAGTGAAACTCTGCAGGCGGATACGTGCGTTTCTTGCACCAAGAGACATATCTCCTCCAGATATGATGATAGTGACGTCACAGGTTTTCTGGCTTGCACCATAGTGGCAATTACCTTTTTGGAAAGCCCTTTGTGAGCTACGATATTCCGCTCAATTTCCATGCCGTCAAACGACACTGCCTTAAGTCCGAGTAGACAAATGGTCCTTGCTGGAGAAGATCCTTTCTCAGCGGCAGAGGCCAAGGGTCTTCTACGGACATGTCCAGAAGAGTTGCGTACCACGCCCTTTGGGGTCAATCCGGCGCAATCAGGATTGCTTGGACTCTGTGATGTCTGATCCATTGAAGCAGCCTTGGGATCAACGAAATCAGAGGAAACAGGTAGACCAGCCGGTAAGGCCAAGGCGACGTTAGTGCATCCACTGCACTCACCTGAGGGTCTCTGGTTCGCGAGCAGTAGCAACAAAGCTTCTTGTTGAGGCGAGACTCCATCATGTCAATCTGCGGATATCCCCACCTGTCGACAATCTGTTGAAACACCTGAGGATGTAATCCCCACTTCCCCGGGTGGAGGTCATAGCGACTCAGGAAGTCCGCTTCCCAGTTGTTCACTCCTGGAATGAAAATTGAGGACAGCGCTCTTGCATTTCTTTTTGCCCAGAGAAGTATTTTTGACACTTCTCGCATGCAGGCCCTGCTTTTTTGTCCCTCCTCGACGATTGATGTATGCCACTGCCGTGGCGTTGTCCGACTGAACCTGGATCGCCTGATCCCCGAGTAGAGGGGAGACCTGAATCAGAGCACTGTAGATAGTCCGAAGTTCCAGAATGTTGATCGGAAGAAGGGCCTCTTAGGCAGACCATCTGCTCTGGAACTGCGCCGCCTGGGTGACAGCTCCCCATCCTCTTAGGCTCGCATCCGTCGTTAGGAGGATCCAATCCTGAATCCCGAAACGTCAACCTTCCAGCAGGTTGGAAGACTGTAACCACCACAGGAGTGAAATCCTGGCCTGTGGTGACAGCTGAATCATTCGGTGCATCTGAAGTTGTGAACCAGACCACTTGTTCAGGATGTCCAATTGGAAGGGTCTGGCATGGAACCTGCTGAACTGTATCGCCTCGTACGAGGCCACCCTTTTCCTCAACAATTTTATGCAAAGATGAATGGAAACTCCTGCAGGTCGGAGAACCATGCGAACCATCTCTTGAAGTGTTCTCACCTTGTCCTCTGGGAGGAACACTTTCTGAGCTACAGTATCCAGTATCATACCCAGAAACAGGAGCCTTTGAGACAGTTCCAGTTGAGACTTCTATAGATTGAGGATCCATCCGTGGTGAGACAGAAGTTGGATAGTGCGATCTATATGGAGCAGTAGAAGCTCCCTGGAACTTGCTTTTATCAGGAGATCGTCCAGGTAAGGGACAATGTTGTCTCCCTGGACTCTGAGCTGGAACATCATTTGCGCCATCACCTTCATAAACACCCTCGGAGCTGTAGACAGGCCGAAGGGCAACGCCTGAAACTGGTAGAGACCTTCAGTAGGGCGAACCGGAGATAGGCCTGATGAGAAGGCCACATCGGGATATATAGGTAGGCGTCCTTGATATCCAGGGACACAAGAAATTCTTGTTGTTCCAGGCCCGCGATCACCGCTCTCAAAGATTCCATCTTGAATTTGAAAACCTTCAGGTAAGGATTCAAGGACTTCAGATTCAAAATGGGTCTCACCAGACCAATCTGGTTTTAGCACTACAAACAGACTGGAGTAGTAACCTTCTCCTTGCTGAAGCAGGGGTACTGGAACAATGACCTGGGACTGGACCAACTTGTCGATGGCCAGAAGTAGTGTAACACGCATATTTTTGAAAAATCGTTGGGAAGGAGCACCGTCAAACTCCAGCTTGTAACCATAAGAGACAAGGTCCCTTACCCAGGCATCTTGGTAGGAACCTTCCCAGATGTGGCTGTAGTGATGTAACCGAGCTGCCACCACGAGATCCTCTCGGGGTGGATGGGCACCATCATGCCGAAGTCTTTGTGGAAGTTGAACTGGTGCTCTGTTCCTGAGAACCGGCAACGGCTGGTTTCTTAGGTTTACCTCTGGAGCCTCTAGCTGCATTGGAGGCCCCCCAGACCCAAGATCAAAATCTGGAGGACCGAAAGGACTGAGTAGTCGGTCCCGGGTAAGTACACATAGCGGGTAGAGCCCCTGAAGGGAGAAACGCGGATTCCCCAGCAGTAGCGTTGGAGATCCATGCATCCAATTCACCTCTGAAGAGCCATTCACATGTGACTGAAGAGATTCCACATTACGTTTGGAATCAGCGGCTGCAATCCATTGACGCAACCACATGGCTCTGCATGCAGACCTATCCATAGCAGTGGTTCTAGCATTTATATTGCCAATCTCTTTAAGGGAGTCACAGAGGACGCTTGCCGTGTCTGAATGTGTTACAGTAGTAACCAAGGTCATATCACCCAAAAGACCCTCCTGAATCTGAGTAGCCCATGTATGAATGGCATGTGTCATCCAGCAACGACCGACCTTTGAGCTACACCTGCAGCAGTGTAGATAGATTTTAGTGTGGTCTCTATTTTTCTATCCCCCGGGTCCTTTACCGTGAAAGAGCCCGGAGCAGGGAGCACTGCCTTTTTAGAAAGGCGAGAGACAGACGTCTACTGCCGGAGATTCTTCCCAGAATTTCCTGCCTTCAGGGGCAAAGGGGAAGGTATTTACAAACCTTTTGGATACCTGATTTTTTTTAATCTGGATTTTCCCAGGCTAATTTAAATAAATCATCCAATTCTTTGGAATCAGGAAAGGTGACTGTCAGTTTGTCTTGTGGGAGAAAAAAAGACTGCTGATTAGCAGCGTCCTCCAGGGGGAGCTTTAACACATCCCGTATAGCCAATATGAGGGGTTCTATACCCTGTGTACGGGGGGAATCCCGACTAATGGGGTCCCCATCATCCCCATTCGCCTGAACATCATCATCAGAATCTGATAGGATTGCAGGTAAAGCACGTTTTTGTGCACCTGCAGTAGACAGCGGGGGATGGGAAGCATCAGCCTTAGCAGTTAGGCTGGTTGTAGTACTGTATGCCGGCGGCCGGGCTCCCGGCAACCAGCATACCGGTGCCGGAATCCCGACTGCCGGAATACCGACAGCGTGGCGAGCGCAAATGAGCCCCTTGCAGGCTCGGTGGCACGTGCTATTTAGTCTCCCTCCAGGGGGGTCGTGGATCCCCCCATGAGGGAGATAAAGTGTCGGTATGCCGGCTGTCGGGATTCCGGTGCCGGTATACTGTGCGCCGGGATCCCGACAGCCGGCAAACTGAAGACCACCCGTTAGGCTAGCCACTGCTTGTTGCAGTTCTTGTGTTTTATTGGCATTGGCAGTGAGCTGAGATGACATATATGACATCATAGTTTTTATAGCCCCCAGCCAGGAAGGCTCTGGACTCTCCCCCATGTTGTTATCAGCATTTTGTGATAACTGACTACACTGCTGACATGATATGGAGCCAGTTGAAATAGGGGAGAATCTGGCACTACATACACTGCTAATTTCTGTTTCACCATAATGAAATACAGACAATGGGGGTCATTCCGAGTTGATCGCTAGCTGCCGTTGTTCGCAGCGCAGTGATCAGGCTAAAAATCGGCATTTCTGCGCATGCATATGTACCGCAATGCGCAGGTGCGTCGTACGGGTACAATGAGCTGTTATGAACCACATGTAGTGGTTCATTTCTATTTTATGTTTATTTAGTTGTCTTGCATGCCAGGATTTCCCATTGCTCTGTTTTAGATTACTCTTGTCTGCTGCCGCTGGTGAGTCTGTGCAATTGCAGCTTGTTCCCATGTGTTCAGCCTCATCTGGCTGCTAATTGCATCTTGTCAGCTTGGAGTCCTGCAATAGGCCAGCTGCACTGGATTATTAATTAGGCCTCTCTGTTATATGCTGGCTGATTGCAGTTCGCAGATGCTGGTGATATTCCTGGGTTTTCAGTCTGCTTGAGTTCTGAGCTTGGTTCCTGCTAGTTCCTGAGCTTCCTGTGTCGATTCCTGTGTCAGTCCCTGTGTCGATTCCTATGTCTGATCCCGTGTCCTGCCGTGAGGCGTTCCTGTCCTTAGGTCCAGTACCTTTGCCTGTGCAAGTTTCTGGCTTCTTGGTGTCCACCGGTCTGTCGTTTGGGATTCTGCCTGTCCTCCAGTTCTGAGAGTCTGTGTCAGCAGCATTGGGAGTTCCTGTCCGTTTGCCAGTATTCGTACCGGTTCCGTGAGTAGCGGCACGGCCGCGTCCGTTGGCTTAGGCCGCTGTATTCCCTTATTATTTCTGTCACTGGTGTTTTGCAGAGGGTTCTGCTTATGCTGTCACCGCCGGTACACAAAAGTATTGTGTCGGCGTGTGGTCAGCATTTCCTTTGTTGTTCTTTTCCTTTGGCGGCAAGCCGCACATACTTTGGTTTTAGGTTTGTTAGTAGCCCCTGGCCTTGTTGTTTAGTCAGAGGGCCCCTTGTTATCACCCTGTCTCAGTTCACTCTTTGTCTCTCATTAAGACCTGAGGGGGCATCGAAGTTGGGCAGACGTAATCCGCCCTTCAAACGCGGCTGCCATGGGCTCAAGCAACCATAGTCTCGCAAGAGTGTATTGACAGCACGGGTGAGACAACGGAGATAGGGCGCCAGGGGCTATTCCCTTTCCATTCCCCTTTCCCAGCATTCCGTCCTGGTGCTCTGGACTCGCTTCATAACATCTCCCTTGTTCTGAGCACCAGGAACCTAACTTTATCACCAGCCATACCACAAAAAAGAAATAAAACTTTTTTTTCTTTTTTGGCCCAGTCCAGTGTCTAGTCTAGAATCCAGTCCTGTCTAGATTTCAGTGTGTTAGAATCCAGTCCGGTGTTAGAATCCAGTCCGGTGTTAGAATCCAGTCTTGTCTAGAATCCAGTCCGGTGTTTAGAATCCAGTCCGGTGTTTAGAATCCAGTCCGGTGTTTAGAATCCAGTCCGGTGTTTAGAATCCAGTCCGGTGTTTAAAAAAAAAAAAAAAAAAAAAAAAGTCTTGTTTTGTTTAGCAAAATTTAGTCTTGCCTTGCCTTGCCTTGCCTTGTCTTGTCCTGTCTAGTTTTAAATCCTCCTATGTCTACTATGCAAGCCCTGCAGGCATCTCTCGCAGCCCTGAACTCTGTATTCAGTGCTTTGAGACCAGAGCGACTAGAAGTTTTGCAGCAATCCCTAAAGCAACTGCAAAACCTTCTGACTGAAATCTTGCTCATTTTGCCAGCAGTCGTTGAGAGTACATCTATCTCTAAAGAGACTCTTGTTCACAGTATGGTGACAAGAGAATCCCCTGGTTTAATTGAAGAGAAAAGGTTTAAAAGTTTTCTGCGGCCCAGGCTCTCAGAAGAGGAGCGTCTGCGTCGCAGAAACTTAAACTTATGCCTATATTGTGGGGGTTTAGGCCACTATCTGCAGACCTGTGAGTTGCGCAAGCCAAAGTGTGGTGACGAGTCTTGCCCTCTGGCCAAGTTGAGTCAGGATACAAGACCTACTCCTGTCTCTACTGTGGCAGAGGTACTTGTCACACAACCCACACTAAAAAGTTCTCTGTCCTATAATTGGGGTCCTTGGGCAAGGGAGCCCCATTATAGATTCAGGAATCAAAAAAGAATGTTTTTCTCCTCTCTTGAGGTTCCTGTGGAAGTGGAGTTGCAAGCCCCTGGAGTGGTGCCCGTAGCCCAGGGTCCTGGAGTGGTGCCCGTAGCCCAGGGTCCTGGAGTGGTGCCCGTAGCCCAGGGTCCTGGAGTGGTGCCCGTAGCCCAGGGTCCTGGAGTGGTGCCCGTAGCCCAGGGTCCTGGAGTGGTGCCCGTAGCCCAGGGTCCTGGAGTGGTGCCCGTAGCCCAGGGTCCTGGAGTGGTGCCCGATGCTCAGGTTCTTGGTGCGGTACGCGATGCCCAGAGTGCTGGAGCGGTACCCGATGCCCAGAGTGCTGGAGCGGTACCCGATGCCCAGAGTGCTGGAGCGGTACCCGATGCCCAGAGTGCTGGAGCGGTACCCGATGCCCAGAGTGCTGGAGCGGTACCCGATGCCCTAGCTTATAGAGGGACATCAAATATTATAGTTCAGGTGTCCATACCGGAAGGGGTCTCAGAAGCTGTCACCCCAGGTAGGGACTTGAAAAGCGCAACCCAAGAAAGGGTCTCTAAAACCATAGTTCTTGAAGGGAACTCGAGAAGCAAAACCCCAGAAGGGATCTTTGAAGTAATATCCCCAAGTGGGGTCTCGAGAGACGCAGCCCCAAAGAAGGGTCTAGAAGTCGCTTCCCCAGGAAAGAACTTAAGAAGCATAGCATTAGTGGAGGATCTGAACGTTATTGCTTCAGCAAAAGTCCCGGAAGTCATAGTCCCGGGAGAACTTTCGATAATTATCGACTCAGAGAGGGAGGCCGATGGCCCGATCCCAGTCAGGGAGGCCAACGGCCCGGTCCCAGTAAAAGAATCCGAGGTGCTGGCCCCAGCGGGGTTCTCGGAGGCCACTGCCCCAGCGGGGTTCTCGGAGGCCACTGCCCCAGCGGGGTTCCCGGACGCCACTGTCCCAGCGGGGTTCCCGGAGGCCACTGCCCCAGCGGGGTTCCCGGAGGCCACTGCCCCAGCGGGGTTCCCGGAGGCCACTGCCCCAGCGGGGTTCCCGGAGGCCACTGCCCCAGCGGGGTTCCCGGAAGTCACTGCCCCGGGTGGGGTTCAGAAAGTCACTCCCCCGGGTGGGGTTCAGAAAGTCACTGCCCCGGGTGGGGTTCAGAAAGTCACTGCCCCGGGTGGGGTTCAGAAAGTCTCAGCCTCGAGTAAGGTCAATAGTGACCAGGTCCTAGCAAAGCACTCCAGTCAGTCAGATGAGAAGGAAACAGATCCTGACTCTGATATCTCAACATCCATAACCTTTGATGGGGACTTCGCCCAATTTCTGGCGCTTTTCAAATACTATTACACTATTATGTTGTCTAGACCATTTCTGGGCATCACTTCAGAAAACCTTGGGCTCTATCTGATTTATTCTTTTAGAGGAGAGCCTTCTGAGTGGGCAACCAGCTGAAGATCCCATTCTTCAGGATCCCCTAGCATTCTGTGATGCAATTGTTAAAAGATACGGTTCCAAAGAAATTGGTTCAGGTTCCTCTAAGTCACCCGTCTTGTCTGCTGAGAGTCCACCAAATACTGTAAACTCTGCACAAGAGTCCCAGCCCGATGTTTTGACTGCAGGATGTGCTTTTTTGACTTCTTCTTCTTCTAATAATAGTACTTTACCAGAAAGTTCAGCTCCCAAGGGTAAGAAACCTGTCTCTGATTTGAACGCAGCCTTGCTGGGTGGTACCATCAGTTCAGACAATGTTTGGGGAATTACCTTGGTCAGACCTAAAGAGCTTTGTAAAAAGAAGAAGAAGAAAAAGAAATAATTTTTTGACTCTTGCCTTGATTTAAAAAAAAAAAAAAAAAGAGATTTTTTTTTTCTCCTTGTCTTGTGTCCTGTGGCCACCGTTAGGGGGAGGGCACTGTTACAAGTTGTTGCTACAGCTTGTTTTTGTTTTCTTGTCTGTTAGACCAGTGTGTCAGGTTTTTTTTTTTTTTTTTGTATCCCTTGTTCTGGATAGTCTGAATTTTGGGGTCTTTTGACCCCTCCTCAAGGGGGGGGGTAATGTTATGAGCCACGGCTGTGGCTCATTCCTGTTTTGCATTTTTGTTATGTATTTTATGTTATACTTCTGTTTATGTTCCCCGTGGGTGTCATGGGGTGCTCGGAGCTCACCCTTAAGGAGGGGATACTGTTATGAACCACAGGTAGTGGTTCATTTCTATTTTATGTTTATTTAGTTGTCTTGCATGCCAGGATTTCCCATTGCTCTGTTTTAGATTACTCTTGTCTGCTGCCGCTGGTGAGTCTGTGCAATTGCAGCTTGTTCCCATGTGTTCAGCCTCATCTGGCTGCTAATTGCATCTTGTCAGCTTGGAGTCCTGCAATAGGCCAGCTGCACTGGATTATTAATTAGGCCTCTCTGTTATATGCTGGCTGATTGCAGTTCGCAGATGCTGGTGATATTCCTGGGTTTTCAGTCTGCTTGAGTTCTGAGCTTGGTTCCTGCTAGTTCCTGAGCTTCCTGTGTCGATTCCTGTGTCAGTCCCTGTGTCGATTCCTATGTCTGATCCCGTGTCCTGCCGTGAGGCATTCCTGTCCTTAGGTCCAGTACCTTTGCCTGTGCAAGTTTCTGGCTTCTTGGTGTCCACCGGTCTGTCGTTTGGGATTCTGCCTGTCCTCCAGTTCTGAGAGTCTGTGTCAGCAGCATTGGGAGTTCCTGTCCGTTTGCCAGTATTCGTACCGGTTCCGTGAGTAGCGGCACGGCCGCGTCCGTTGACTTAGGCCGCTGTATTCCCTTATTATTTCTGTCACTGGTGTTTTGCAGAGGGTTCTGCTTATGCTGTCACCGCCGGTACACAAAAGTATTGTGTCGGCGTGTGGTCAGCATTTCCTTTGTTGTTCTTTTCCTTTGGCGGCAAGCCGCACATACTTTGGTTTTAGGTTTGTTAGTAGCCCCTGGCCTTGTTGTTTAGTCAGAGGGCCCCTTGTTATCACCCTGTCTCGGTTCACTCTTTGTCTCTCATTAAGACCTGAGGGGGCATCGAAGTTGGGCAGACGTAATCCGCCCTTCAAACGCGGCTGCCATGGGCTCAAGCAACCATAGTCTCGCAAGAGTGTACTGACAGCACGGGTGAGACAACGGAGATAGGGCGCCAGGGGCTATTCCCTTTCCATTCCCCTTTCCCAGCATTCCGTCCTGGTGCTCTGGACTCGCTTCATAACATCTCCCTTGTTCTGAGCACCAGGAACCTAACATGAGCATCATGGGTTTGCACAGAGTGTAACATACATTCCAGTCGCACGGCCGAACGCACAGGAAGATTGACATAAAGTGGGCGTTTGTGGGTGTCAACTGACCGTTTTCAAGGAGTGCTTACAAAAA
Organism: Pseudophryne corroboree; assembly: GCF_028390025.1. Taxonomy (NCBI): domain Eukaryota; kingdom Metazoa; phylum Chordata; class Amphibia; order Anura; family Myobatrachidae; genus Pseudophryne; species Pseudophryne corroboree. Next base: position 576,067,868 of record NC_086448.1, read on the forward strand.
TGCAGGCGTGGCAGAAAAAATGCAGGCGTGGCTGGGTGGGTGTATGACGTCAAAAGCTGTCCCACCGTAGTTAGAATCCACGCACACGAAGAGTAACTACAGGGCTGGTCTTGTTTTGCACAAAAAGATTTTGCAGGCGCTCTGCTGCACAAGTGTTCGCACTTCTGGAAAGAGAAAATACACTCCCCAGTTGGCGGCGACAATTCGTTTGCACGGCTGCTAAAAACTGCTAGCGAGTGATCAGCTCGGAATGACCCCCAATATACACATACAACACAGACTGAATACAATACAAGCCTGCCCTATTGTATGTGAGAGGAGACACAGAAGAGAGGACCCCAGCGCACACAACGCTGCCCAGCCCCAGTGAGACTGTCAGCGTTTTTTATGTAGTACAATATAAACAGTGAAACTGCTGTACAGATATGTAAACTGTGCACTAATAGCGGCTTTCCCCCTCTACACCCGGTACCAGCATTCCTGTGACCATTTTGGAGGAGCTGTATGAGGCTGCTGCTTGCTTATGCAGAGGAAGGCGCCAAAATGCTGCTGAGCCCGCTCTGATGCAACTCCGTCCCCCGCTATGTACCGGAGCTACTATAAGATTTTTACACTGGCTATGTCTCCAGAGGCTGTGTAGCCTCACATAAATGCTTGGTACAACATACCTCCCGCCAGTCTCACGTAGGGGCACCCGCGGGTACCCCCAGGAGGGACCAGTATGTCACACACACGCGTCTGCCGCACAATGAACCGGGGGCCCCCTAGTGAGGCCCCCGGTTTGTACTCACCATGATGATCACCTTCAGGCTCTGTTAGGGGTGTGCAGCAAACTGCAGCTGCGACAGCTAAGGCGCAGTGCCCCGCTGAACAAACAGCCCCACAGGACGGTGGTCCTGCAGCAAAGAAGTGGCTGTGCACCTCATGAGGCCGGTGACCGTCTCCCCCCCTAACTCCCAAGGCGCAGGTATGCTGTTGCCTAAACAGCATTCCGAAATAAGCAAAAGTTTTAAATGAAATTGAAGAAAAACTCTGGAGCTGCAGAGTGTGCATCCTCTTCTCAGGACACTTTTTTCTAAACTGCCTGTGGGAGGGGCATAGAGGGAAGGAGCCAGCACACCCAGTTGAAGAAATTTAAATTGCACTGGCTCCTTTGGACCCGTCTATACCCATCGTACTAATTCTGTCCCCAATATCTCTTATGGATGTTAGAGAAAGCAAAGGTGCATTCCAGCTTCCAGCTGGCACCAACAAAAAACTGATTAGTCTGAGCATGGAGGTGGGGTTATAGGGGATAGGAGCCAAGCACCCTGGGAAACCTGAAAAGCTTAGCAGTTTGGTGCCCGGACTCTCATCCACCACCTACAACCCCGATGTTTTCACTGTGAAGCCCTATGTATACCGAAGAAACACAGTTTACCGAGAGGCAGTTGACAGTAAATAAAATAAATAATCCGCTGACAACCGGGTGCACATACCAGGGTAGCCGTGACTCCGTTTCATATGAAGCTTCATATTGCATTTCTGAGAGAAGGTCATAGAGCAGTAATCACATTTGTAAGGCTTCTCTCCAGTGTGCTTCTTCATATGCACCTGCAGTGCACTCTTCTGGTTAAACGCCTTCTCACATAATGTGCACTGAAAAGGACGTTCTCCTGCAAGCAGATACAATTGTTGTGGGAACATAGTTTAAATTTGATTGGCTTAAAGCACAGCAACCTCAAAATGCAATTCTAACCGGATATGTCCAATGTTCAATTGTTTAAACCCAAACCACACATCAGTGGCAAACGCAGGATTTTCATGGGGGATTTTCCGTACATATATATTTATATATATATATGATATACTATATGTGTATGTGTGTGTGTGTGTGTGTGTGTGTGTATATATATATATATGTGTGTATATATGTATATGTGTATATATATATATATACATATAGTGAAGAAAATAAGATTTTACTTACCGGTAAATCTATTTCTCGTAGTCCGTAGAGGATGCTGGGGACTCCGTAAGGACCATGGGGATAGACGGGCTCCGCAGGAGACATGGGCACTTTAAGAAAGACTTTGACTCTGGGTGTGCACTGGCTCCTCCCTCTATGCCCCTCCTCCAGACCTCAGTTAGAGAAACTGTGCCCAGAGGAGACGGACAGTACAAGGAAAGGATTTTTGTAATCCAAGGGCAAGATTCATACCAGCCACACCAATCACACCGTATAACTTGTGATAAACTACCCAGTTAACAGTATGAAAAACAACATAGCATCAGTCCAAGACCGATGAAACTATAACATAACCCTTATGTAAGCAATAACTATATATAAGTCTTGCAGAAGAAGTCCGCACATGGGATGGGCGCCCAGCATCCTCTACGGACTACGAGAAATAGATTTAACGGTAAGTAAAATCTTATTTTCTCTAACGTCCTAGAGGATACTGGGGACTCCATAAGGACTATGGGGATTATACCAAAGCTCCCAAACGGGCGGGAGAGTGTGGATGACTCTGCAGCACCGATTGAGCAAACATGAGGTCCTCCTCAGCCAGGGTATCAAACTTATAGAACTTTGCAAAGGTGTTTGAACCCGACCAAGTAGCAGCTCGGCACAGCTGTAGTGCCGAGACCCCTCGGGCAGCCGCCCAAGAAGAGCCCACCTTCCTAGTGGAATGGGCTTTAACCGATTTCGGTAACGGCAATCCTGCCGTAGAATGCGCCTGCTGAATCGTGTTACAGATCCAGCGAGCAATAGTCTGCTTTGAAGCAGGGCCGCCAACTTTGTTGGCTGCATACAGGACAAACAGTGCTTCTGTTTTCCTAATCATAGCCGTTCTGGCCACGTAAATTTTCAAAGCCCTGACCACATCAAGGGACTCGGAATCCTCCAAGTCACGTGTAGCCACAGGCACGACAATAGGTTGGTTCATATGAAAGGATGAGACCACCTTAGGTAGGAATTAAGGACGTGTCCGCAATTCCGCTCTATCCATATGGAAAACCAGATAGGGGCTTTTATGTGATAAAGCCGCCAATTCCGACACTCGCCTAGCCGAAGCCAAGGCTAACAACATGACCACCTTCCAGGTGAGATATTTCAACTCCACTGTCTTAAGTGGTTCAAACCAATGTGACTTAAGGAAACTTAACACCACGTTAAGGTCCCAAGGCGCCACCGGAGGTACAAAAGGAGGCTGAATATGCAGTACTCCCTTCACAAAAGTCTGTACTTCAGGTAATGAGGCCAATTCCTTTTGAAAGAAAATGGATAAGGCCGAAATCTGAACTTTAATGGAGCCTAATTTTAGGCCCAAATTCACTCCAGTTTGTAGGAAGTGAAGAAAACGGCCCAGGTGGAACTCCTCCGTAGGAGCATTCCTGGCCTCACACCAAGAAACATATTTTTTCCATATTCGGTGATAATGTCTAGATGTCACGTCCTTTCTAGCCTTTATTAGCGTAGGAATGACCTCATCCGGAATACCTTTTTCCGCTAGGATCCGGCGTTCAACCGCCATGCCGTCAAACGCAGCCGCGGTAAGTCTTGGAACAGACAGGGACCTTGTTGTAACAGGTCCTGCCTTAGAGGAATAGGCCACGGATCTTCTGTGAGCATTTCTTGCAGATCCAGAAACCAGGTCCTTCGTGGCCAATCTGGAACAATGAGAACTGTTCTCACTCCTCCTTTTCTTATTATCCTCAACACCTTGGGTATGAGAGGAAGAGGAGGAAACACATATATCGACTGGAACACCCACGGTGTCACTAGGGCGTCCACAGCTACCGCCTGAGGGTCTCTTGACCTGCTGCAATACCTTTGTAGCTTTTTGTTGAGACGGGATGCCATCATGTCTATTTGGGATAGTCACCACCGACTTGCAATGTGCGCGAAGACTTCCTGATGAAGTCCCCACTCTCCCGGATGCAGATCGTGTCTGCTGAGGAAGTCTGCTTCCCAGTTGTCCACTCCCGGAATGAACACTGCTGACAGTGCGCTTACATGATTCTCCGCCCAGCGAAGAATCCTGGTGGCTTCCGCCATTGCCACTCTGCTCCTTGTGCCGCCTTGGCGGTTTACATGAGCTACTGCGGTGATGTTGTCTGACTGGATCAGAACTGGTCGATTGCGAAGTAAGATCTCTGCTTGACGTAGGCCGTTGTATATGGCCCTTAGTTCCAGGATGTTGATGTGAAGACAAGTCTCTTGACTTGACCAAAGTCCTTGGAAATTTCTTCCTGTGTGACTGCTCCCCAACCTCGGAGGCTCGCGTCCATGGTCACCAGGATCCAGTCCTGAATGCCGAACCTGCGGCCCTATAGAAGGTGAGCACTGTTTAGCCACCACAGGAGAGATACTCTGGCCCTGCGGGACAGGGTGATCCTCTGATGCAATTGCAGATACGACCCGGACCATTTGTCCAATAGGTCCCATTGGAAGGTCCTTGCATGGAATCTGCCGTATGGAATGGCTTCGTATGTTGCCACCATCTTTCCCAGAACTTGAGTGCAATGATGCACTGACACTTGTTTTGGTTTCAACAAGTTCATGACTAGAGTCATGAGTTCCTGCGCTTTTTCCGTCGGAAGAAAAACCCTTTTCTGGTCTGTGTCCAGAATCATGCCCAAGAAGGGCAGACGAGTTGTAGGATTCAGCTGTGACTTTGGAATATTGAGAATCCAGCCATGTCGCTGTAACACATTCAGTGAAAGTGATACGCTGCTCAGCAACTTCTCCCTTGATCTCGCTTTTATGAGGAGATCGTCCAAGTACGGGATAATTGCGACACCCTGCTTGTGCAGGAGCACCATCATTTCCGCCATTACCTTGGTGAAAATTCTCGGGGCCGTGGAAAGCCCAAACGGCAACGTCTGAAATTGGTAATGACAATCCTGTACCGCAAATCTCAGGTATGCCTGATGAGGAGGATATATGGGGACATGCAGGTATGCATACTTTATGTCCAGAGATACCAAAAAATCTCCCCCTTCTAGGCTGGCGATGACCGCCCTGAGCGATTCCATCTTGAACTTGAACCGTTTTAAGTAAAGGTTCAGGGATTTTAAATTCAAAATGGGTCTGACCGAACCGTCCGGTTTCGGAACCACAAACAGAGTTGAGTAGTACCCCTGCCCTCTTTGAAGCAGGGGAACCTCTACCACCACCACTTGTTGCAGACACAATTTGTGAATTGCCTGTAAAACTATCTCCCTTTCCAGGGGTTGTTTCGGTAGGGCCGATTTGAAAAACCGGCGAGGGGGCACTTCTTCGAATTCTAGCTTGTAACCCGGGGAAACAATTTCTATTGCCCATGGATCCACCTGTGAGTGGACCCAGACTTGGCTGAACAGTCAAAGACGTGCCCCCACAGGAGCTGACTCCCTCAGGGGAGCCCCAGCGTCATGCGGTGGATTTAGCAGAGGCCGGGGAGGACTTCTGTTCCTGGGAACTAGCTGTGGTATGCATCTTTTTCCCTCTGCCCTTACCTCTGGCAAGAAAGGACGATCCACGTGCTCCCTTGCTTTTATTGGGACGAAAGGACTGCATTTGATAATGAGGCGCTTTCTTAGGTTGTGAGGGAATATATGGCAAAAAATTTGATTTACCTGCCGTAGCCGTGGAGACGAGATCCGAGAGGCCCTCTCCGAACAATTCCTCACCCTTGTAAGGCAACAACTCTATATGCCTCTTGGAGTCGGCATCACCTGTTCACTGCCGGGTCCATAAGCCACGCCTAGCAGAAATAGACATAGCGTTTATTCTGGAACCCAGTAAACTAATGTCTCTTTGAGCATCTCTCATATATAGGACAGCATCTTTTATATGCCCTAGGGTCATTAAAATGGTATCCTTATCAAGAGTCTCAATATCTGCTGATAAGGAATCGGTCCATGCTGCTACAGCACTACAAACCCAGGCCGACGCAATAGCCGGTCTGAGTAACGTACCAGAATGTGTGTAAATGGACTTCAAGGTAACCTCCTGCTTGCGGTCAGCAGGATCCCTGAGGGTAGCTGTATCTTGGGATGGAAGCGCTATCTTTTTTGATAAGCGTGTTAAAGCTTTGTCCACCCTAGGGGAGGATTCCCACCGTATTCTGTCCTGTGACGGGAAAGGATACGCTACAAGAATCCTTTTGGGAATCTGCAGTTTTTTGTCTGGAGTTTCCCACGCTTTTTCGCATAAATCGTTCAGCTCATGTGAGGAAGGAAAGGTGACCTCTGGTTTCTTTCCCTTAAACATGTGCACCCTCGTGTCAGAGACAGGGGGTTCCTCAGTGATATGCAAAACATCTTTTATAGCGATAATCATATATCGAATACATTTTGCCACCCTTGGCTGCAATTTTTCATCTTCGTAGTCGACACTGGAGTCTGAGTCCGTGTCGGTATCTGTGTCAGCTATTTGGGATAGTGGGCGCTTCTGAGACTCCGAAGGTCCAGGCGACATTGGGACAGGCATGGGTTGACTCCCTGACTGTAACCCAGCTTCAGCTTTGTCTAATCTTTTGTGCAGTAAATTAACATTTGCACTCAAAACATTCCACATATCCATCCAGTCAGGCGTCGGCACTGCTGACGGAGACCTAGCATTCATACACTCCCCCTCCTCCTTAGATGAGCCTTCAATCTCAGACATGTCGACACAAGCGTACCGACACACCGCACACACACACACAGGGAAGTCCTTCTGAAGACAGGTTCCCCACCAGGCCCTTTGGAGAGGCAGAGAGAGAATATGCCAGTACATACCCCAGCACTGTATGAGCCAGGAACAACACAGTGTGTTTACCTAGTAGCGCCTGTAATATGTATTTTGCCAAATATGTGCCCCCCTCTCTACTTAAAAACCCTCTTTCACCGTGTGTCAAGTAGGGGAGAGTCCGGGGAGCTTCCTCTCAGCGGTGCTGTGGAGAAAAGATGGCGCTGGTAAGTGCTGAGGGAGAAGCCCCGCCCCCTCGGCGGCGGGCTTCTGTCCCGCTCGAAATAATTCAAATCATGGCGGGGGCTCTCTATATAGCCTATATGCCCAGCTGTACATGTATATACACTAAAATGCCATATAGGAGTCTTAAATTGCTGCCCAGGGCGCCCCCCCCCCCCCCCCCTGCGCCATGCACCCTGACAGTGACCGGAGTGTGTGGGTGAATGGGAGCATCAGATGATGAAGCTAGGTGATCTAGCCTAGGGAAACGCGTTAAGTGTTGAAGCTGCCACGACCACTACAAGTGTCCCACTCTAAAGACGGATCCAGATATGGACTTTCAAATTTTGCCATTGGAACTCTGAGGGATTTCATCTATACAGCACCGATTGGAGAGACCCAGTTTGTTTACAATGCCACAGCTTGCCTGCTGATAAAATCACCAAACTTCTGGAAGTCTCCATCAACACGGGTAATACCAGCTGTATTTATTTCCTCTCCCCAGGGAACTTTGCATACGGCACTCAGTCCGGGATCCTTTGTGGACACTAAAAGCAGCCTTTTTAAAATATTCTTCAGCTCCATTTATGCCCTAATTTCACGATCACATCTGAATTTCATGTTTTTGATATTTTTAGCTTGATGTATAGGTAATAAATTTTATGTTATTTTTATTGAAATCGATCCACAGTCATTTATTAATATTGGAGAAACACATAAGCGCCAGTTTACATTTCTTTGATAATGTAGTTGATTGGCTGTTTCCAATTGCCAAGTTATAACCACAATTTGTAAAAAGACCGTGTGTATGTATGTATGTATATATAATTATATATAAATATATATATATACACACACACACACACACACACACACACACACACACACACACACACACACAATACATCTGTACATATAAATAGACATACATACACACATAGCATACTTACATACTTCGGGATGGTGTAAAATACCGAGTATTTTACACCATCCCGAAGTTACACAAAGATGCGGTCAACCCTCCGGGACGCCCAATTATTGCGGCCAGGGATTCTCTTTATTATAATTTGTCTAAGTTTTTGGACTTTTATTTACAGCCGTTAATTCAGGAACTACCACTTTGCCTCAAGGACACTTCTACCTTTATTCAAACTTGCAGTCCATATCACTGTTACCTACTCACTACTTATTGTGTACAATTGATGTCGCCAACTTGTACACTAGTATACCCCACGATAGGTGTTTACAGGCTATGGAAGTATTCCTTAGAAACAACCGGAATACAGTGGGCCGGACATCGACTTCTTCATCACATTATTAGGCCTTACATTGGGGAGGAATTATTTCCTGTTTGATAATAAGATTTATCGCCAGGAAACTGGGTGCACCATGGAATCATGTGTGGCACCCAGTTTCACCAATGTGTTTATGAGTGAAGTTGAGAAATTTTTGTTCTTTGAAAATGAGGGCTTTTCGAAAAAGATTTTTCTTTTTCGCTGATATATTGATGATATCTTCATCATTTGGACAGGTACGGAGGCAGAATTTAAAGACATGATGCTATTGATTAATTCAAAGGATTCCGCTATTAAATTCACTTTTGAGTGTAAATCGGAACAGGTCCATTATTTGGATGTAGCTGTTTCATTGGGGACAGATGGTACTATTAACACTAGTATGTACTATAAACCAACGGACCGGAATACGGTACTAAGAGCTAACAGTTTTCATCCGGAATCTACCAAGTGGAGCCTCCCGTTCTCCCAATTTTTGAGGATCAGGCAAATTTGTGATGATGAAGCTGATGCCCGTACACAAATTGACAACATGGCAGATAAGTTTAAAGCCAGAGGATACTCCATGGATTCACTCCAAAAGGCTATGGACAAAACCTTAGCGATTTCCCGTGAAGAGGCTTTAGCGTCTAAACAACGCCTGGATGAATGTTCTCGGATGGTGTGGACACAGGACTATACTACGGCTAGCATACAGCTGTACAGTAGGGGCAAAGGAATTTGGCCTGTGATCGAGGGATAAAGAATTGGCCACATTAAAAAATACCTCATTGATGGCCTCATACAGACGGGGACGCAATGTCAAGGACATTGTAGTCCATAATGATATCTCCAATTTAGGCCCTGAGAAACCACTTCACTTCCTTTCACGCAGACCAGGTAACTACAGATGTACGGGATGTACCACCTGTAGTTGCCTGGAAACAGGTATGCTTTCCAACATCCTAGATCAGGGAAGACCTTCAAGATCAAATATGCCTTGACATGTACCAGCAAATTCATTGTATATTATATTAAGTGCCCATGTGGCTTATTATGCATTGGAAAAAGCATAAGGCAATTCAAGGAAAGAATAGCCTTACATAGATCAAGTATTCGAGCTGCATTGGAAGGGAAAGGAAGTGATCTCCCTGTAGCCAGACACTTCAAGAGCTGCAATCACACTCTGGTGACTATCCGATATAGGATTATAGATCATGTCCCGGAGGGATGGTGAGGGGTGGTGACAGGGGTAAAACCCTGTTACAGAAAGAGGCATGGTGAATACACAAATTGCAGACGGTGCATCCATACGGCCTGAATGAAGCATTAAGCTTTAATTGTTTTCTATAGAGCCTTATCAGTATTATGCATGATTCCCTGATGTGTTTATAGCAGGTAACTGTATAGCAGATTTTACTGTAGTTCTGTTATGGCTATTGATCCTGTGACATAGCAGCTTTCTGTGGTAGAGTATTTCATTGAAATCTTCCCTAGATTATTCATTCAGTATATTAGATCAGCTTGTTTTATTGTATATCAGATTCCTTGCAGCCCGTTCTGTAAATATTAGGGGGTGCAAGACTAGGATTTTTCAGATTAGATATAGGAAACAATAAGTAAATGTATTGCTGGTTTTAGGGGTGTTTTTTCATATTTTGTATGCACATTGGTGTGTATGTATGTTTGTGTACATATCCGGCTTCGAGCGGTTGCTAGGCAACCCCACATGACAAGTGACCTGTCAGACACCGCTCCTCCGAGCCACGCTCACGTGGTGGGTGACTCACACGTAATGTCAGCGGCAGGAGGATGCATTGATTGGCCGGAGTACGTAGTGTTGGAGGTTGCTAGGCAACCGGAGCTCAGGAAGATAGAGCCACGCCCCCCCTTGACGCAGACCACGGGGACGGGTGATGCGCCTGTTAGGTCATGCATCGGCGGCGGGAGAGCGGGTTCTTTGTTCTGATTGGTGTTGGGTAAGGCTATTTTATGTATATATATTGTACTGTTTGCAATGGCTGGTTGTGTCTTGATAAAGGGGAGAGATCCCTGAAACGTTGGCTGTACCGGCGTTGGTGTTGTCCATTATTTACTTCTGAGTGCCTCCATTGTTTGGAATATATAAATATATATATATATATATATATATAAATATATATATATAACCCACCATCGTCGGCACTCTGGAAGCCTCCACTAGGGTCTTACACCCCCAATACGTACACCGAAAAATGAGGCGGCACTCAGAGGCTTGTGAATAAAACTCAGATGTGTATTAACTCCACTACATCAATGGCCCTCATTCCGAGTTGTTCGCTCGCAAGCTGCTTTTAGCAGCTTTACACACGCTAAGCCGCCGCCTACTGGGAGTGAATCTTAGCTTCTTAAAATTGCGAACGAAAGATTCTCAAAATTGCGATTACACACCTCTTAGCAGTTTCTGAGTAGCTTCAAACTTACTCGGCATCTGCGATCAGTTCAGTGCTTGTCGTTCCTGGTTTGACGTCACAAACACACCCAGCGTTCGCCCAGACACTCCTCCGTTTCTCCAGCCACTCCCGCGTTTTTCCCAGAAACGGTAGCGTTTTTTCGCACACACCCATAAAACGGCCAGTTTCCGCCCAGAAACACCCACTTCCTGTCAATCACATTACGATCACCAGAACGAAGAAAAAAATAAGATTTTACTTACCGATAAATCTATTTCTCATAGTCCGTAGTGGATGCTGGGACTCCGTAAGGACCATGGGGAATAGCGGCTCCACAGGAGACAGGGCACAAGAATAAAAGCTTTAGGATCAGGTGGTGTGCACTGGCTCCTCCCCCTATGACCCTCCTCCAAGCCTCAGTTAGGATACTGTGCCCGGACGAGCGTACATAATAAGGAAGGATATTGAATCCCGGGTAAGACTCATACCAGCCACACCAATCACACCGTACAACTCGTGATCTGAACCCAGTTAACAGTATGATAACAACGAAGGAGCCTCTGAAAAGATGGCTCACAACAACAATAACCCGATTTTGTTAACAATAACTATGTACAAGTATTGCAGACAATCCGCACTTGGGATGGGCGCCCAGCATCCACTACGGACTATGAGAAATAGATTTATCGGTAAGTAAAATCTTATTTTCTCTGACGTCCTAGTGGATGCTGGGACTCCGTAAGGACCATGGGGATTATACCAAAGCTCCCAAACGGGCGGGAGAGTGCGGATGACTCTGCAGCACCGAATGAGAGAACTCCAGGTCCTCCTCAGCCAGGGTATCAAATTTGTAGAATTTAGCAAACGTGTTTGCCCCTGACCAAGAAGCTGCTCGGCAAAGTTGTAAAGCCGAGACCCCTCGGGCAGCCGCCCAAGATGAGCCCACTTTCCTTGTGGAATGGGCTTTTACAGATTTAGGCTGTGGCAGGCCTGCCACAGAATGTGCAAGTTGAATTGTACTACAAATCCAACGAGCAATAGTCTGCTTAGAAGCAGGAGCACCCAGCTTGTTGGGTGCATACAGGATAAACAGCGAGTCAGACTTTCTGACTCCAGCCGTCCTGGAAACATATATTTTCAGGGCCCTGACAACGTCAAGTAACTTGGAGTCCTCCAAGTCCCTAGTAGCCGCAGGCACCACAATAGGTTGGTTCATGTGAAAAACAGAAACCACCTTAGGGAGAAATTGAGGACGAGTCCTCAATTCTGCCCTGTCAGAATGAAAAATTAAGTAAGGGCTTTTATATGATAAAGCCGCCAATTCTGACACACGCCTGGCTGAAGCCAGGGCTAACAGCATCGTCACCTTCCATGTGAGATATTTTAAGTCCACAGTGGTGAGTGGTTCAAACCAATGTGACTTAAGGAACCTCAAAACAACATTGAGATCCCAAGGTGCCACTGGAGGCACAAAAGGAGGTTGTATATGCAGTACCCCTTTTACAAATGTCTGAACTTCAGGTACTGAAGCCAGTTCTTTCTGGAAGAAAATCGACAGGGCCGAAATTTGAACCTTAATGGACCCTAATTTTAGGCCCATAGACAGTCCTGTTTGCAGGAAATGGAGGAAACGACCCAGTTGAAATTCCTCTGTAGGGGCCTTCTTGGCCTCACACCACGCAACATATTTTCGCCAAATGCGGTGATAATGTTTTGCGGTTACATCCTTCCTGGCTTTGACCAGGGTAGGGATGACTTCATCTGGAATGCCTTTTTCCTTCAGGATCCGGCGTTCAACCGCCATGCCGTCAAACGCAGCCGCGGTAAGTCTTGGAACAGACAAGGCCCCTGCTGGAGCAGGTCCTTTCTTAGAGGTAGAGGCCACGGGTCTTCCGTGAGCATCTCCTGAAGTTCCGGGTACCAAGTCCTTCTTGGCCAATCCGGAACCACGAGTATCGTTCTTACTCCTCTCCTTCTTATGATTCTCAGTACTTTTGGTATGAGAGGCAGAGGAGGGAACACATACACTGACTGGTACACCCACGGTGTCACCAGAGCGTCCACCGCTATTGCCTGAGGGTCCCTTGACCTGGCGCAATATCTGTCTAATTTTTTGTTTAGACGTGACGCCATCATGTCCACCTTTGGTTTTTCCCAACGGTTTACAATCAGGTGGAAGACTTCTGGGTGAAGTCCCCACTCTCCCGGGTGAAGGTCGTGTCTGCTGAGGAAGTCTGCTTCCCAGTTGTCCACTCCCGGAATGAACACTGCTGACAGAGCTATCACATGATTTTCCGCCCAGCGAAGAATCCTTGCAGCCTCTGCCATTGCCCTCCTGCTTCTCGTGCCGCCCTGTCTGTTTACGTGGGCGACTGACGTGATGTTGTCCGATTGGATCAATACCGCCTGACCCTGAAGCAGGGGTTTCGCTTGACTTAGGGCATTGTAAATGGCCCGTAGTTCCAGAATGTTTATATGAAGAGATGTTTCCATGCTTGACCACAAGCCCTGGAAGTTTTTTCCCTGTGTGACTGCTCCCAGCCTCTCAGGCTTGCATCCGTGGTCACCAGGATCCAATCCTGAATGCCGCATCTGCGGCCCTCTAGAAGATGAGCACTCTGCAACCACCACAGGAGAGACACCCTTGTCTTTGGTGACAGGGTTATCCGCTGCTGCATCTGAAGATGCGAACCGGACCATTTGTCCAGTAGATCCCACTGAAACGTTCTTGCATGGAATCTTCCGAATGGAATTGCTTCGTAAGAAGCCACCATTTTTCCCAGGACCCTCGTGCACTGATGCACTGACACCTGGGCTGGTTTTAGGAGGTTCCTGACTAGCTCGGATAACTCCTTGGCCTTCTCCTCCGGGAGAAAAACCTTCTTCTGGACTGTGTCCAGAATCATTCCTAGGAACAGAAGACGTGTCGTTGGAATCAGCTGCGATTTTGGAATATTTAGGATCCACCCGTGCTGACGTAACACTATCTGAGATAGTGCTACTCCGACTTCTAACCGTTCCCTGGACCTTGCCCTTATCAGGAGATCGTCCAAGTAAGGGATAATTAATACGCCTTTTCTTCGAAGAAGAATCATCATTTCGGCCATTACCTTGGTAAAGACCCGAGGTGCCGTGGACAACCCAAACGGCAGCGTCTGAAACTGATAATGACAGTCTTGTACTACAAACCTGAGATACCCTTGGTGAGAAAGGTAGATTGGGACGTGGAGATAAGCATCTTTGATGTCCAGAGACACCATATAGTCCCCTTCTTCCAGGTTCGCTATCACCGCTCTGAGTGATTCCATCTTGAATTTGAACCTTTTTATGTAAGTGTTCAAGGATTTCAGATTTAAAATTGGTCTCACCGAGCCGTCCGGTTTCGGTACCACAAACAGCGTGGAATAATAACCCTTTCCTTGTTGTAGGAGGGGTACCTTGATTATCACCTGCTGGGAATACAGCTTGTGAATGGCTTCCAGAACTGCCTCCCTGTCGGAGGGAGACTTTGGCAGAGCAGACTTCAGGAACCGGCGAGGGGGAAACGCCTCGAATTCCAGTTTGTACCCCTGCGATACTACCTGTAGAATCCAGGGATCCACTTGCGAGTGAGCCCACTGCGCGTTGAAATTCTTGAGACGGGCCCCCACCAAGCCTGAGTCTGCTTGTAAAGCCCCAGCGTCATGCTGAAGACTTGGCAGAAGCAGGGGAAGGCTTCTGATCCTGGGAAGCGGCTGCATGGTGCAGTCTTTTTCCTCTTCCTCTGCCCCGGGGCAGAAAGGAAAGGCCTTTTGCTCGCTTGTATTTATGGGAACGAAAGGACTGAGTTTGAAAAGACGGTGTCTTTTTCTGTTGATGTGAAGTGACCTGGGGTAAGAAGGTGGACTTTCCAGCCGTTGCCGTGGCCACCAGGTCCGAAAGACCAGCCCCAAATAACTCCTCCCCTTTATACGGCAATACTTCCATATGTCGTTTGGAATCCGCATCCCCTGACCACTGACGCGTCCATAACGTTCTTCTGGCAGAGATGGACATAGCACTTACTCTTGATGCCAGGGTGCAAATATCCCTCTGTGCATCACGCATATATAGTAATGCATCCTTCAAATGCTCTATAGTTAACAATATATTGTCCCTATCCAGGGTATCAATATTTTCAGTCAGGGAATCCGACCACGCGACTCCAGCACTGCACATCCAGGCTGAAGCGATTGCTGGTCGCAGTATAACACCAGTATGTGTGTATATACTTTTTAGAATATTTTCCAGCCTTCTATCAGCTGGTTCTTTGAGGGTGGCCGTATCAGGAGACGGTAACGCTACTTGTTTTGATAAACGTGTGAGCGCCTTATCTACCCTAGGGGGTGTTTCCCAACGTGTTCTAACCTCTGATGGGAAAGGATATAGTGCCAATAATTTATTAGAAATTAGCAGTTTTTTGTCGGGAGAAACCCACGCTTTATCACATACCTCATTCAATTCATCTGACTCAGGAAAAACTATTGGTAGTTTTTTCACCCCCCACATAATACCCTTCTTAGTGGTATTTGTAGTGTCAGAAATGTGCAATGCTTCCTTCATTGCCGTGATCATGTAACGTGTGGCCCTACTGGACATTACGTTCGACTCATCACCGTCGACACTAGACTCCGTATCTGTGTCTGGGTCTGTGTCGACCCACTGAGGTAACGGGCGTTTTAGGGCCCCTGACGGTGTCTGAGACGCCTGGACAGGCACTAATTGATTTGCCGGCTGTCTCATGTCGTCAACAGTTTTTTGCAAAGTGTTGACATTATCACTTAATTGTTTGAACACGATCATCCAGTCAGGTGTCGACTCCCTAGGGGGTGACATCACTAACGCAGGCAATTGCTCCGCCTCCACATCATTTTCCTCCTCATACATGTCGACACACACGTACCGACACACAGCACACACACCGGGAATGCTCTGATAGAGGACAGGACCCCACGAGCCCCTTTGGAGAGACAGAGGGAGAGTCTGCCAGCACACACCCAGCGCTATATATATATATACAGGGATAACCTTATATAAGTGTTATTCCCTTATAGCTGCTGTTTATATTGTCATTTGCTGCCAATAGTGCCCCCCCTTCTCTTTTTTACCCTGATTCTGAAGCAGGACTGCAGGGGAGAGTCAGGGAGCCGTCCTTCCAGCGGAACTGTGAGGGAAAATGGCGCTTGTGTGCTGAGGAGATAGGCCCCGCCCCTTCACGACGTCCTTATCTCCCGCTTTTTTGTGTAAAAATGGCAGGGGTTAAAATACATCCATATAGCCCAGGAGCTATATGTGATGTATTCTTTTGCCACCTAAGGTATTTGTCATCTATATTGCGTCTCAGGGCGCTCCCCCCCCAAGCGCCCTGCACCCTCAGTGACCGGAGTGTGAAGTGTGCTGAGAGCAATGGCGCACAGCTGCGGTGCTGTGCGCTACGTTAGTCTGAAGACAGGATCGTCTTCTGCCGCCGATTTCACCGGACCTCTTCGTCTCTTCTGGCTCTGTAAGGGGGACGGCGGCGCGGCTCCGGTGACCCATCCAGGCTGAACCTGTGATCGTCCCTCTGGAGCTAATGTCCAGTAGCCTAAGAAACCCGATCCACTCTGCACGCAGGTGAGTCCGTTTCTTCTCCCCTTAGTCCCACGATGCAGTGAGCCTGTTGCCAGCAGGACTCACTGAAAATAAAAAAAACCTAAATTAAACTTTTATTCTAAGCAGCTCAGGAGAGCCACCTAGCCTGCACCCTTCTCGTTCGGGCACAAAAATCCAACTGGAGGAGGGTCATAGGGGGAGGAGCCAGTGCACACCACCTGATCCTAAAGCTTTTATTCTTGTGCCCTGTCTCCTGCGGAGCCGCTATTCCCCATGGTCCTTACGGAGTCCCAGCATCCACTAGGACGTCAGAGAAACCGTGAGTAAAATTCCTAACTGCATAGCAAATTTACTTGGCGCAGTCGCACTGCGGACATTGCGCATGCGCATTCGCGACTAATCGCTCCGTTGCGAGAAAAAAATAACGAGCGAACAACTCGGAATGACCCCCCTATGTTTCAGGGATATGCTCCCCTTCATCAGGATCCTTATATATATATATATATATATATATATATATATATGCAGTATATATATATATATATATATATATATATATACACAGACACTGGACTCACTTTGAAAAGAAAGAGACCAGCACTCACGTTTTGATGATGAAAAGAAAAAAGGGGTTTATTCCTTACAGAAGAAACATCAGGATATGATCCTAGTACTACAGCCCGACGGCCATTTCAACTCTCCGTGGTTTTCGTCACGGAGAGTTGAAACGGCCATCGAGCTGTAGTACTAGGATCATATCCAGATGTTTCTTCTGTAAGGAATAAACCCCTTTTTTCTTGTCTGTATCAATTTCCAGGACCCTGCACCACCATGTCAATTTTATTTTATTTTTACTGAGTGCTGTCATTCTGCTATGTTTTATATATATATATATATATATAGGATTATAGTTGAATCATTCATTTAGGCCTCCAGAATGTACACTGCCATTTTTAAAAGCAATCTTTTTTACAATTTAAACTCTATACTATTCTAATAATGAAAGCTTAGTATAATGGGTCTTCAGGTGACTCAAACACCAAAGAAATTACTTGATTAATTTGGAAAGGGATTAGAGCCCATAGTGTTTCTGTCAACTCGTTGTTCTCAATTAAATAACTCAATTACTTAATTTAAACAACATTTATTTAATTAACGTTTGTTACAAATCTTTGTGCACAATGGTCTCCACACAGAATCACAAACGAAATAATGAGAAACACCTGTGGATCTTTTAAAAAGTGAGTCAGTAATGAATACGTTTTTGTTCCAGCTGATAGATATGAAAAACGTGTATCCCATGGACTGAATTTGAGAAGCTCTGGTCTAGAGCAGTGTTTCCCAACTCCAATCCGCAAGTAACACCTCAAAGAATCACAAGCACAAATATTAGTGCCACTTGTGGATCTTTTTGAAATGTGTGTCAGTAATGAATGCACTAGTGCTCCAGCAAGAAGATCTGAAAACATGCACTGTTAGGGGAGAATTTACTAAAGGTTGATTTTAATCAATTTACAGTCGATCACAATCGATATTGTGTTTTAGCGGCTAAAACACACATTTGCTAAGAGGTGATTTTTTAATATTCATTTTTAAATATTTATAAATGTATGTTTTGGCCCTGAAAGAACAACATCGATTTAAAATAGATTTTCAGCAATTTTAAAAAGATGAAATCGACCAACATCGACCTTTAGTAAATTTCCTCCTTAGCATGTCCCAAGGACTGTATTTGAGAAGCATGGTTTAAAGTGGTGTTTCCCAACGCCAGTCCTCAGGGAACCCTTAACAATACATTTTCCAGGTCTGACAGGCATTTTATCTGCACCTGTATGCCCAGCATAACATGGTGCTCACGCAGTTGCTCTATGATGTAAGAAAACTGTATAGGGCACTGATGCTACCAACAATGAGAGTCAATGGTGCTCTACGTAGAGTTCCTCCCCAGAAGTGGTAAGCTGCTGTGAGAACTAGAGTCTCTTCCTCCAGACACCACGGCAGGGAGAAACCTGTAGGGTAAAGCACACATGACAGTAGAAATATATGACCAGCACCTTTCCATTGTTACATTGTTGATAAAAGGAGGGAGGGTGGGTGTCATATATGTCCCAGGAGCCCATAAAAGTCTTTACTACATGTAAAATGTACATTGGGGCTGATGTATTATGCCTGGAGAAGTGATAAATCAGTGTTAAGTGCAAGGTGATAACGTACCAGCCAATTAGCTCCTAACTGCCTATTTACATATTGGAACTGTTTGGCTAGTGCGTTATCACCTTGCACTTATCACTGCTTTATCACTTCTCCAGGCTTAATACATCTGCTCCATTATGTGATGTGTTATGATCCTGCAGTCACATGTCTGAAATGCAGTTGAGAATCAAGTGTGGGATAAAACCACGTGATTTGGTGTGTTAGTTTCTAAGAGTGAAGAGACAGAATTGTTAACTATAAATATCAAACATTCATAAATCAAACACTCAAGAATATGGCAAACGTTTTTGTATACACAATGCAAACAGAAATTCTGGTGTGAATGAGCACATTTCTGTTGCAATCTCATTACCATTGTTTGGGGAGTCTAAAGTAAGCCAGTGACCAATGTGGATTGCTACTAGCTTACCATAATTAAATATACTGTAAAAATAAGAATTTACTTACCGATAATTCTATTTCTCATAGTCCGTAGTGGATGCTGGGGACTCCGAAAGGACCATGGGGAATAGCGGCTCCGCAGGAGACTGGGCACAAAGTAAAAGCTTTAGGACTAGCTGGTGTGCACTGGCTCCTCCCCCTATGACCCTCCTCCAAGCCTCAGTTAGGATACTGTGCCCGGACGAGCGTACACAATAAGGAAGGATTTTGAATCCCGGGTAAGACTCATACCAGCCACACCAATCACACCGTACAACTTGTGATCTGAACCCAGTTAACAGCATGATAACAGAAGGAGCCTCTGAAAAGATGGCTCACAACAACAATAACCCGATTTTTGTAACAATAACTATGTACAAGTAATGCAGACAATCCGCACTTGGGATGGGCGCCCAGCATCCACTACGGACTATGAGAAATAGAATTATCGGTAAGTAAATTCTTATTTTCTCTAACGTCCTAGTGGATGCTGGGGACTCCGAAAGGACCATGGGGATTATACCAAAGCTCCCAAACGGGCGGGAGAGTGCAGATGACTCTGCAGCACCGAATGAGAGAACTCCAGGTCCTCCTCAGCCAGGGTATCAAATTTGTAGAATTTAGCAAACGTGTTTGCCCCTGACCAAGTAGCTGCTCGGCAAAGTTGTAAAGCCGAGATCCCTCGGGCAGCCGCCCAAGATGAGCCCACTTTCCGTGTGGAATGGGCTTTTACAGATTTTGGCTGTGGCAGGCCTGCCACAGAATGTGCAAGCTGAATTGTACTACAAATCCAACGAGCAATCGTCTGCTTAGAAGCAGGAGCACCCAGCTTGCTGGGTGCATACAGGATAAACAGCGAATCAGATTTTCTGACTCCAGCCGTCCTGGAAACATATATTTTCAGGGCCCTGACTACGTCCAGCAACTTGGAATCCTCCAAGTCCCTAGTAGCCGCAGGCACCACAATAGGCTGGTTTAAGTGAAATGCTGAAACCACCTTAGGAAGAAATTGAGGACGAGTCCTCAATTCTGCCCTGTCCGTATGAAAAATTAGGTAAGGGCTTTTATAGGATAAAGCCGCCAATTCTGAGACACGCCTGGCTGAAGCCAGGGCTAACAGCATTACCACTTTCCATGTGAGATATTTTAAGTCCACAGTGGTGAGTGGTTCAAACCAATGTGATTTTAGGAATCCCAAAACTACATTGAGATCCCAAGGTGCCACTGGAGGCACAAAAGGAGGCTGTATATGCAGTACTCCCTTGACAAACGTCTGAACTTCAGGAACAGAAGCCAGTTCTTTTTGGAAGAATATTGACAGGGCCGAAATTTGAACCTTAATGGACCCTAATTTGAGGCCCATAGACAGTCCTGTTTGCAGGAAATGCAGGAAACGACCCAGTTGAAATTCCTCTGTAGGGGCCTTCCTGGCCTCGCACCACGCAACATATTTACGCCAAATACGGTGATAATGTTGTATGGTTACATCCTTCCTGGCTTTGATCAGGGTAGGGATGACTTCATCCGGAATGCCTTTTTCCTTCAGGATCCGGCGTTCAACCGCCATGCCGTCAAACGCAGCCGCGGTAAGTCTTGGAACAGACATGGTCCCTGCTGGAGCAGGTCCTTTCTTAGAGGTAGAGGCCACGGGTCTTCCGTGAGCATCTCTTGAATTTCCGGGTACCAAGTCCTTCTTGGCCAATCCGGAGCCACGAGTATAGTCTTTACTCCTCTCCTTCTTATGATTCTCAGTACTTTTGGTATGAGAGGAAGAGGAGGGAACACATACACTGACTGGTACACCCACGGTGTTACCAGAGCGTCCACAGCTATTGCCTGAGGGTCCCTTGACCTGGCGCAATATCTGTCCAGTTTTTTGTTGAGGCGGGACGCCATCATGTCCACCTTTGGTTTTTCCCAACGGTTCACAATCATGTGGAAGACTTCTGGGTGAAGTCCCCACTCCCCCGGGTGAAGATCGTGTCTGCTGAGGAAGTCTGCTTCCCAGTTGTCCACTCCCGGAATGAACACTGCTGACAGTGCTATCACATGATTCTCCGCCCAGCGAAGAATCCTTGCCACTTCCATCATTGCCCTCCTGCTTCTTGTGCCGCCCTGTCTGTTTACGTGGGCGACTGCCGTGATGTTGTCCGACTGGATCAACACCGGCTGACCCTGAAGCAGAGGTCTTGCCTGACTTAGGGCATTGTAAATGGCCCTTAGTTCCAGGATATTTATGTGAAGTGACGTTTCCATGCTTGACCACAAGCCCTGGAAATTTCTTCCCTGTGTGACTGCTCCCCAGCCTCTCAGGCTGGCATCCGTGGTCACCAGGACCCAATCCTGAATGCCAAATCTGCGGCCCTCTAGGAGATGAGCACTCTGTAACCACCACAGGAGAGACACCCTTGTCCTTGGAGACAGGGTTATCCGCTGATGCATTTGAAGATGCGATCCGGACCATTTGTCCAGCAGATCCCACTGAAAAGTTCTTGCGTGGAATCTGCCGAATGGAATCGCTTCGTAAGAAGCCACCATCTTTCCCAGGACCCTTGTGCATTGATGTACTGACACTTGGCCTGGTCTTAGGAGGTTCCTGACTAGGTCGGATAACTCCTTGGCTTTCTCCTCCGGGAGAAACACCTTTTTCTGTACTGTGTCCAGAATCATCCCTAGGAACAGCAGACGTGTCGTCGGAATCAGCTGTGATTTTGGAATATTTAGAATCCATCCGTGCTGTCGTAGTACTACTTGAGATAGTGCTACTCCGACCTCTAACTTCTCTCTGGACCTTGCCCTTATCAGGAGATCGTCCAAGTAAGGGATAATTAAGACGCCTTTTCTTCGAAGAAGAATCATCATTTCGGCCATTACCTTGGTAAAGACCCGGGGTGCCGTGGACAATCCAAACGGCAGCGTCTGAAACTGATAGTGACAGTTCTGTACCACAAACCTGAGGTACCCTTGGTGAGAAGGGCAAATTGGGACATGGAGGTAAGCATCCTTGATGTCCAGAGACACCATATAGTCCCCTTCTTCCAGGTTCGCTATCACTGCTCTGAGTGACTCCATCTTGAACTTGAACCTTTTTATGTAAGTGTTCAAGGATTTCAGATTTAAAATGGGTCTCACCGAGCCGTCCGGCTTCGGTACCACAAACAGCGTGGAATAATACCCCTTTCCCTGTTGTAGGAGGGGTACCTTGATTATCACCTGCTGGGAATACAGCTTGTGAATGGCTTCCAATACCGCCTCCCTGTCGGGGGGAGACGTTGGTAAAGCAGACTTCAGGAACCGGCGAGGGGGAGACGTCTCGAATTCCAATTTGTACCCCTGAGATACTACCTGCAGGATCCAGGGGTCCACTTGCGAGTGTGCCCACTGCGTGCTGAAATTCTTGAGACGGGCCCCCACCGTGCCTGAGTCCGCTTGTAAGGCCCCAGCGTCATGCTGAGGACTTGGCAGAAGCGGGGGAGGGCTTCTGTTCGTGGGAAGAGGCTGTTTGCTGCAGTCTTTTTCCCCTTCCTCTGCCCCGGGGCAGATATGAGTGGCCTTTTGCCCGCTTGCCCTTATGGGGACGAAAGGACTGAGCCTGAAAAGACGGTATCTTTTTCTGCTGCGAGGTGACTTGGGGTAAAAAGGTGGATTTTCCAGCCGTTGCCGTGGCCACCAGGTCCGATAGACCGACCCCAAATAACTCCTCCCCTTTATACGGCAATACTTCCATATGCCGTTTGGAATCCGCATCCCCTGACCACTGTCGCGTCCATAATCCTCTTCTGGCAGAAATGGACATCGCACTTACTCTTGATGCCAGAGTGCAAATATCCCTCTGTGCATCTCGCATATATAGAAATGCATCCTTTAAATGCTCTATAGTCAATAATATATTGTCCCTGTCCAGGGTATCAATATTTTCAGTCAGGGAATCCGACCAAGCCACCCCAGCACTGCACATCCAGGCTGAGGCGATTGCTGGTCGCAGTATAATACCAGTATGTGTGTATATACTTTTAAGGATATTTTCCAGCTTCCTATCAGCTGGTTCCTTGAGGGCGGCCGTATCAAGGGACGGTAACGCCACTTGTTTTGATAAGCGTGTGAGCGCCTTATCTACGCTAGGGGGTGTTTCCCAACGCGCCCTAACCTCTGGTGGGAAAGGGTATAATGCCAATAATTTTTTAGAAATTAGCAGTTTTTTATCGGGGGAAACCCACGCTTCATCACACACCTCATTTAATTCATCTGATTCAGGAAAAACTACGGGTAGTTTTTTCACACCCCACATAATACCCTTTTTTGTGGTACTTGTAGTATCAGAAATGTTCAAAACCTCCTTCATTGCCGTGATCATGTAACGTGTGGCCCTACTGGAAAATACGTTTGTTTCCTCACCGTCGACACTGGAGTCAGTGTCCGTGTCAGTGTCAGTGTCTGTATCGACCTGAGGTAACGGGCGTTTTATAGCCCCTGACGGTGTTTGAGACGCCTGTACAGGTATTAACTGATTTGCCGGCTGTCTCATGTCGTCAACAGTCTTTTGTAAAGTGCCGACACTATCACGTAATTCTTTCCATAAGACCATCCAGTCAGGTGTCGACTCCCTAGGGGGTGACATCACTAACACAGGCAATTGCTCCGCCTCCACACCATTTTCCTCCTCATACATGTCGACACAGCGTACCGACACACAGCACACACACAGGGAATGCTCTGATAGAGGACAGGACCCCACTAGCCCTTTGGGGAGACAGAGGGAGAGTTTGCCAGCACACACCAGAGCGCTATATATATACAGGGATAACCTTATATAAGTGTTTTTCCCTAATATAGCTGCTGTATATATTAATATGCCAATTTAGTGCCCCCCCTCTCTTGTTTTACCCTGTTTCTGTTGTGCAGGACTGCAGGGGAGAGTCAGGGAGCCTTCCTCCAACGGAGCTGTGAGGAAAAAATGGCGCATGTGTGCTGAGGAGATAGGCTCCGCCCCTTTTTCGGCGGCCTTTCTCCCGCTTTTTTGTGGAAAACTGGCAGGGGTTAAATACATCCATATAGCCCAGGAGCTATATGTGATGTATTTTTAGCCATTTAAGGTATTTTCATTGCGTCCCAGGGCGCCCCCCCCAGCGCCCTGCACCCTCAGTGACCGGAGTGTGAAGTGTGCTGAGAGCAATGGCGCACAGCTGCGGTGCTGTGCGCTACCTTATTGAAGACAGGACGTCTTCTGCCGCCGATTTTCCGGACCTCTTCACTCTTCTGGCTCTGTAAGGGGGCTGGCGGCGCGGCTCCGGGACCCATCCATGGCTGGGCCTGTGATCGTCCCTCTGGAGCTAATGTCCAGTAGCCTAAGAAGCCCAATCCACTCTGCACGCAGGTGAGTTCGCTTCTTCTCCCCTTAGTCCCTCGATGCAGTGAGCCTGTTGCCAGCAGGTCTCACTGAAAATAAAAAAACCTATTTAAACTTTTACTCTAAGCAGCTCAGGAGAGCCACCTAGATTGCACCCTTCTCGTTCGGGCACAAAATCCTAACTGAGGCTTGGAGGAGGGTCATAGGGGGAGGAGCCAGTGCACACCAGCTAGTCCTAAAGCTTTTACTTTGTGCCCAGTCTCCTGCGGAGCCGCTATTCCCCATGGTCCTTTCGGAGTCCCCAGCATCCACTAGGACGTTAGAGAAATATGGCTGATACCCCTTTCATGTCACCCTGTAATCAGTATACTGCTGAATAGTATTCAATAAATGATGCATGTGAATTAAGTATGTCAGCCACGTGGTTGTGTTTTTGGTTCTTTTCTTTGGTTAAATTATGATTCAAGTTGTCTGGGTAAATTCTAGTTTGTGTAAATGAATAAGGAACATTTCTTATAGCTATACATACTATAAATGATTATAATCAGAAATGTAATATAAAACAACTTGCACATATATATTTTTTTTTACAGTGTACTTCTTACAAATATTTAATTAACTAAAAAAAATTGTTTCTTAGAAGAAATGTTTTCAATCTAAAGTAGTGCCTATTAATGGAAATTGAGGTCAACCTTTAATTAATGTAGGAGACATGACTGAATACAGAAAGGCTTTTTGAAGAAGTGTCAAAGAAGCTTAAAGACTGTGTAGCTGACTGATCCTCTTTAATATCAGTAATACAATCAATGGACATTTCCTCCTAAGCTTTTTGTGAAGTATTAATAACAAGATTCATATAATTTTTATCAAGTTTCATAGGAATTTATTTTTTTATAAATAATATTTTAATTAATGGTATTAATGATACAATTCATTATAAGCGTTTAGACAAGAGCTTTAAATAACCTTTTGGAATGTTAACACCTACCCCCAGCCAATATAAACCAATGCCAGTATTCTAATCCTTATGCGGTGAAATGTCAGACATGGCTACTAAAAGTCAAGGAATGAGCAACCACAGAACAGTTATACGGGGAATTCAATTAGCCATGGTAATTTAATTGATCCCCCGGAGGATATCCAATTAGCCCAATCACTTATCGCAGATTTTTTTTGGGACCCACTGAGATCCCGCAACAAAATCCCTGGGAAGTGCTATTTGTATGCAGCCGCGATCACGAAAACACATGGTCCGGAAACTTATCCCAGATCCTATGTTTTTTGCCCAGACCAGAATTGAATTGCCTGTTTTTTTTTCGCCCACAATTGAATTTCGCTCTGGTTTTTTTTTACGGGAGATCTAATTGGATAACCCATAAAAAAATATCAGTGAAACATTGGGAAAAATCATTGAAAACTCCAGTTTTTCACTCCCAATGTTTCATCGCACCTAACTGGATTCCACCCAAGGTGTTACCACTTTATATGACCCTTGTGCTAAATTCACAGCTCTATAAGTAATAGCACCATATGCTGTACTTAGCAGGGTCCCAACACTAACTTAGAGCTGGGACTTTTGGTGAGCACCTTTAAATCTGAAGGAGAAATCCATCAAAGCAGTTCTAAGGCTTTCAGTTAGTGCCAGTGTTCTGCAAATAGGGCCAATAGTGGAGGTTCCAGTGAAGAAGCCCAACAAAAGCACTATTATTGGTCAGAAAAGGAATTTAATACAGTTGAAAACACCATTTAAACGTGGATACACAAATGAAACACAAATTGTGACTCCTGCATTTCTCTAGAAATAAATATGATTATCATTTGTAATTTGCAAGTATAGTATTATTAGTACTGTATGCTAATTGGTATCTACAAAAACTTTTACATTGTGTTAGTACACAATCATTTCCTCTTATAATAAAGCACTTTTATTCTTTGCTTGCTGAATTTGTTGGCTATTTAAATGTATTGCCTATGGGTTTAAATCTAAGCATGCACAAAGTAAAATTGGTATAAAGAATGAAAATTGAAGCAATTATTAGAAAATGTGTTGCATCTCAGAATATGCATCATGAATAAAATACCCTTCTGAGACTGTTGCATATATTGTCTACTTAATGACATTTAGAAGGCAAAATCTCAGGGGAATTGTTAGGATACAACAGTTTGCACATTAATTCAGACAATAAAATGATACCCAGGGCTTTTCAGAAACAGATTAATGCAACTACATAAACAAATATCACTTCAGGATAGTCCCGTTGAAGGAAAGAAAATGTCTCTTAATTGCTCAGAAAATGAACACTCAGACTATTCTCTGCATCACGGGTCTGTCACATAAACCAGCACGATACAGCACGCACTGCCCAACAATGGAAGTCATTCCGAGTTGTTCGCTCGTTGCCGATTTTCGCAACGGAGCCATTAAGGCAAAAATGCGCATGCGAATGGTACGCAGCGCGCATGTGCTAAGTATTTTAGCACAAAACTTAGTAGATTTACTCACGCCCGAACGAAGAATTTTCACGTTGAAGTGATCGGAGTGTGATTGACAGGAAGTGGGTGTTTCTGGGCGGAAACTGACCGTTTTCTGGGAGTGTGCGGAAAAACGGAGGCGTGCCAGGATAAAACGCGGGAGTGTCTGGAGAAACGGGGGAGTGGCTGGCCGAACGCAGTGCGTGTTTGTGACATCAAACCAGGAACGAAACGGGCTGAGCTGATCGCAGTGTAGGAGTAAGTCTCGAGCTACTCAGAAACTGCTAAGAATTATTTATTCGCAATTCTGATAATCTTTCGTTTGCAATTCTGCTAAGCTAAGATACACTCCCAGAGGGCGGCGGCCTAGCGTGTGCAATGCTGCTAAAAGCAGCTAGCGAGCGAACAACTCGGAATGAGGGCCAAAGCTACTTTTTACAGGGAACATATTGAGAATTAAAAGCAGGCAAGCTTTGCATCAATAGCGTCTGTGCCAAAGTAATTTAGAAGCAAATTAAGTTGCCATGGGACTTCTAGCAGGACAAACTCCTACCCACACATTGTAAGCCATGTCTACCATTCCGGGAGACAGTATACAACATATTCTTTCTCATAAGTGTTAGTTATTGTTCACATATTGGCTTGATTATAAAATGCAGCAGGCCTTCATATTATAATTGTTTTACTAGTATTTTGGTCTTGTCATTTGCTGGGTCGCTAGCTACCGTTCCTGCATTGCAATTTTTTTTTATTGTTCTTCTGTCTTCTCCTACCTTCTCATCTCTGTCCCACCTCTGCCAGTCTATCTCTCTCATCTTTGACCCCCTGCCTTTCTCTTATTTATACCCTCCCACAACTGTCACTCATCTCTATTCTCACTTTTCCATGTCTCTCTCTCATTTCTGTCTTTCTGTTTGTCCTTTTCTATATCATATCTGTCCCATCACTCATCTGTGTACCCCATCTCTCTCATCTCTGTTCCTCCTGCCCCCCTTATCTGTCTGTTTCTCTCTCACACAAATGTTCCCCACCCCCCACCCTTCTAGCTCTCATCTCTTTTCCCCCTCCCCCTTCTTACTCATATCTACCCCTCCATGAGCATGTTTACTAATGCCAAACGTCTTTTTGTGCATTATTTCATCCTGGAAAACACTGTAATGTACTGTAGCATTTTGCATGCAGATACAGACACAGTCACACACAGAAAATAATCATGCTGAATATCATTTTAATCAGCAGAGTCTGCCTGTGCATCTTATTCAAATAGCAATGCGCATAAGATGCATGTTTGGTGGGAAAAAAAAGACACTCGTTCTGGCGGCTCTCATGCGCCCTGACTCATTACGTACGGAGGCTAGATGAGGAACACATCTGTATTATAGATTTTGTAGCTGCATATGCTGTATGCTCATTACAAGAAAACCATCTACTGTATATTTAAATTTTTAAAAACAGAAGTTCTGTACTAACAAAAACTATATAAAACCATCAATCTGTAAAACTGGCAGCAGTGAAAATGTAAATACCTCCTCACTGTGTCATTGAAATAAAACAATCCTAATTCTATGGGACTCCAACACGATTACCAATACTTTTGTCCTCACTGTCAGAATGGCTTGGAGATATGACTGCTGGGTATTCCTGGCACTCGTGTGTGCATCAGTCCAAGGTAAATTTTAGGGGATAAGAAGAAAGTTGGGGCAGTCTAGTATTTCAGAAGCACTAGGAAATCCCACAGGGGAGCTGACAAACCTAAACGTAAGGTAGCCATACAGATGTGTCTTCATATATCTAGCCTTAATAGGACTTGCACCGCGAGATGCCTGGCTTGAGTGAGACGGCAGTTCCTGTGCAACTCTGCTAACGTTGGGTGTCTTTTTGCCGAAATGTATCTTATTCACAATGCTATGCTTAATATTAGCAGCAGCCAGCACTATAAACTCATCCCCACTGCTCCCTGTAAGCCAGTTCAGCTTTGCCTCCTTCAGCTACTATTATCTCCCTTTCCAGCCTGCCCAGACAGAAGCTCCGCCTCTGAGAGGAGGAGGAGGCAGCTGCTTGTCTTGCAAAGAGAATGGTAGCTCACAGTAGGGGAAAATGCGTCCTGGGCCCCCTTTCTTCAAGGGGCCATCCTCGATAATCAGAAGGGACGAGAAGGAGGTAGCAGTGTAAAAGTAAAGACTTTGGGTGCGGCCCTGTACTGATAATGCATAGACAGAATTGCACCCAATGCCTGCTTACTTTTACATTATATACACATAAATAATCATGTGGCACTAGTTAATATCAAATATTTTATTACAGTTTTCCCCTACATACAAAACTGTACCTGTATGAATGCGACTGTGTCTTTCAAGTTGACTTGGCTTAGCAAATGCTTTATCACATGTATCACAATGAAATAATTTTGGCATCTGAGAACTTCGTGAAGGCCCAGGCTGATGTGTCTGCATATGCTCCTGCAAAATTTGTAATCGTACATTAAAACTTAAAAAACAGTTTATATATACACAATAACACAAATCAAGTGAAACAATACACCTTAAAATGCTCCTGATTAGCCATGGGCGTTGGACACAATTATCATACACCATTTTAAAATGGTGTGTGCTGCTTGTATACTGTAGCTCCATGTAGAAACACACCTCTCAATGCTTTTGATGGAACCTAGGAAATAATGTTAGCAGGAAGCAGTTTACGGACCTCTAGGGTGATATTTTTTTTTTCCACCCCAAATGTAAATGTAGTTAAGAACTAAACTAATTTAAAGTAGGTCACCACGCGATATATACATTTTCCCACTTTATAATAATCACATTACAATTATATGGCTGTAAAAATAAAATGGAAATTTATCACACTCCCATTGTTATATCGTCTAGGAAAATAATCATTCCATGTTAAAGATCTACAATAACACAGTCCTACTTTCAAATGGGAAGCTCTCTTGAAGGCTTTATTGCACAGGTGGCACACATGAATCCGTTCCTTGCCATGAGTCTCTTTATTGTGCTCGGCTAATATTGATGCTGAAGGAAAGCAATGATTGCATTCAAAGCACTGATGTATTCGGTCGTGCTTATCTATATCGCTGTTCTTTTCAATAAGAGATTCATCTGTAACCTATAAAATACAAAGTGCATCAAAAATAGATTGTATAAATAGAGGGTTTTTGCCAAATTGACACTATTCCTAAAATACCAGTCATAGGGCCTTATTCAGGTTGGATTGCAAAATTTGACAATCGCAATACGGCCGATTATCGAATAACTATGCATGTGCAGCGTTTACACTGCACATGCGTGAGGGAAAATAGCAACATAAATTGCGTACACATCGTAATAGTAATGCAGCCGCTATTTTACTGACAGGAAGCCTATGTTACTGGGCGGAAACCTGCCATTTTCTGGGTGTGGCTGAAAAAACGCAGGTGTGTCCAGGCATTTTTAAGGAGGGCCCCTGACGTGAGCGATGACCACTTCCAGCCTCTTGTGTCACCAAAATTGTGGACGACCTTGCCTGGCACAGATGGGAAAAAATCTTTAATGTTCTGGTAATTGCGTATGGTTTTGCGATCAGAATACACACATTGCGATGCATTCTCAATTTCTGAAATTGGCATTTTTTTCTCTATTTCTGGACGGCAACTATTTGATTGCAGCAACTGCTTTATAGCAGAAACTGCATTCCTTGCTACATGAGGTCCATAATACTGATATGTGATACTTTATACAGTATTTGCAAATTAAACTAAGATCAAGGGCTATATTCCATGACTGAAACCAATGTATGTTGCTAAAACTCTGCGATTTGCATGGATAATTATACCAGTTTCACGAGAAAACCAACAATAATGTAAAAAACATACTAACCTTTATCACAAAGTGGAAAAAATTTCCATGCAAGCCTGCTTAGCAGAATCATAAAGCCAAACAATATCCATGCATTTACCATAGCAACATAGGGGGTCATTAAGAGTTGATCGCACATAGCAACTTTTTGCTGCTCGTGCGATCATCTAGACGCCGCCTATGGGGGAGTGTATTTTAGCATAGCAGGGCTGCGAATGCTTATGCAGCCCTGCTATGCTAAAAAAAAGTTTCACTCAAAACAAGAGTAGCCCTGCAGCTACTTACCCAGTGCGACGGATCCAGCGATGAAGGTCCCGGTCCTGACATCAGACATCCACCCTCCATTCGCCTGGACACGCCTGTATTCTTCTTACCACTCCCCGAAAACGGCTGGAAACAGTGAGTATCCGCCCCAGAAAGCCTCCCGCCTGTCCATCTTCTTGCGATCACATTTGTCGCTGGCGGCGGCATTGCCCGGGGACGATCGTCGCCAGGCAACGACGCGCGAGCGCAATGCGCCCGCCGCGCATTTCCGACCTGTTCGCACCGTAGCAAAGAATTGCTGCATTCGAACGGGTCAGAATGACCCCCATAGTTTGCATTATTTGCGTGTAAAGGTTATGATGTGAAATGTAAAGAACACCGTCTCCCTTTGTTAGCTTATAAGGCTTTAGAAGTCTTATTAATCTTATTTTATGGAAGGTAAATCCTAGATATCCTGCCAAGCTGAGCAGAAGAATCATTTTGAGCTTTAAAACAACTTAACTTTATTGCTACCAGTAGCAGGGACACCGTCAGGCAGTAAATGTGTGTTAGAGGTTAGATTATAGTTCAAACTCTTCAGATAATGGGCCAGATGTACTAAGCCTGAAAAGTGATAAATATCACAGTGATAAAGTACCAGCCAATCGGCTCCTAACTGTCATTTTTCAAACACAGCCTGTAACATGGCAGTTAGGAGCCGATTGGCTGGTGCTTTATCACAGTGATATTTATCACTTTTCAGGCTTAGTACATCTCCCCTCATAGCAAAGGTCATACACTACATTGGTGAAGTAGAAATGTCACAGCTTTTTAATTATGTATGTCCAAGAAAATGCAATATTGATAGCAGTTCTCATTCAAGTAGATATGAGAAATAAAAGTAATTGCTGCCAATATGTTAATAGATGTTTGAAAAGTACCTGGTAATTCAGGTCACTGTCACTGCTGGATGGCTGCGTTGCATGGCTCACCAATATCACCTGCTGGGAGCCAGTACCACTTTGTCCAGATAAGCTGTTTTCAGACAGAATGCCAGGGAACTGCTGGGTCTATTGGAGAAGAAACATTCTCTTAATACATGAAACATTAGTTGCAGGAAAACTAGCCATGTTATATTGTAAATATTGTATTTCCTATGTGTATAATCATTGTATGTAAATAAGCAGATATTGAAAGTAGTTGACCAATGCTGTCTATATTATAGGTTCTGGAAGGCTTGATCATATGTTAACTAAATATTTATATGGTAGAAAAAGAAAAAGAAAGGGGTACTTGATAGTGTGGTTTAAGCAAGTTACTATTTTTCTCATTCACATAAATTTAAGACTAAAAACAACAAAATATATAGTGGACATCTGACCATAAAATATCACATTCACTCAGGAACCCAACAATGCTAATGGAAAGAAAACTGTTGGTGCTCTCATCATAACTATATATCTTTATACCTTGTCACCAGTACCTGCAAAAAACATGTCTCCTAAGAAGTGAATGTGAGGATGACTAATGATCTATGGGGGACATTTACTAAGCAGTGATAAGAGCGGAGAAGTGAGCCAGTGGAGAAGTTGCCTATGGCAACCAATCAGCACTGAAGTAACATCTATAATTTGCATACTATAAAATTATACAGAGCTGCTGATTGGTTGATGGAGCAACTTCTTCACTGGCTCACTTCTCCACTCTTATCACTGCTTAGTAAATGTCCCCCTAAGTCTCATAAGATCATATCTACAGATATTCCGACCTTGCAAGTAAATGTTCTTAAATGTTCTCACTGTACAAAGTTAACATTTTGCCACCTTTGTTCCGCTTCTCCAGACATAAGGTGCTGCAAGTCTATTAGTCACTGACACTTACAAAAATGATGCATTTTGGAGCACATGACAATACAGAAATGGATATATTTACACCATAAAAATATACTTCGATACATCTTTAACTGAGGCCCTTAATGAGTTGATTATGTTTGAAGTTTTGTTCTGTGGGTCCAGCCGTGATACAAGACAGCTTTTTTTCTAACCTACATAACTTGGAGCCGGGCATTTCAACTCATGTATCAAGTGAGTTTGAAAGGACAAAGGTATGGGTATGCTTTGTCCACACCTATCAGTCAAAATGCCAAAGGCACAATGTTGTCGGGAAATTGCAGATGCACTAGTAATGTTATTTGAAGTATGTTAACCATTGGTGGGATGTAATGGGGTCTGGGTTGCACAAATGTGCGAGTTTAGCGCTAAACTCGCACATTTTGCAAACTTGACCAATGTAATGGGGAGTGGAAACATTCAAACTCACATGTTTCCTGAAATCCCAAAACTCGCAATGGCAAAACTCGCATACAGATGTTTTGCTATTGCATCTCGGGCAATCTAATAGGGTGTGAGTTGTAAACATTACCAAAATATCTCCAATAAATAGACTAGCTTCTGTCTGCTAGATTGATGGAAGCATGCACAGGTAAATGAGATCCGTGCTTGCTACTGTCTGTAAAAGTAAAGAAACCGTTAAAGTAAAAAAAATTAAGATGTACAGTCCCCCCAAAGCATAACCAGCCCCAGGCTCTGAGTCTGTCCTGGGTGTAAAAATACAGGGGAAAAATTGTGTAGGGGTCCCCCATATTTTAACAACCAGCACTGGGCTCTTGGACCGGTCCGGGTTCCAAAAAATACGGGGGAAGGAGGGTGTAGGGGTCTCCCGTGTTTTTTAAACCAGCACAGGGCTCCAATAGTCAAGGAGTTAATGCCACAGCCAGGGAACACATTTATATAGGTTCCTAAAGCATGCTTCTGTCAAACACGCAACTGAGCTGACGGTTCATCTTTCAACAGGACAACGACCCTAAGCACACAGACAAGATATCAAATGAGTGGCTTCAGGACAACTCTGTGAATGTCCTTGAGTGGCCCAGTCAGAGCCCAGACTTGAATCTGATTGAATATCTCTGGAGAGATCTGAAAATGGCTGTGCACTGACGCTTCCCATCCAACCTGATGGAGTTTGAGAGGTGCTGCCAAAAGGAATGGGTGAAACTGCCCAAAGATTGGTGTGCCAAGCTTGTGGCATCATATTCAAACAGACTTGAGGCTGTAATTGCTGCCAAAGGTGCATCAACAAAGTATTGAGCAATGGCTGTGAATACTTATGTACATGTGATTTCTATTTTTTTTTTTTTATAAATTTGCAAAAAATGTAATAAGTAAAAATGTAATAAATGTAATAAGGCTGTAACATAACAAAATGTGGAAGAACTGAGGTGTGGGAATACTTTCTGGATACACTGTATATATATATATATATATATATATATATATATTATATATACACATACACATACACACACACACACACACACACACACATACATACATGGATGCACACAGTATATTCTGCTCTGCCTCATTCAAAATAAATAATATTGTACATTTAGGATTTTTTTTGTACAGACCCTTAAAATAACTTCATACCTGAATTTTTAATTTGCAGTTAATCTATATGTACAATGTTTTGCCCTAAATGCTTAAAATTGCTGGAAAGTGGTGACTTGAAATGAAGAATAAACCCCAGAAACACAAATTAAGTTAATAAAGGCATAAATTATCTGCAGGAGTCACACACACAAAAGTGTAGGTGCACTGTATGTAGGAATGGATGATAACTGGTAAAATGGGTTTCCCGAGCTACAATAAATCAGGACCGATCACTGCATTGCACCATTACACATAAACCCCATAGAGCAGTGGTTTCCAAACTTTTTTGAATCACGGCACCCTAAAGTATCAGAATTTTTTGCACGGCACCCCTAAGCCAATAGTTTCTTATTGAAAAATGTAGAAAGAAATATTCAATTACGTAAATTGTCTTTATAGGTCATCCTTAGGGTAACTTATGTGGTGAGGGACAAGGTTTGCTTCTGATTGTCAATATATTTTATGATTGGCACCCATTAACACTGGTTTTGCTTTTTTCATTGACCATGCAGAATTTGAATTGGTTCTGGACCACCAACCCGAGGCACCCCTGCAAGTGTCCCGAGGCACCCCAAAGAGACACGGCACACAGTTTGGGAACCACTGCCACAGAGGATTATGGTGACAAATCCAGGGCAATTTGTTCAATTCCTGGAATCAGGATTTAAAAATTATTGATCCCTGGATACCCAGGATTGGTTTATTTTCAACGTAAATCGCCGTGCTAACTCACCCTAATCTGGGAGGGACAGTAGCTGTGAGGAGAGGAGGTGAGAAGCGGGGCAGTGCAGGGTGGCGGTTGGCTGCGCATTGTTACTTCTGACTTCAGTGCGCACAGCTGGGGCAGAGGGAGCTGAGCATGAGGAGCCAGGCAGCGTCTGAGCCTCCTGAGGACACTCAACGCTGCCCGGCATAGAAAAAAAAACAAGGTGGTGGCCAATCCCGAAATCCCTGGGATAGGAATCTCCAATCCAGTGACTGAATCCCGGCCAATTTTAGATCCCGGGATTGACTACCATATAGAGGATCTTTGGATCATACAAATAGTATTTTTATACAGTAATTAATAATAAAACATCTTGCTTTTCTCAAATTAAGTAGGGTATCTCAATGGGAAATATAGACTAAATAGGCAGCAAGAATATGTAAATAAATTTACTGACAAAAGAAATTAAGATAAACTGGGGAGTAAAATACTGGAAAAACTACTCATCTATTAAAAAAGGTGCTGAAAACAGGACTTTGTTCAAGGGACAAAAAGTTATAGTATGAAAAAACAGATATTTTCCAATGGTGATAGTACTGTATGCTTTCACCACTGGAATATTGCATAATACTACTGATCCTCAGGGAGAAGCAGTACTGTAACAGGGCTTCGCTGAGCACTGTGCTGGCCATGCTACTGACCAATGAGATTTCAAATTGGGCGGGCCACTGGTGCCGGTAAGTGCAGCACGGCCACAGAGTATCCTCATGATAGCGATGGCCATTATTGGGATAACAATGTTGTTCACCATTGATGGTATAATTGCTGGTAACCTTGATGGAATAAAACCATAGGGGAAACTTCAATGATTTTTCCCACAGGGAAAACTTTGGTGATTTCACCCACCAGTGTTCATCCCTGCTCAATTAGTCACTGGGCTGCAGGCCAATCAGAGCCAGGGGGCAGGGCTTTGTGAGTGCATTGGGGCAGAGCTAGTCTCTTTGTCCCGGCACCAAGTAGGAAATAATAAATAAATACAAATTACAATGGGATAGGGGTCAGGGCGAATTGTTTTGTACCATCGATAGTGGAGAACCTGCTAAGGAGGCTCTAAGGGCCTGCACAGACTACAGAGTGCCTGCCTTGAGCAATCTAGAGGACACGCTAGATGCCACTGCAGCAGAATTTCTTGATGCAGAGTGCCGTTCCAGGCACCCTGCTAGCCAGATGCAAGGACTTTTGGGCAGCGACAGTGCTACCCACAGAGCCCTGCACTCTGCAGCGGCACCACTCACACATCCCTAGTTAGAACCCTAAGGTTAAGTGATTCAAGAGAACAGCTCAAGTATCTATGTAAAATTAGTATTAATTCAATAAATAACAATCAAATATAATAAATATCCAGCATTGGCAATTCACAGCAATCTAATGGGCATGCTTTCATACTGTGTTTCACAGGCACACAGTGATCCCTGAAGTGCTGGGAATACACTTACAAAGAGGAGTATCCCCCAGTGGTGCAAGTAGAAAAAATGTCTTACAGGAACTGTGTGCGCGCGCCGAAGGCACACGCGCCACAAAAATGGGTGTGGCCAAATGCCACATGGGGCATGGACAATGAAAAATAGGATTTTGATAACCTACCGGTTAATCTTTTTCTCCTAGTCCGCAGAGGATGCTGGGGACGACATCAAGACCATGGGGTATAGATGGGATCCGCAGGAGACATGGGCACTCTAAAGACTTTTCATTGGGTGCGAACTGGCTCCTCCCTCTATGCCCCTCCTCCAGGCCTCAGTTGTAGGAACTGTGCCCAGGGAGACTGACATTTCGAGGAAAGGAATTACTTAACTAGTGGTGAGATACTGTATCTACCAACTCACACCCTCAACCATGCTGCACACATGGCATTCAGCATAACACACGCCAACAGGCATGAACCAATTGCAGCAACATGCTGAACTAAAATAACACAACTTGTGTAACTGTAATAACTAAACTGCAGGTAAAATACGCACTAGGACGGGCGCCCAGCATCCTCTACGGACTAGGAGAAAAGGATTTACCGGTAGGTTATCAAAATCCTATTTTCTCATACGTCCTAGAGGATGCTGGGGACGACATCAAGACCATGGGGTCTATACCAAAGCTCCAGTACGGGCGGGAGAGTGCGGATGACCCTGCAGCACCAATTGACCAAACTTGAGGTCCTCATCGGCCAAGGTGTCAAACTTGTAGAACTTAGCAAATGTGTTTGACCCTGACAAAGTAGCTGCTCGGCAAAGTTGTAAAGCCGATATCCCCCCGGGCAGCCGCCCAGGATGAGCCCACCTTCCTAGTGGAGTGGGCCTTTACCGACGTCGGTAACGGCAATCCAGCCATAGTATGAGCTTGCTAAATCGTATTTTTAATCCAACGTACAATGGTCTGCTTGGAAGCAGGACAGCCAATCTTGTTGTGAGCATACAGGACAAACAGAGCCTCTGTTTTCCGTATACAAGCCGTTCTAGCGACATAGATTTTCAAAGCTCTAACCACATCTAGAGATTTTGAATCAGTGAATGTGTCAGTAACTACTGGCACTACAATAGGTTGGTTTATGTGGAAAGATGAAACCACCTTCGGAAGAAAATGTTGATGAGTCCTCAACTCTGCCCTATCTTCATGGAAGATCAGGTAAGGGCTCTTGTGAGACAAGGCCCCCAATTCAGACACCCGCCTTGCGGGTGCCAAAGCCAAAAGCATCACCACTTTCCAAGTGAGAAACTTCAACTCTATCTTTTGCAGAGTCTCAAACCAATCCGATTGAAGGAACTGCAATACCACGTTAAGGTCCCATGGTGCCACTGGAGGCACGAATGGAGGCTGGATGTGCAGAACCCCTTTCACAAAGGTCTGAACCTCTGGAAGAGAGGCCAATTGTTTCTGGAAGAACACGGACAAGGCCGAAATCTGGACCTTGATTGATGCCAATCGGAGGCCCGCCTCCACACCATCCTGCAAAAAATGGAGAAAACGTCCTAAATAAAACTCTTCCGTAGGAGCTTTCTTGGAGTCACACCAAGATACATATTTTCTCCAAATACGGTAGTAATGTTTCGACGTTACTCCCTTTCTGGCCTGAATAAGGGTGGGGATGACCTCCTCGGGAATACCCTTCCTGGCTAGGATACGGCGCTCAACAACCATGCCGTCAAACGTAGCCACGGTAAGTCTTGGTACACACACGGCACCTGCTGCAGCAGGTCCTCTCGAGGAGGAAGAGGCCGAGGATCTCCTATGAGTAACTGCTGAAGATCTGGGTACCAAGCCCTCGGCCAGTCTGGGGCAATGAAGATTGCTCGAATCTTTGTTTTTCTTATGATCCTGAGTACTTTTGGGATCAGCGGAAGTGGAGGGAAGACATACACTGACGGAAACACCCACTGGGTCACCAGTGCATCCACTGCTACTGCTTGAGGGTCTCTCGACCTGGAACAGTATCTCTGAAGATTCTTGTTGAGACGAGATGCCATCATGTCTATTTGATGAACTCCCCAAAGACTTGTCATCTCTGCGAAGACTTCTTGGTGGAGGCCCCACTCTCCTGGATGGAGATTGTGTCTGCTGAGGAAGTCTGCTTCCCAGTTGTCTACTCCCGGAATGAATATTGTCGACAGAGCTTGTAGATGTTTTTCTGCCCAGCTGAGGATTTTTGTCGCCTCTGCCATTACCCTCTGCTTTTCGTTCCGCCCTGCCTGTTTATGTATGCGACTGCTGTTACATTGTCCGCCTGGATCTGCACGGGACGGTCTTGAAGAAGATGTACCACTTGTTGAAGGCCGTTGTAAATGGCTCTTAGCTCCAGAACGTTTATGTGAAGGCAGGCTTCGTGTTGTGACCAATGTCCCTGGAAGTTTTCTCCCTGAGAGACTGCTCCCCAGCCTCGGAGACTTGCTTCCGTGGTTACAAGGACCCAGTCCTGAATCCCAAACCTGCGTCCCTCTAGTAGGTGAGAGCTGTGTAACCACCACAGGAGCTAAATCCTGTCTTTTGACGACAGGATTATCTTTCTGTGCATGTGTAGGTGTGACCCCGACCACTTGTCCAACAGGTCCCACTGGAATACTCAGGCATGGAATCTGCCAAACTGTATGGCCTCGTAGGCTGCCACCATCTTCCCCAACAACTGAATGCACTGACACATTTGATGGTTTCAATATCTGTTTTACCATTTTTCTGGATTTCCAGAGCCTTTTCCAGCGAAAGAAATACTCTCTGTACTTCTGTGTCCAGAATCATACCGAGGGAAGACAACCTTGTCATCGGTTCCAACTGTGACTTTGGGTAATTTATGGTCCACCCGTGTTGTTGGAGT
Source organism: Pseudophryne corroboree (assembly GCF_028390025.1). NCBI lineage: Eukaryota > Metazoa > Chordata > Amphibia > Anura > Myobatrachidae > Pseudophryne > Pseudophryne corroboree. The sequence goes on from NC_086448.1 coordinate 576,107,207, forward strand.
ATTGACAGAGAGATCCCAGGATCTCGCCTTTATCAGGAGGTTGTCCAGATAAGGAATTATATTGACTCCCTTCTGACGAAGGAGAACCATCATCTCCGGCATCACCTTGGTGAATACCCTCGGCGCCGCAGAGAGACCAAAAGGTAACGTCTGGAATTGGTAATTGCAATCCTGAACCGTGAATCTCAGATAAACCTGGTGAGGAGGATAAATGGGAACATGCAGGTAAGCATCCTTTATGTCCACCGACACCAAGTAGTCCCCCTCCTCCAGACTGTCAATCATTGCCCGAAGCGATTCCATCTTGAACTTGAACCTTTTTAGGTAACCATTCAGATCCTTTAGATTTAGGATCGGTCTGACCGAGCCGTCCGGCTTCGGAACCACAAAGAGGCTTGAATAAAAACCCCTCCCTTGTTGTGACAACGGTACCAGGACTATGACCTGGTCTTGACATAATTTTTGGATTGCCGCTGTTACTGCTTCTCTTTCTGACGGAGAAACTGGCAAGGTCAATTTGAAAAATCGGCATCGGGGAACGTCTTGAAACTCCAGGCCAGACAGAATCCAATCCTGGCTGAAGAGTCTGAGACGTGCCCCCACCCGAGCGGCCTCCCGCAAGGGAGCTCCAGCGTCATGCTGGGGATTTGGCAGAAGTAGGGGTAGACTTCTGCTCTTGGGAACCTGGAGCCGCTGTGGGCTTCTTACCCCTTCCCCTTCCTGCAAAGAAGGGGGAACCTCTCGTCTTTTTGTATTTATTGGGCCGAAAGGACTGCATTTGCGGGTGATAGGTCTTTTTTGCCGGTGCAGGCGCAGAGGGCAAAAATGTCGACTTACCTGCGGTAGCCGCCGAGACTAACGCATCCAGCCATCGCCAAATAAGGCCTCACCTTTATATGGGAGAGCCTCCATGTTTTTTTTGGAATCTGCATGCGCGTTCCACTGGGGAATCCACAACGCCCGCCTAGCCGATACTGCCATGGTAGCGGCCTGTGAACTCAAGAGTCCAATAGCCTTCATTGCTTCCAGCATGTAGGCGGCAGCTTCCTTGATATTCCCTAACTTAAGGAGTATCTCATCTTTATCAATCCTGTCAATTTCTGATGACACGCTTTCTGACCATTTTTCAATAGCGCGACTCACCCATGCGCAGGCAATAGTGGGCCTAATCAGTGTACCATTGGTAACATAAATGGATTTCAATGTCGTTTCCATTTTGCGGTCTGCCGGCTCTTTAAGAGAAGCCATGCCAGGAGCAGGGAGAATTACCTTCTTTGTCAACCTGGAAAGTGCACTGTCTAACAAAGGGGGTGACTCCCACTTTTTCCTGTCCTCAGCCGGGAAAGGGTAAGATATGTGAATCCTTTTGGGAATATGAAATCTTTTATCAGGATTCACTCACATCCCTTCAAACAGAGCATTTAGTTTGTGTGAAGGGGGGAACGTGACTTTGGACTTCTTTTCCTTACATAAAAACGCCTTCTCCTGAGGTACAGGAGTGGTTTCTGTAACCCATATAGCCACAATCATATATTGTATATTTTTTGCCAATTTATGATCTATCTCTCTGGATTCACTATCGTCGACACAAGAGTTAGAATCCGTGTCGGTATCAGTGTTTACAACCTTTGCAAATGGTCTCTTATGTGACCCAGAGGGGCAGCCCGCATAAGGAATAACAGCATCCTGAAAAATCACATCTTCCACAGATTTTCTCCAGCATGCAGCCTTACATTCAAATTTATCTAATCTACGGTTAATCAGATGCATACTGTCACATATCTCTTTCACCCATGCAGGCTCTTGGTGTGCCAGTAGCGCCACCACATTACAACTCTGTGTCCCTAAAATGGCTTCTCCCGGGGAGGAACTCCCTGCCTCAGACATGCCTCACACGTGTAAAGCACACCAACAGACACCCTGGGACTTATTTTGGGGACAGACCCACAGTAAAATATGTCAGAGGGACACAGGATAGGAGCAGCCAGTTCACAATCCCAGCGCCAGTATTTCCTGTGAACACAGTATGCCCACAGCCTAACAGTGCTTTTTAAATAGTAATATACACTATCAAATGCACCACAATCGCTTTGTGCCCCCCCTTAATAGCACCCTGTACTTGTCAGAAGTGGAGGAGAGGACCAGCGTGTTCTCTGCAGCCTGAGGAGAGAGAGAAAATGGCACTGAGTAGTGTGCTGGCTGCCTGAGGAAGAAGCTCCACCTCCGCAATGGCGCGTCCTGACACTCATACAAACACTGTAATATTTATACTGGCGGGGGTAGGGCTGTGCCAGTGGCAACTTATGCCCCCTTTTAGCCAGTTTGAGGTATTTTTCTTGATGCTCAGAGTGCCCCCCCCCCCGCGCCCTGCACCCTGTAGTGCCTGTGTGTGTGGGCAGCAATGGCGCGCTGCGCTCCTGCCATCCGCGCCGCACCTCACCCGTCACTTACTTGATAGAAGATCATTCTTCTTATACTCACCTGTCTTCTGACTTCTGGCTCTGTGAGGGGGGTGATGGCGTGCTGTGGGAGTGAGCATCTAGACACGGCTAGCGCTCAGTTCCCTTCAGGAGCTAATGGTGTCCTGTCAGCCAGAAGCAGAGCCATGAAACTCTGAGGAAGTTGGTTCTGCTTCTGCCCCCTCAGTCCCACGAAGCAGGGAGTCTGATGCCAGCAGATCTCCCTGAAAATAAAAAACCTAACATAAGTCTTTTCAGAGAAACTCAGTAGAGCTCCTCAGAGTCCATCCAGTCGACCTGGGCACATTTCTAAAACTGAGGTCTGGAGGAGGGGCATAGAGGGAGGAGCCAGTTCGCACCCAATGAAAAGTCTTTAGAGTGCCCATGTCTCCTGCGGATCCCGTCTATACCCCATGGTCTTGATGTCGTCCCCAGCATCCTCTAGGACGTATGAGAAATGGAGGCGTGATACACGTATGGGGGGGCCAGATACACATATGACCCTGATAGTGCCAGATACACGTTGCCCCACAGTGCCAGATATACAATGCCCCTACAGTGCCAGATACACAAATGCCCCCGGTGTCAGATACACATTGCCCACCCAGTGTCAGATACACATTGCCCCAATGTCAGATATACAGTACATTGCCCCACAGTGCCAGATACACAAATACCCCCACAGTGCCAGATATACATTGCCCTAGAGTGCCAGATACACATTGCCCCACAGTGCCAGATACACAAATGCCCCCACAGTGCGAGATACACAAATGCCCCCACAGTGCCAGATACACAAATGCCCCCACAGTGCCAAATACACATTGCCGCACAGTGCCAGATTCACATTGCCCCACAGTGCCAGATACACAAATGCCCCAGTGTCAGATACACATTGCCCCAGTGCCAGATACACAAATGCCCCCACAGTGCTAGATACACAAATGCCCCCACAGTGCCAGATACACAAATGCCCCCACAGTGCCAGATACACAAATGCCCAGTGTCAGATACACATTACCCCAGTGTCACATACACATTACCCCAGTGTCACATACACATTACCCCAGTGTCAGATACACATTGCCCAGTGTCAGATACACATTGCCCGACAGTGCCAGATACACAAATGCCCCCACAGTGCCAGATACACAAATGTCCCCACAGTGCCAGATACACCTTGTTCCACAGTGTCAGATACACATTGCCCCAGTGTCAGATACACAATGCCCCACAGTGCCAGATATACATTGCCCCAGAGTGCCAGATACACATTGCCTAAGTGTCAGATATACATTGCCCCACAGTGCCAGATATACATTGCCCCAGAGTGCCCCCCCCCACCCCTGCTCACCGCTGCCTCTGTTGCTGCTATGTGAGGGCAGGAGAGCGCAGCGCCTCTCCTGTCCCTCAATGCTCATGAAGTCTGGTCTCCGGCGGCGGGTATCACAGATGAGGCACCGGTTCGTTAGCCAATCAGAGCTCGCCGACCGGCAGCTAATCAGGAGCCGCGGCTGCCGGTCCACGAGCTCTGGCTAGCAAACCAGTGTCTTTTTTAGATTCACCCCGCCGCCGCTGGAGACCGTACATCACAGAGAATTGAGGGGCAGGAGAGGCGCTGTGCTCTCCCCTCCTCACACAGCAGCGGGATGCAGGTATGGTGGATAGCCCGGCGGTACAGAATTTCTTACCATTACGCCGTACCGCCATACTTGCAGCACTGGTATCCCCCAAATCCTAAATGACATGGGGCTTCCCATTTACAATGCTAAAATATCTGTTACAAAATGTGCTACCTCACACATTGACCACATTACACATTTTAAGTGACTTGAAATAATAATAATACTGATAATAAAAATTTAAGGAAGAAGTATTTTGACATTTAAAAAACACTACATGATCGAATAAATCATGGCAGTACACATCAAGTATTACATTATTAGAAGAAAGTGGGCACTAAAAGAAAATAATCTGTAACAACAACATCATTGCTTATTAATTTATTAAGAGTTATTTATTAGAGATGAGCGGGTTCGGTTCCTCGGAATCCGAACCCCCCCGAACTTCAGCCTTTTTACACGGGTCCGAGGCAGACTCGGATCTTCCCGCCTTGCTCGGCTAACCCGAGCGCGCCCGAACGTCATCATCCCGCTGTCGGATTCTCGCGAGGCTCGTATTCTATCGCGAGACTCGGATTCTATATAAGGAGCCGCGCATCGCCGCCATTTTCACACGTGCATTGAGATTGATAGGGAGAGGACGTGGCTGGCGTCCTCTCCGTTAGAATAGATAGAGACACTTGAGTTGATTACTTAGTAATTTTGGGGAGCATTAGGAGTACTCAGAGTGCAGAGTTTTGCTGATAGTTAGTTACTAGTGACTGACCACTTTATTATTTAATATAATCCGTTCTCTGCCTGAAAAAAAACGATACACAGTCACATACCATATCTGTGCTCAGCCTCAGTGTGCTGCATGATAGTATCATCTATGTATATCTGACTGTGCTGAGTGCTCACTGCTCACACAGCTGAATTGTGGGGGAGACTGGGGAGCAGTTATAGCAGGAGTACAGTGCACACTTTTGCTGCCAGTGTGACTGACCAGTGACCACCAGTATATTGTCTGCCTGAAAAAGTTAAACACTCCTGTGGTGTTTTTTTTTTTATTCTATAAACGCATTCTGCTGACAGTGTCCAGCAGGTCCGTCATTCATTATATTATATAAATATTTACCTGCAGTAGTGTTATATTTTTTTTGTTCATCTCTATCATCTTTATCATCTCTATATTAGCAGACGCAGTACGGTAGTCCACGGCTGTGGCTACCTCTGTGTCGTCAGTGCTCGTCCATAATTGTATACCTACCTGTGGTGGGTTTTTTTTTTCTATCTTCTTCATACTAGTAGTTTAGGAGTCTGCTGACAGTGTCCAGCAGGTCCGTCATTATATTATATATACCTGCAGTAGTGATATATATATATTTTTTATATCATTATCATCTCTATACTAGCAGACGCAGTACGGTAGTCCACGGCTGTGGCTACCTCTGTGTCGTCAGTGCTCGTCCATAATTGTATACCTACCTGTGGTGGGGTTTTTTTTTCTATCTTCTTCATACTAGTAGTTTAGGAGTCTGCTGACAGTGTCCAGCAGGTCCGTCATTATATTATATATACCTGCAGTAGTGATATATATATATTTTTTATATCATTATCATCTCTATACTAGCAGACGCAGTACGGTAGTCCACGGCTGTGGCTACCTCTGTGTCGTCAGTGCTCGTCCATAATTGTATACCTACCTGTGGTGGGGTTTTTTTTTCTATCTTCTTCATACTAGTAGTTTAGGAGTCTGCTGACAGTGTCCAGCAGGTCCGTCATTATATTATATATACCTGCAGTAGTGATATATATCTATTTTTTATATCATTATCATCTCTATACTAGCAGACGCAGTACGGTAGTCCACGGCTGTGGCTACCTCTGTGTCGTCAGTGCTCGTCCATAATTGTATACCTACCTGTGGTGGGTTTTTTTTTCTATCTTCTTCATACTAGTAGTTTAGGAGTCTGCTGACAGTGTCCAGCAGGTCCGTCATTATATTATATATACCTGCAGTAGTGATATATATATTTTTTATATCATTATCATCTCTATACTAGCAGACGCAGTACGGTAGTCCACGGCTGTGGCTACCTCTGTGTCATCAGTGCTCGTCCATAATTGTATACCTACCTGTGGTGGTTTTTTTTTTTCTATCTTCTTCATACTAGTAGTTTAGGAGTCTGCTGACAGTGTCCAGCAGGTCCGTCATTATATTATATATACCTGCAGTAGTGATATATATATATTTTTATATCATTATCATCTCTATACTAGCAGACGCAGTACGGTAGTCCACGGCTGTAGCTACCTCTGTGTCGTCAGTCACTCGTCATTCATAAGTATACTAGTATCCATCCATCTCCATTGTTTACCTTAGGTGCCTTTTAGTTGTGCCTATTAAAATATGGAGAACAAAAATGTTGAGGTTCCAAAAATAGGGAAAGATCAAGATCCACTTCCACCTCGTGCTGAAGCTGCTGCCACTAGTCATGGCCGAGACGATGAAATTCCATCAACGTCGTCTGCCAAGGCCGATGCCCAATGTCATAGTACAGAGCATGTAAAATCCAAAACACAAAATATCAGTAAAAAAAGGACTCAAAAATCTAAAATAAAATCGTCGGAGGAGAAGCGTAAACTTGCCAATATGCCATTTACCACACGGAGTGGCAAGGAACGGCTGAGGCCCTGGCCTATGTTCATGGCTAGTGGTTCAGCTTCACATGAGGATGGAAGCACTCAGCCTCTCGCTAGAAAAATGAAAAGACTTAAGCTGGCAAAAGCACAGCAAAGAACTGTGCGTTCTTCGAAATCACAAATCCACAAGGAGAGTCCAATTGTGTCGGTTGCGATGCCTGACCTTCCCAACACTGGACGTGAAGAGCATGCGCCTTCCACCATTTGCACGCCCCCTGCAAGTGCTGGAAGGAGCACCCGCAGTCCAGTTCCTGATAGTCAGATTGAAGATGTCAGTGTTGAAGTACACCAGGAGGAGGATATGGGTGTTTTTGGCGCTGGGGAGGAAATTGACAAGGAGGATTCTGATGGTGAGGTGGTTTGTTAAAGTCAGGCACCCGGGGAGACACCTGTTGTCCGTGGGAGGAATATGGCCATTGACATGCCTGGTGAAAATACCAAAAAAATCAGCTCTTCGGTGTGGAAGTATTTCAACAGAAATGCGGACAACAGGTGTCAAGCCGTGTGTTGCCTTTGTCAAGCTGTAATAAGTAGGGGTAAGGACGTTAACCACCTCGGAACATCCTCCCTTATACGTCACCTGCAGCGCATTCATCATAAGTCAGTGACAAGTTCAAAAACTTTGGCCGACAGCGGAAGCAGTCCACTGACCAGTAAATCCCTTCCTCTTGTAACCAAGCTCACGCAAACCACCCCACCAACTCCCTCAGTGTCAATTTCCTCCTTCCCCAGGAATGCCAATAGTCCTGCAGGCCATGTCACTGGCAATTCTGATGAGTCCTCTCCTGCCTGGGATTCCTCCGATGCATCCTTGAGTGTAACGCCTACTGCTGCTGGCGCTGCTGTTGTTGCTGCTGGGAGTCGATGGTCATCCCCGAGGGGAAGTCGTAAGACCACTTTTACTACTTCCACCAAGCAATTGACTGTCCAACAGTCCTTTGCGAGGAAGATGAAATATCACAGCAGTCATCCTGCTGCAAAGCGGATAACTGAGGCCTTGGCATCCAAAGCGGATAACTGAGGCCTTGGCATCCTGGGCGGTGAGAAACGCGGTTCCGGTATCCATCATTACTGCAGAGCCAACTATAGACTTGATTGAGGTACTGTGTTCCCGGTACCAAATACCATCTAGGTTCCATTTCTCTAGGCAGGCGATACCGAAAATGTACACAGACCTCAGAAAAAGACTCACCAGTGTCCTAAAAAATGCAGTTGTACCCAATGTCCACTTAACCACGGACATGTGGACAAGTGGAGCAGGGCAGACTCAGGACTATATGACTGTGACAGCCCACTGGGTAGATGTATTGACTCCCGCCGCAAGAACAGCAGCGGCGGCACCAGTAGCAGCATCTCGCAAACGCCAACTCTTTCCTAGGCAGGCTACGCTTTGTATCACCGCTTTCCAGAATACGCACACAGCTAAAAACCTCTTACGGCAACTGAGGAAGATCATCGCAGAATGGCTTACCCCAATTGGACTCTCCTGTGGATTTGTGGCATCGGACAACGCCAGCAATATTGTGTGTGCATTAAATATGGGCAAATTCCAGCACGTACCATGTTTTGCACATACCTTGAATTTGGTGGTGCAGAATTATTTAAAAAACGAGAGGGGCGTGCAAGAGATGCTGTCGGTGGCCAGAAGAATTGCGGGACACTTTCGGCGTACAGGCACCACGTACAGAAGACTGGAGCAACACCAAAAACGCCTGAACCTGCCCTGCCATCATCTGAAGCAAGAAGTGGTAACGAGGTGGAATTCAACCCTCTATATGCTTCAGAGGTTGGAGGAGCAGCAAAAGGCCATTCAAGCCTATACAACTGACCACGATATAGGAGGTGGAATGCACCTGTCTCAAGCGCAGTGGAGAATGATTTCAACGTTGTGCAAGGTTCTGCAACCTTTTGAACTTGCCACACGTGAAGTCAGTTCAGACACTGCCAGCCTGAGTCAGGTCATTCCCCTCATCAGGCTTTTGCAGAAGAAGCTGGAGACATTGAAGGAGGAGCTAACACTGAGCGATTCCGCTAGGCATGTGGGACTTGTGGATGGAGCCCTTAATTCGCTTAACAAGGATTCACGGGTGGTCAATCTGTTGAAATCAGAGCACTAAATTTTGGCCACCGTGCTCGATCCTAGATTTAAAACCTACGTTGTATCTCTCTTTCCGGCAGACACAAGTCTGCAGGGGTTCAAAGAACTGCTGGTGAGAAAATTGTCAAGTCAAGCGGAACGCGACCTGTCAACATCTCCTCCTTCACATTCTCCCGCACCTGGGGGTGCGAGGAAAAGGCTCAGAATTCCGAGCCCACCCGCTGGCGGTGATGCAGGGCAGTCTGGAGCGACTGCTGATGCTGACATCTGGTCTGGACTGAAGGACCTGACAACGATTACGGATATGTCGTCTACTGTCACTGCATATGATTCTCTCACCATTGAAAGAATGGTGGAGGATTATATGAGTGACCGCATCCAAGTAGGCACGTCAGACAGTCCGTACGTATACTGGCAGGAAAAAGAGGCAATTTGGAGGCCCTTGCACAAACTGGCTTTATTCTACCTAAGTTGCCCTCCCACAAGTGTGTACTCCGAAAGAGTGTTTAGTGCCGCCGCTCACCTTGTCAGCAATCGGCGTACGAGGTTACTTCCAGAAAATGTGGAGAAGATGATGTTCATTAAAATGAATTATAATCAATTCCTCCATGGAGACATTCACCAGCAGCAATTGCCTCCACAAAGTACACAGGGAGCTGTGATGGTGCATTCCAGTGGGGACGAATTGATAATCTGTGAGGAGGGGGATGTACACGGTGATGAATCGGAGGATGATGATGAGGTGGGCATCTTGCCTCTGTAGAGCCAGTTTGTGCAAGGAGAGATTAATTGCTCCTTTTTTGGTGGGGGTCCAAACCAACCCGTCATTTCAGTCACAGTCGTGTGGCAGACCCTGTCACTGAAATGATGGGTTGGTTAAAGTGTGCATGTCCTGTTTATACAACATAAGGGTGGGTGGGAGGGCCCAAGGACAATTCCATCTTGCACCTCTTTTTTCTTTCATTTTTCTTTGCGTCATGTGCTGTTTGGGGAGTGTTTTTTGGAAGGGCCTTCCTGCGTGACACTGCAGTGCCACTCCTAGATGGGCCAGGTGTTTGTGTCGGCCACTAGGGTCGCTTATCTTAGTCACACAGCTACCTCATTGCGCCTCTTTTTTTTCTTCTTTGCGTCATGTGCTGTTTGGGGAGTATTTTTTGGAAGGGCCATCCTGCGTGACACTGCAGTGCCACTCCTAGATGGGCCAGGTGTTTGTGTCGGCCACTAGGGTCACTTATCTTAGTCACACAGCTACCTCATTGCGCCTCTTTTTTTTCTTCTTTGCGTCATGTGCTGTTTGGGGAGTATTTTTTGGAAGGGCCATCCGGCCTGACACTGCAGTGCCACTCCTAGATGGGCCAGGTGTTTGTGTCGGCCACTAGGGTCGCTTAGCTTACTCACACAGCTACCTCATTGCGCCTCTTTTTTTCTTTGCGTCATGTGCTGTTTGGGGAGTGTTTTTTGGAAGGGCCATCCTGCGTGACACTGCAGTGCCACTCCTAGATGGGCCAGGTGTTTGTGTCGGCCACTAGGGTCGCTGAGCTTAGTCACACAGCTACCTCATTGCGCCTCTTTTTTTCTTTGCGTCATGTGCTGTTTGGGGAGTGTTTTTTGGAAGGGCCATCCTGCGTGACACTGCAGTGCCACTCCTAGATGGGCCAGGTGTTTGTGTCGGCCACTTGGGTCGCTGAGCTTAGTCATCCAGCGACCTCGGTGCAAATTTTAGGACTAAAAATAATATTGTGAGGTGTGAGGTGTTCAGAATAGACTGAAAATGAGTGGAAATTATGGTTATTGAGGTTAATAATACTTTGGGATCAAAATGACCCCCAAATTCTATGATTTAAGCTGTTTTTTAGGGTTTTTTGAAAAAAAACACCCGAATCCAAAACACACCCGAATCCGACAAAAAAAATTCGGTGAGGTTTTGCCAAAACGCGTTCGAACCCAAAACACGGCCACGGAACCGAACCCAAAACCCGAAAAATTTCCGGTGCACATCTCTATTATTTATACAGGCCAAGCATTTAACATGGCACTTTACAAGTGGAAACAAACAGTAATAAACAGTAATAAAACTAGGCTAGGTAATAACAGACAAAGAAAGAGGTAAGAGGGCTCCGCTCACAAGCTTATAGAACACTTAATCTATCACTTTTTTAGCACCTATTTTTTACTAATGTAAAATTACATTTTTACCTCTCACCTATGTAACACTCTCAACACATACCTGCTGTGTCTTACAACTATAACACTTTTAATACTTAAATCTCTCACTAGTGTGATGCCTTTGGGTGGTTGGGTTGTGCTGGCCTGGGTGGTCCCATGCCCTGGAGTTGAACCTTTGTGTTAGGGACCCATCAGATGAAGTTACCTGGATCTAGTTGGTGGGCCCATATTTTTGGCCAAAA